>NW_006766885.1:230020-391853 GCF_000275845.1 Dichomitus squalens LYAD-421 SS1
TCTAGGCCTTTCGACAATGATCTCGGGGAATTTGATCCTGACGATTACCTGGACTCATGTATTGAAGAAGTGGATTCCTCACCCCCTCCCCTTGCCGACCCTCCTCCTCGCACGCATGCGCGCTCCACACTATACGAGAACTACACCCGCGCGCTCAGCAACAGCATGGAGGCTGGTGGGATGTCTCTCGAGGATCGCGTTCTCGCATGTATCGATTACATGAACACAACAGGCATCAATCTTTTGGTAACAGCCTCGCGCGATGCGGTGTCGACAGCCCTCACGTGCCATTAGTCAGCCCACGTGGTGTGACTGATCGTCACAATGCCCTCTGCCGAGCCCGAAATGCACCAGACGTTCTAGCGGTACTGTCTGTAAGCGCTAGAACGGATGGGAACGAGACTACGACTGTGCGTGGAACGGATCGCGTTGGAGTTAGACTACAATCGTTTGCTAAGACTTTTGGGGTTCATTCGAGATCGATGGTTATGACGCACGTCTCTTCTACTCGAAGTGAGCGCTCCTGCGTGTCATGGATGGCTTTGAGAACATGGCCGCCTCTTGGACCTCGGTGTCTCGCTTCCCATTCAAGCCGTTGATCTGGCACTATAAACACCTCTGACCTGAGGCCCTGCCGTCCCTTATTATGTAGACACAGACAAAACGGCATGCGCAGCAGCTGCCTTGGTTTGGTGTAAGTTCAGAAGACAAGATAGTAAGTATAGACTGGTGATCACAAGATGCGACACAGCCGACACAGCCTGATCGAGTAACTGGATTGCCTGATATGTGAAGGTCAGTTACCGTCGTGCGGGATCGTCGTTCTGAGCCTGAGACAGCATCTGTCTTCTCGTACTCTCATCCTGGCTCTTTAGCACTCGAACTACTGCTTCCCGACATCACGACTTGGGCGTAGGAAACAGAGGTCACACCTCGGTGCTGGGCCGCCTCTTACTGCTGGAAGTTGAAACTTGTCGAACCGACATCCTAAACGCTGTCGTACCTACCGCCGCGGCGGCTTTCGAGACCGTCTGTCGTACGCTCGCAAATCCCAAACTGCGGCTGCTCGTTTTCTCGATCGCCATCTACATCTTGACGTTGAGACGTCCACTTGCAGTAGCGACGACCCTCGAAACCCCGGTCTAAAGGTATAAACGGACGTGCGCTCCACAATGGCCGCCCGGGGTCAGCACGACCGCGAGGACTCGTTTTCCAGCAACTCGCCCTTCCGCGACGATCTCGCTACTACCCCGCTCTATCCCCCACAACACGCTCGACCTCTGCTACCGACCGCGAGCTCCTCGAGCGACGCGACCGCTACACTCGCAGAGCGCCGCGTGCACATGACAGACGACTCGCTCTCCCAGTCTTTCCGCCAGTACGACGCCGAGCGCGGACACCCCTATCGGCCGGGACAAGCAGGGGCTAGGACGCAATCCATGCCGACTCCGGGAGACAGCGGGGATTTCGGGCATCCGAGGAACACCAGGAACGGGAGCTGGGACCTGCTCGCAGGGGTGCGGAAGGGGTACGAGCAGTTTGACTCCAGGAACGCGAGCCAGTCGCACCTCGCTTTTGCGGATGGGGATCTACCGAAGAACACGGTGCGTCGCGGCTACTTCATCCTATTCCCCTGCGAGCGCGAGCTCTAGCGATGCACACTGGGCTACCCGCGAGCCTCTTGACCTGACCCGTCACCGTATGCGATTGTATCGGGCACGGGTTTGGTCAGGTACGGACCGCAAGTCGGGCCAGCTATGTGCGACTGGTTGAAGTTCCAACATGGCTGCCCGCTTGTCATCAGATGGAAGAGAGCACCCAACCATTGCTGCGACAGTAACCCGTCCGGAGTTCTAGCGCCAAAGGTCCATGTCCCGCTCTCCGTTTTCACGATCCCTCTCGGGCATGTACAATGGTTCGCGATGACCGCGCTCGTTGTTTGAGGTCGAGCGATAGACTTCAGACGTCCTGGCCGGTCACGGGAAGGGTACGCGGGCTATGAATACACTTATCTGCGAAGTGACTCGGACCCGTCTTTTTAAGTGACCTCTGTCGACAAGTGGGGGAACATAAGTTTCCGCGCCCAGGCGGTCCGACCACGACCGCGACGACCGGCAAAGTAGCCGGGATAGCAGACACAACTCGCGTCTGACGCGGTCATAATCCTGCACACTCCTAATTCACTGTGTTGAGACCGTGCTAACGAGATCTTCAACATCTGCAACGAGAGCATAGGGAGGCCCGGTAAACTTTCAATGACCTCTAGATTGCTATTAGAACGGCGGGATTAAACCCTGCCTCAGATGGGGGCGGGCTCGGCGTGCTTCTAGCCGAGATTACCTGCTTGAACGCGCGACCGCTAAGAAAACAGGTTTTCTCGGCAAAGCTCCCTTGGAAGCACTCGCAAGTCCGTGCGGGCAAAAGGGCGCAGCAACGTTTGTTCAGATAAATGGAGGAAAAACGATGGGATAGGACATGACCAAGAGAGCGCGCGAGCTGGTCAAACACCGGATGCTGACTATAGACACTTCCGCAGCTCTCAAAAATCTACAACTACCTCCTGAACGCGTCGATCGTGACACGATGGATGATTTTCATATTGCCCGTCCTGGCATTGATATGGATCCCCGGTATTCTTGGATTCACCAAGTTCCCGAACGCCACAGTAAGTTTTCGATAGCGTGACCACCAAACGTCAGGTCATTGAGAAGCTGTTGTTCTAGGTGTATGGGATCAAACTCCTATTCTGGAGCATCTGGTTCACCGTCATTTGGGCCGGTACGTGAGCATATAATCTATGTAGCGTGTAGCATCTCTCATGTTACGATCCCTATAGGCTGGTGGGGTGCGCTCGCGGTAGCGTAAGTTCTCAATGACCTGTGAGAGTGCTGAGTTGACACTTGAATACAGGATGATCACTCCACGAATTCTGCGGAACACAGTCGGTGTCGTCATAGTAGCCGCCCGAAAATACATTGACTGGCTTGAGGTCTTGTACAGGTATGCGCCTGCGCCTGTCACCGTTTCACCCACATCCAGAACCATGCTCAACTCACTACAGATACGCCGCCTTCTTCGCATGGTCGCTGGTGATTTGGATCTCCTGGAACCCCCTCATCCGCGGACAGCAGCATACGGACAGTTCGTCGCAGAAGACTGACATAAGCACCCTTGGCAAGCTCCTCTTTGGCCTATTCTTATCTGCTGCTCTCCTCTTTGGCGAAAAGGTCTCCATTCAATGGATTGCGGGCAAGTTCCATGAACGCTCTTACGCAGGTGAGCCAGCCTACTGAGCTGATTTGTTAGCACATAGATGTCTAACGCACGACCTGAAGAACGCATTGCCGAGCAGAAGTTCGCAGTGAAGGTGCTTGTGACTCTCTATCAGCACTCGACCGACATCCATTGGCGCTCGGACACCTTGCGCGACGGCCCGCAGGCGGAGCAGAAGCGCAAGACGATGATGAACCCACAGAAAATCTTCAAGAAGGCCCTCAAGGGAGTCCGTGCCGCAGCGACGACAACGACGACGGTGTTGGGTAACGTGGCGTCCGAGATCGCGGGCACTTCGGTGCTGCAGCCGAACTCGCCACAGGCGATGGTCAAGACCGCGCTCGAGAGCGCGAACAAGTCGCGGCTGCTTGCGCGGAGGCTGTTCTACTCGTTCGTGCGGCCTGGAGCTGACCGCCTGCACGTCGAGGACGTCGCGAGATTCTTCGCGAGCCCTGACGAGGCAGATGCCGCGTACGCAATCTTTGACAGGGACTCAAACGGCGACGTGAACCGAGATGAGATTGAGATGGCGTGCATGTAGGTGTCCACTGCTGGTTCATCAGCCCTGGGGCGTCTACTGAAGACTGCGTGTAGGGAGATACATCGCGAACAATTGTCCATCGAGCATTCCATGCGTGATCTGGACAGCGCTGTTGGCCGTCTGGACAACATCCTGATGACAATCTACTTCATCGTCGTCATTCTCATTTTCGCCGTCTCTCTGGTACGATCGACTTGATGATTATACAGTGCTCTTGGACTAAGCATACATCGCTCCTAGGAAGCACAAGTTGCTACACTAGTCACCAGTGCCGGGACCCTTATACTCGGTGCGTCTGTCGTCGCGGCTCAGCCTCATACTCATGACTCCTATATGGTTGGCTGACATGACTGTATAGGTTTGAGTTGGTTGATCGGCGGCAGCCTGGCTGAGGTGCTCACGAGTATCATCTTCTTGTTCGTCAAGCACCCGTACGACGTCGGCGACAGGGTGACGGTGGAGAAGGATACGTATACTGTGAAGGAGATACGGCTGCTCAGCACCATCTTCTTGGACAGCAACGCGTGCTTGGTGCAGGCACCGAACACCGTTCTCAACGGAAAGGTACGCTCATCACCAGCCACGTCGAGAGGATGTAGTGCTCATGTGGTTGGCGATGTAGCTCATCAACAACATCCGGCGTAGCCCACAGATGTCCGAGCCTTTCGAGTTTGATGTGGTAAGCCTCTCTGTACGATGTTCACAAAGTGCGTTATGTCCTCACGCTGCCTGCAGGCCTATACGACGTCGTTTGAGCAGATTGAACGGCTTCGTGACCTCATGCTCTCCTTCCTGAAGGTTGAGCGTCGCGACTACCAGCCTATCTTTGACGTCTACGTGATCGGTGCGTACCCAGACAGGCGTCATAATCGGTCCGGATGATTGACACAGGCCGTAGATATGCCTGGCCAAGAGAAGCTCACGCTCAAGGCCGACATAAAGTACAAAAGTAACTGGCAACAGGGCTCCCTGAAGGCGCAGCGCCGCAACAAGTGGGTCTGCGCCCTCAAGGCGTCTATGGAGAAGCTCAAAATCTTTGGTCCCGGGGGCGATCCGCATGCCGCAGCCGGTCCCACGAAGTACACGGTGGTACCGTACGAGGAGGTCCTACGCCAGGAGGAAGCATCAAAGCACAACGCACATCCGTCGAACAGCAGCTCAATGGAACTTCAGGTCCCCAAGTCGGATTGGACGTTCGCGGACCAAAACTCGGCTATCGTCGATGACTCGCAGGATGTCTTTGGAGAGAGTGAGCAGGTGAGTACGCAATGAAATGTGAAGTTGCGCTGCTTCAGGCTGACGGCATGCACCGCAATCTCAGCTTTACATGACAAATCCACGTCAAATGACGATGCCTGCTCCGGGACAACGTCCGACGCCCGGCACCGAGGGGATGCCTATGGCCGTGACAATGCCGGCACCGTCAACGGCCTCACCTGCACAAATGGAGGAGATCGAGTTGACGACGCCTCGTTCTCGGACGGGCCTACCTAATGTCTGACAATCAAACTCGATGATTTCCGGTGCAACATCTATATCGTATCCTTATCTACCCTTGCTTTGGGGCTCACCCCATTGGTCCAGGACACTGAGCATCTTCCAGACGTAGTAATTTATGTGTTAGCTTTACGATACACTAACGATGCGTTGACTTCCTGGCTCTGCAAAATGTTATCGTCGTCTCGCCGAATGCTCTGATTGCGGTGCTGGGGTGATGTGAAGGAAAGTCAGATCGAAAACGATAGGAAGTCACATCTAGAATACAGAATACAAAGCCGCATCGACTAGCCAACGTTCCAACCGTTCGTCTGCTGCGTAGGCGAGCCCCAGCCTTGGGCCGCAGGGCTGCCCCAGCCGCCAGACGAGCCAGAAGCTGCGCTCCCCCCAGCCGGCGCACCCCACGGTGCAGCGGCAGGACTTCCCCATCCTCCCCCGCCTCCACCTCCGGTCCGCGCCGGGCTGCTTCCCCATGCTCCTCCGGCGGCGCCTCCAGCTGCTCGCGGGGGGCTCCAGGCTGACCCTCCGGAAGCCATCGGCGGAGGCATGCCCCAGCCTCCAAGCTGGGATGAGTCGTGCGCGCCGTTTGGTTGGCCGACGAGCGCGCCACCACCGGCACCAGCGCCACTTTGGAACGCGTCGTTCTCTGGTGGCTCTGGCTTCAAGCCGAGGATTAGGTTCGCGAGTTTTGTTTGGAGCTCTTGGAGGCCCTGCAAACGAGGTCGTTCAGATGCCATCACGTGCAGTAGGTTGGATACGGTGCAAGGGAAGCAGCGCGGTTCAAGTCGAGTACCTACCTTGTGCACGACTTCCTGTGCCCCTAGACTTCCGTCCGTCTCGACCTCCATGTAGAATTTAGTAGGCTTCGCGTTGTAATCAAATGGCACGTCGTCGCGCGGCGGGTCCTCCTCCTTCGCGTTCTCGCTCAGTGGCCACTCGGCGCGCGCGTCGTACTCGTACCAGTAGGACGTGTGCCGCAGCTTGTTGTGTGGGTCGTACTCGAACGCGACAGCTGAGCATGGCGACCACTTTGCGTGCTCTTTTGCGATGCCCTAGTGGAATGTAAGGCATACGTATCGATTGTGAAAGAAATAGCGAGGGGACGGACCTTCTTCGCTATACACCGCACCCTTAACTCCTGGCCCATACGAATCTTGCAGATGAGGATTGGGGGTACATCCGGGTCGTCTTGTGTACAATGTGCAATGGATTGGGAGGTGTCAAGCATGGTCAGAATATGAACACACACCTTTGCCTATGGGGTGCCCAAAGTTTTCCACCCGCTTCGCAAGCTCCTCGCCTCCATCATCCGTGTCGTAGGAGCCGTACGATCCTGGCTTATTGGTCGGGACGACTTCCAGCATATTGCTTGTGATGTGCATGGTTGTGTTTGCTTCATGGCACGCAACATTGAGCTGCAGTTCGATCGCGCAGTATTGGCACCGGACTTCGCACGTGCAGTCCTAGGCGTACGGGAGAGAGGGGTCGATACGGCAGGCACCTAGCTAGAGATGGAGAGAGGACGCACTCGTGTGTACCTCATAGCCTCGTCGCACATTGTGCTGACCAAAGGGATCATACCAAGTCGGTGAGCTATAAACTCATCCGGCAGCACGGTTGTGTTTGTCTCGATCTCCACCATGTCAATAGCTGCATGCGCGTTCGGTCGATGAACACCGCTCTAGACTGCAGAAAGATGCCCATGCACACTCACCCACTGTGGGAATGTCCGCAATCATCACTCTCCGAAAGGAATTCGCGAACCTGTGATCGCACGGTCAAGGACAAACCGAGCATACCACGGTGGCTGGAAGTGTACGAACGAGAGGTCCACATTCTCGAGAACGAAATTGACCGAGTTCTTCTTGAGATCGCGTATACGCACGATTGGCTCGGCATCTGATGATTGCATTTTGACACGAGCGGGCCGGAGAAAGACCAAAGGGAAACCAGAGTGAGCCCGAAGAAACGAGGGCGAGTGGCCGTAGCTTAACAAGCTGTATCGGCGCTTAGAGGTCTCGGAAAGGATACCAGCTATGGGAACACTAGCGCCCATCCCGTCTTCAGTACCACCACCACCGAATAGTATGATAGTACAGATACGTGACGTGACCTGCACCATAAATGAATGTTATCGTTCCAAATCGGAGGTGAATTATGAGGTATTCCTCTCAAGGACTCGTCCTTCTGACTGTTCATCCTGTGGATTAACTGTTAAGATGCGTAGCGATGCTGTCTCGTATATGGAAATACTTCAACTATGTAACCCGTATATCACACATCTGAGTCTCTACGGTTCCTGGGGTTCCCCTCCTGAAGGCTCTCTAACCTCATTTGGAGGTCGTCGACGCCTTCAGGCGACACCTGCACCCTACGCAGCTTTGTCGTCACTCATCGCCAGCTCTACAGCCGCGGCCGCATCTTCTGCCTGCTCTCTCACATAAAACTTAGGAGGAGGGACGGCTCCTTCGATTTTATAACTTCCTGCAGGACTCACTCTACCTTTGAGCCATCGCTCGGTTTATTCAGCCATTTCTCAATCCAGCCAGTCGCCTCCTTGCTTCACTTTTCCCCGGACCCCTCTGAGCTTGCTGTTTCTTGCAATGATATTCTCAGCCGTGTTCTATCCTACCACAAAACTCGAGACTCAGAAATCTCAATCTGCACCTCTCAAGCCTCCGACGCTACTAGTGTAATGGGGTGGCAAGACCTCACGCCTCGTCAGCACTTCTACTGCCAATTGTATCTTGCATACTCAAACACTCTCGGCTCTCAGTAATATGAGATACTTTCTTTGTGGCAACATCGCCGTTGAAAAAGGGCCTTGGTGCGCTTCTAGACGTGCCCAGACGACGTCCTCGCCGACGTGTTGACATCACCAACGTGAACGCAACATCGCACATGCTCTACATTGCAAAGGGTTCCGAAAACACCTTATAGACCGCCTGACGCAGATATACGCGATATCTGCTATGCGTTTTTTCTATCCGAGGACACGAAATTATGATGCGGAGTCTCGTGCTAGGGTTGTGACGATATCGTTCTTGACAAGATATACTGCGTGCCATGATGCATGACGCTCGAGCAGCATCCATGGTGGGTGCGTATGCTGTGCAAAACAATTCATATGTCGTATGGCTTCTCTGACTCGGAGTACCGGGCAGGGTCACCGCCATGTAGCCAGTTTCTCTCCAGACGGGAAGACACTGACGTCTGCCAGGGGAGATGACGGTCCGTTTCAACGATGGAGCTCCTCCATAACACACAAGTATCGACACGGTCGTAGCACGCAGTCGTGCGCCTTCAGCCTGATCAGCTCAATCCGGCGCCGTTAGCGTATCAATATGTAGAATCAGAACGCTTTTTTAGACGGAATGGTATCTGAGCGAAACGTTTGTTTGCTTGGCAGCGTTGCCACCCAGATAGTGCAACATAAGGACTCACGCGCCTGCCGAACCAAAGTTCATCTGACATATTGCGTGAATGCTTGAGCTTGGGCGTGCCTTTCCTGCGAGCTGTGGAGAGCAGTGTGAGACGCTACTGAATCAGATTTCTCGTCACCAACACCAAGATGGTAGCAGAAAACAGTACGCGACCAAGATCGGGCGAGTATACAATGCAAACTGTTATTTCAGTCGAGTGATGCAAGGCGCGAGAGGCGGAATAATGATACGCATGCGAAGACAATGATGAGAAGCGGCAATGATTTCGGCCGGAATACGTGCAACAGCGTTAGGGTTAGGGTAAGGGTAGGTAAACACACAAGAAATCACAGCTGCCGTGGAGCAACAACAGGCAGTCCATGCATCGCCTTCGTCAGACAACGAACGGGAAGAATCCGTCAAAAGGACCTTCTAACGCGCGATGGAGAGCGCGAGGAGGCTCCTTGGGAGGAGATTCGCCCTGTGCGGCTGCGATGGTGCGAACAAGGTGCTTGACGACGAAGTTCTCCGCCGGCTTCGCGCGGACGAGCACACGACATGTCGGGCACGAGTATTGCGGATGAGACGTCGAGGCGGTGATCAGCGCAATCTCGCGCTCGATGTGGCGCCGCTGGGGAGCCGCCAGGTCGTGACGAGCGAGCGCCGCACGGAGGTGCAGGGGGATGAGCCGTTGAGGGTCGTACGTAGGGTTGGCAGTGAGGTGCTGCATGTGTGCGGTACTGAACCAATCGAGGAGGCAGTCCTTGCAGAAGGTGTGACCACATGCGAGCCTGTGAGAAAAGGACCGGAGGCAGCCCGGTTGGGGATCATAAGTCCGGAGGGGCGGTGACAGTTGCATGTATTAGACTTACGTGAATGGATTCCACATTTTGAGAGTGCAAACTTCGCAGCTCACGTGCTCTTCGATAGCGGATAATACCTGCAGAGTAGGTCAGAGAGGAGCGTAGTAGGTGAGAAACGCGCATTTACCTTATCGCTCTTAGCGTCCGGAGTGGGAGTGGGCACCTTCGCCAAAGGTACAGGGTGTGGTTGAGCCTATAGCATGGCGTGTCAATGCATGTCAAAAGCGTTCACAGCCTCACGACTGACCGTCTTCGCGGCCGCAAGAGCCCTCTTCAAGTTCTTATTCTCCTAAAATATTCGAAAACATGCGAAAATGAGGACTCACCCCAAGCTGCCCGCGACAGAAGAGGACGCACCTCTTCCAGCTCGTTGATTCGTTTCTCGGAGGCAGCCGTCGAGCCCGACGGCTTCTTGGCCAGTGGCTCGTCCTCGTCTGAGGAGATCTCGATGATTTCGGACGCGGGAGGCAGTGGTGCCTTTGCCTTCTGCTTCGAGCGCTGCTTATTGCTCTTGCGCTCTACTGCCTGCCTCTTCCGCGGTGGGCCTTCGTCATCGAAAACATGGACAAAGTCTAGATTGGAGGGCCCTGCCATGTCCTGGAGGTATGGTCCAGGTTGTCGGCTCCCTTGCCTGACTCCAGAGCGAGTGGCGGGCATGACAGCAACGAATGGTGGGATGTTCAGACGGTTTTCGACAAATGTAGTGGAAGGATCCAACTCGTCTGAAGACGGAGAGGCGGGGAGCGGTGTGTGCTGAGGAGCGAGGAGGGAGTGGGCTAGTGGCGGTTGGGTTGCAGGATCCTGGGCGCTTTTAGGCACATTATACTCGCGCTCTGCGCCCGACGCGTCCGTTCCGCCCATCACGTGCTCCCCGAGACTCACCCAGTCGGCGCTTCTGCCGCCCGGCGCCGCCCCAGAGCCGGCTCGAGTTCTCCAGAATCCGCCCAGCTGCGACATTGGGATGGACTGACTGAATCAACAAATTGCAGGACTACAGGGTGCAGGCGTCTCCGCGGTACAGCTGCCGTCGTCGCCCACTTAGGTCAACACTCGTGGTGAACTGGTGGCAACATATACGCCGTACGGAGCCCAGGCGAGGAGTCCCGGGGCGGCTTAATGCGGTGGTATGGCACCTCCGCGGTCGCAAGGCTAAGCACTTAGTTCGCTGGATGTGGTGGCGATATGCCCAGACATGGTATCCTGATATCCATCCAAGTCATGCGGCGATATTTTGCCGTTCACACCCCCGGTTTTCGCTAGATCGGACCGCGCCAAAGTTCGACTGCGTGAGGCCCCGCTTCGGAGTTTCTCAAGACGTTCAGAAGAAAATCAGAGCTGAAGATGAAACTTCAGCGCCAATCTTCCGGGGAAGGGGAGACCACTTCTCCAGAGGTAAGACTCCCTGCTTCAGTCGAGCTTCGAGCATCTAGCGGAAAGCACTTATCAATCTACAGCTCTAGTCTTAAAGTCCGCGTGGACAGACTACATGAAATGCGCACGTATAAACACCCCCCATATGAATGGACAAAAGAATGTGAAAGTCAGTGTTGGGTACGATACTCTGCGAAACCCAAATCAATTGCACTGTGCATCATAACTCCTGGCAAATATACCCATGTAAGTGATCAGATCTGCGAGCTGAAACAGCTCCCTGGTCAAATCCCGACCACATTGCCCCCAGTCAGCCGGACATACCGCGAAAATGGATGTCTGAATAGATGATCCGATGCGCCATGTGGCTTTTGCACGGTGCGTATCCTGATTACCAGGCGTCATTCGGTTAGTGATGCGGTGGAGAAGTTAGGACACCACTCTCGCGTCCACAATCTGATGTGCTCTGAGCGAAATGATAGATGAGATAGTAGGCAAGCTGTTAGCGATCCAACACCAAAAGAATGTCCGAAGTAGCCGGACCAAGATTCATGCAGATCTGGATAAACCAACTCACTAGACAATGCCACCACACACGACACAGAGAGTGAGCCAAGTGTCCGGATTACAGATCCAAAAAGCTTGAAATCATGCACGCCTAGTCCGACGATGTTCACGGGGTCCATCCAAGACAGGGGAGGACTTACTTCGCGTTGGTGAACGCAAACACTGTCGACACAATACCCATCGTGGTGTCCGTCAATGATAGCGCAACGATGATCCAGTAGCGCAGGCAGGGCCGGCTGTGGGTGAACACGCGGTGGGAAAAAAGATTTGGATTAGTCCCGCGATGCTGGGAGTACAAGTCGCAAGTTAATCTCAACGGAATTGACCTCTGGAGAGCAGGCGCACGTACGCGGCAAGGAAGAGGGGAGTGGCAGTAAACGGCCATTACGCCGTAAATGAGTATGCAACGTTCGCGAAATTGTCGACGATGAGTGACTATCGCATCCAAGACAGTGCGCAACTGTATGCGCGGTGTCGACGGAAAATGTCCACGTTACGGGCGGCCTGAAGGGTTGCGGCTCTGCATTCAATGGATATGATCTGTCCAACAAAGATGATGACTCACTGTGTATTAGGCCGCGGGTCTTTAGACAACCTCGTGCAATACTGGACGAAATGCAGGACGCTGAAACCGTTTGAGAAGGCATTTACGCAAACCCCGAGCATGACCGGGCCGAGGATTTTGCTGATGGGAACGCTCTCCACAGATGGCATGACGCCTACTGTACTCTTTGACCCTAATGAGTGGAGTAAGGGGAGGAGCCAGCGAGGGGGCCTGTGCAGTTCCTGACCGCGACGACCGCGACAAGGAAGACAGTGCGTGCCAGTCCGATTTGATTGAGGCTTTCCGGGGTGGCAAGCTGAGCGTAGAGTCGTACGGAGAAAACCACGGAGGAAAGGTTGGGTGCGAGACTACGAGGTGTTGCGCTCAGTCGTCATGAACCACCTATTCAAATATGTACGTCCCAAAGAAAACCACCAAGACACCTACCCATATGACAACCTCAACGGTTTGGATGAATAGAATACGATGTCAAGTTGCATGCAGTGTAAACGAGGAGATTGGGCGGAAGACGGCGCATCCGCATCCGCTAGTGCCTTGTGCAGGAGATGCAAGAAGCATTTGCGAACTGTGGGAATATCGCAACGCCACTCAGGACTATGATACATAGTATGGCATACGGCCTTGGGATGATACACGGCCTTGGGCCTTGTGGCTGAGGATGTTTCATGTCAAGTCCCGGACGTCAATATTGTCCAGCCGGTATGTGACCAACCCAACTCGATAGCATGTCGTACAGACGTCTCATACAAGTCTGAACCCATGACGAAACGCACGTGCTTACGCACCTCCATCATTGTATTTGTACACCTATAGAAGGCAGGCAGAATGAGCAAAGGGCAGACACTGAACGGTGGTCGTCGGTCTGCAAGACCCTGGGAGAGGCGGAGCTCGGACATCACTACTATCCACCATCAGCGTCGAGACTGCTTGAACCCTAGACGCCTTTACTTACAGCTGGTCATTTCTATCGGCTGCTATATTGATGGCGTTGAAGGAAAGTTGTGCTTGGTCGGATTTCTCAGCTACAGTATGTAGAAAACTTCGAACTGACCGCAGATTAAGGAACGTTCGAGACCGGCGCCCACAGCGCCCGTAAACCCAGGACTAGGGTCTGCTTGCCTCGTGCTTGCCTGTTATAGCATGCACTGATGGAGTGCGTTTCAAACTAGGTTGGACTGAGGACAAATCCGCATATACCGTCTGTTGGTCCGAGTCGTCTTGCACAACGCTTCCAGTCTTGATCCTATGCAGGCTGCAGAGAACTCTGATAGTCTCACTACATCCTCTCCTCGCAGCGAATTCCACCATCTCTTCTCTTCACCGGATGGCGACATAGTACTGGGTTCTAAAGATGGCGTGCTCTTCCGTGTACACTCGTACACGCTCAAAACCACCTCGGGATGGTTTCGGGCGATGTATTCTCTGCCGCAGCGCCCTCTGGACGTGCGCCCTGAGCTCAAGTGTGCGGACGCGACCCCGGACATCGTCTATGTCGACGAGGACTCGCAAACACTCGAGGGCCTCCTGCGCATGGCTTGTGGACTAAGCATCCCCAAACTCGACTCGTACGATATCATCGAACCCATTCTCCATGCTGCGGAAAAATACGACATGCCTGGACCGATGTCCATCGTACGCGCACTGCTTTCTACCCCGCCCCTGATGTCCGACCCTCTTCGCCTCTATGCAGTAACATGCCGCTATGGGTGGCAGGACGAGGCCATGATGGCGTCTCGGGCCACTCTCACTCTGAACCTGCACTCGCCCGAGCATCGAAATACTCTACAGAAGCTCGGGACGGACGCGCTTCTCAGCCTGTTCGCCCTCCACCGAGTGCGGCGCGAGACGCTGAGGAAGAGGCTGGACGACCCGCCGTTCGTCAACGACACCGGCGACACCTCGTGCTCCAATTGTGGCTCGCTTGTCGACTACCACACCTGGCGCGAGCTCAAGTACGTCATCATCATGGAGATGGACGCGCGGCCGCTGGGTGACACGGTGTGCAATCCTGGGCTGCTCGAATGGCCGGCGGCGCGGGCGTGCTGGAACGCGAAGTGTATCAGCTGCGATAGGGTGTTGTACGACAAAACGCTCACGATGCGGGTCATCAAGGAGTGCATAGACCAGCTTCCCACCACGATCGAGTGAGTCGCTAGCCATCCTCCTTTGTCGAGTCTGGCGATGTGCTGACGTTGGTTTGATGCAATGCTTGCTCAGCCCGCTACCACCTATGTACACCCCAACTATTCTTGCACGTACCATCTCGGAGTGACGTTCCGTCTTGGGCGCGCGGCTTGGTGATGCTGGCAAGGCTTTAGCTCTCCCTCTGGGACCTTCGGTATCCCCTCACACGGACTCCCACTCGATACGACAGGATAATCGGAAGTTGTACCATCGATTGTATACCTAGTGCACGAAATTATGATACACGTTATGATGATTTGCAAATTTCTACCAGAACCATCTCTTGTGTCCGTCTCCTGTTCCGGAGGGCGCCTGCAGATCCACCTGTACTCCGAGACGCCTCAGGATGTTGTTCTCTCCAGAAGCTCCAGTCGCTTCCTGAAGGGGCAACGGACCCATTACTACTCTGCAAAAAGGTCCTTCGAACGGGTTGTTTGTGCTGCGCGATGAAATTGGCTCTTCGGGTGGCTAGCTAGGAAGTAGCGAATCTCCGGACAGCAAGTGGGTACATTCGAGGACCCTGAGCTTCGAACACCTCCAAAGTACACGGATGAACACCGAGCACCAGCGCGTGGACGGGAGTGCAGAGGTATATAAACCGGTTGCGAATGAGCAACATGCCCTGCAACCAACGGTTACATCACATCTTGAGTCTTTAACACACCGGCCAATCTCCATCCAACTCCCCGCACGATGTCCGCCGATCTCTTCTCCATCGCCAATCGCGTCATGCTCGTCACTGGAGCCAGCTCCGGCATCGGCTCCTACGTCGCACAGGGCCTCGCCCGAGCTGGGGCAGCCCGCGTGTACATCACCGGTCGCCGCGCTGCTCAGCTCGACTCCGTGGCGCAGGCAGTCCCGGGCGTGCTCGTCCCGCTCGTCGGCGACGTGTCCACCATCGACGGCTGCAAGGCGCTCGCTGATGCGTTCGTGTCGGCTGAACGCCGGTTGGGCGTGCAAGACGTGAAGCTCGACTTGTTGTTTAATAACGCGGGCATGGCAGTGGCCGAGGGATTCTGGGGGTCCAGCGCGTCAGGAGAGCAGATCCGGGATGCGCTTCTGCAGGTGGATGACAAGGATTGGGCAACAGTTTTCGCGGTGAATGTCGGATCGCTCCAGGTAAAATTCTGCACTATTCTTACGAGAAGACTATTGCTCAATGTGGGAGCGCTTCGTCAGTGGTTGTCTGCAGCACTCCTTCCCTACCTCATTGCTGCCTCCGGTAACAACGGCAAGGCGGAAGGACGAGGATGCATCATCAACAACACCTCCGTCTCTGCCTTCTTCGTCTCCCCGCAGGTTCAAGGCCACTTGTACGCCGCCAGCAAGGCTGCCGCTGAGAGCATGTCGCTCAACCTCGCGAGCAAGTTCACGCGTCTCGGTGTACGCGTGAATAGCATCGCCCCAGCGAACGTCCCGTCCGAGTTAAACAGCCCCGATAACCCGCGTAGTTTCATCTCGCTGATGAAGGACCACATCCCGATTGGAAGGATTGGAAACCAAGATGATGTGGTGGCCGCCGTGATGTATCTTGCGTCGCGAGCAGGGAGCTACATCTCCGGGAATGTGATCAAGGTTGACGTACACTTGCTTCCATTTCGTTTTCACTTGCTGACGGGCTGAATTGTAAATAGCTGGACGGCGGCTCCTTGATCGGAGTTGAGGCGCATCCCTGATCGAATACATTAGCTATGTAATGCACATGAAGCGCTATAATAAAAGCAGCGCCGTTGTACAAAGAGAAAGAGGTAGTCGAGTCCATACAAAGTGCGCCTGCACTCATACATGCACCAGGTCGCGGATGTCTGAGCTATGCCGCTGATGCCGCATCAAAAGGTCAGCTCACAGAGTCGTAACAATACCGTCAAGTTGAAAGCACAGTCCCGGAGTCCCTGGGACTTACATTCACATGATGATACATTCATCCTTCTTTTCCAAGCCTCTAGTCATCTCGTTGGCGCTCATCACACGACCACTTCCGGAGGCCTGGCCGTCGAGGTTGACGATAAGCACTCCCGAATTGTGTTCGTCAAGCTCAGCAACAAGTCCATGTCTGCGGAGCGAGGGCTTAGCGATGGCGGAGAGCTAGGGAACGTATCACTAACTTCTGGATGAGTTCCTCGATGGCAGGCTTGAGCTTTGCTACGTGGTTCGTGGAGTGCAACCCTTTGCCTACAGAGTGCAGACAAGTGACTACATGCGGGAATGCGCGATGGGAAGACAGATCACGCTGCACGCACCAACGATGAGGCGAAGCTGCCTGTCGCCGCGCGACCGGGCTTCCACAATCGACTTGTCGGTGAAGCGGATCGCCTCTTTGACGTAAAGCCCGTGGAGGTCCACTTCACCAGAGTTGCTATCCTACTCAGAGCCCGGACAGTCAGCGTCCGGACGTCATGAACATGGAGACCTCTTCACTTACGGTGTTATTCTCTATGCATTCGTGTACGAGTCTCAGCACGATCAATCACGACCTAGACAAGAGCACTTCTGCTCACCTTTGAAGATCCACTCCGCCGCCTCCTCGTTCAACCGCTCCATCTCCCCCTGCGCCGCCTTGCCCGCATTCGACAGCTCCTTAGCCCTCGCCCCATCCCCGCTTTCATACGCCTGGTGCGCCGCCTCAAAGTTGCGCGCCATCTCGTCCCCGGCCGCGTTCGCGCGGGCCCGCAGGTCCATGTAATGCGCATTGTGTTGGTTGACCTGATTAGGATCCTACAAACCCCGCCGATGCGCATAAAGGAGTACGAGGACGACGTCAAGCAAGCGATGCATGTACGAGTGAGATCATATGAACGCACGGGACGCCCAGAGTCGGGAGACCATGGCCGCGGCGGTGGCGAGGACGGCTTGTGCGGTGGGGAACTTGGTGGCGGGCTTGCCTGCTGAGGGGTAGTCGCAGCGTAGTCTTGGGTGTATCCGCCACCGTTAGACTCGTGGTCTTGGCCTTGTCCGTGCCCGTGGTGCTTCTTGTGCTTCTTGTGATGTTCCGGCGCGGGCTGCCACTGTTCCTCTTCCTGTGGCGGCGCCTGGTGAGACACCTGCTCCGCGTATGTTGGACGCTGGGGCTGGTAGTGGGGTTGTTGCTGGGGAGGTGCCGGCTGGGTAGGAGGGTAGATAGGAGCCGGCTGCTGGGTGACTTCCTGCTTGTGGGGAAGCGTCGGCGGGACGTAGACGTCGTTCGGCCGTTCCGGTTGCTGCTCAGATTGGCCTCCGCAGAGACATTTGAGGAGCCCTCCAAGCAAATCCTCGAGTAATCCCATGTTGCACAGCAGCCGAAACCAAGCAGGAACCTAGTCGAGCAGACGGAAGGAAGGACAAGTCTCAAGTAGAGAGGTCCACGCGCCCACTCGTTGAGTCTCGCGGCTATGTCTGCGTGCAACAACTTTTGCCGTCATCGACGCATGCCGCGTTCAGCCCCGCGTCCGCATGCGGAGGCTCGTGATCTCTGTGTCAGCAGCTCACCAGTCGGAGGGTCCACAACAAACGCGATGCGCAGTAGGAAACGACAGAAGACACTCGCAAAGCACGCAAGATGCCACGAACAGAAGGCACGGCGTATATATTGCAAACAGAAGATGGCAGGAAACATAAAATCTACTCTCCACACTACTCTTCCGATTTATCTCCCCTCCTACTTGGCACCACTGAGTCCAACGACACCGAGCACCTCTCACGCTCGTCCTAGGGCCCTAAATACCACTTGAATGTCTTGAAACTTGTTCGTCGGAATCGAAGAGGAAAATGTGCGTCCCAGCTTAAATCTCCATACCCACCAGCACATACGCGGGATCGGTGGGGAACGGAGGCTTTGTGACCACCTGACCGCCCACGTACATGAGAGAGTGGAGAAGATCGCCTAGGGCGGGCGAGGAGCGTTCGAGGACGATTACGAGAGCATTGCATCCGAGCTGCTCGTCGGCGAGGTCCAACAAGGCGACAATGCTGCCGATATGGATTAATAAGACGTGTTGAATGTACCCATGTCGCGAGAAACATACCTTTCACGAAGATTTACGGTGGCCGCGTACTTGCCGTCAACATAGAACGTCTTCGGCTTGCCGGGCAGTGAAAGCACGACGCCTTCGAACGTGGCACCGGTGCCAGGCGTTGCGATCGACACGCTTTTTGCGTGTTGAGCGGCTCCGAGGGCATTCCGAGGGAAGAGCACGGAAAGGAATGCAGATTGCTTAGCGCCGAGAGCGGAAAGGCTCCCAACACCGGCCTCCGATCTATTGTCCGGAGTCAAGGGAGGGGTAGCCAGTCCCGTCGCTGCGACCGAACTCGTGCGACGCACTTGCGGGTGGGCCTGAGGGATCACACGGGGAGCACTGACATTGGGAAGCGCGGCATGCGAGAACTCCGGGGAAGAACCGAGAGACGCCTCCTCCGGAGGTGGAGTCGGGGGGTAGTCGAAGGGAGGCGCGACGAAACTCGTTTGGAGACTGGGATGAATATGGGGACCGATTGACGATAGCGTGGAGTCGGAAGAGTCGTTGTAAGAGGCGAAGGAGGAAGTGGGAGAGGAGGAGAGGGCGGGAAGAGTAGATGGCGCCAGACTGTCTGTCACCCAGTCTGGCGACCCTCGGTCAGGAGGGCATTTTGTGGTAGGGGTGTCAAAACCGCCACTGGGTGGTCAAGTGCAAACGTGCGAAGGATGCGCCGAACGATGTACATATGAGGCGATAAGGAGGAGACTTATGATCAGTAAATGCAGCAATGACCAGGCAAGACAGACTTACCCCGGGCCCTCCAGAGAACGTAGTAGAGTAGTAGTACATGGAGTTTGTGCCCTCCATGTGGCAGACTGCAATCACGCTAGGAGTCATGTCGGTTGTGAAAGCCCCATCTCCAACGGTTTGACGACCGTTGCTACAAGGGAGTATGTCAGCATGCGTTCGAGCATGTGCAGAACGATGAAGTAAGATGCGTATGTTGTCGAGATCCGAGTAACATCTGCAACGAGGGTATAGGATAGCTTGGTAGATGTACTATTCAGTGACCTCTAAATGGCTAGAGCGGCAGTATCAGGTCTATGCCTCAGGTGTGGCAATCTCGGCGGACTTCCAGCCGAGAAAGCCTGCTTGGCCGCGCGACCGTGACCGTCACTGCGACTGAAAACAGATCTCTCAACAGCGCCGGCGTTCTGTAGGCCACGCGGGAGACCGGGGGCAGATATCCATGTTATGGGGTGTGGCTGAGAAGTTCTGGCACTCCTCGGCCGTGATTACCGCAACCACACAATTCAACTCCATGGGGCACACGAAAGCCAGAGATGGGCTGGAATTTGCCATATAGTGCGCAGTAGTAGAAAGTGGAATGAAGAGGATGCTAGCTTCCAAGGCAGAGTGTGCGACGAAAATGGACGTACGTGGGGCAAATACTATATTGTTGTTTCGACATATTGGTAAAATTCGAATTCGACATGAGGTGCCAACTTGTTCGGTGTGTAGTTAGAGGATATGTGAGCGAGAATTGCTAAGAGGAGTGAAGTTCACGGAGAGCGAATGCAACGGTGACGAGGAGAGGAAGTCAAGTCGAGTCTGGGTAAGCGATGGCTGGAAAGACCTGTGTTATCATCTCCATTGCACTGGGGTCCCGTTGCCACCCGGGTCCCCGGTCACCAGGCACGTGGACAAAGGCTTGTGCCTGAAATGGAAACCCATAATGGCGCACAGCGACTTCCTCCGGGTTATCCAGCTTCACGGCGCAGCTAAGGTGTCGGAAAAGTTGACTGCGTTAAGGGCGCAAGACCTGCGGTAAGGGTTTCTCTGTGCGAAACTGTATCCACCTGCAAGGTAAATATGGCAAGCCGGAGGTCCCTCAGGGCGATTATGTGCTTCGATTCAACGCCCTGGAGGAGCTATCTGGACGCCGACATCGTCACAGGACCTGGCTTGAGACCTCAAGGTGAAGGCGTGTAAGGCTTCGCACCATCCCTTTACGGCACACATATCTCGATACTCCTACGTTCGCCGCTCTTCCAACACCACATATGATTAATCAGTCATGATTGTGGAATGTCAGCTCGCTAACCTAGCTCGCGTCTTCACCGAACGGTTTCTAATGCATTATCCTATTTGACATGGTCCCACAGCAGCCTCTGCTATGCCCATGACGTGAGCAATCCATCTTTGAAGAGCCGGTATATTAGGAACCCCTCGCGAGGCTCGACCTTACTCGCTCGTCCAGGAAATAGCATTCGAAGTTGATGCTTCCTTATCACAAGACCCTAAGGGAGTTTCCCTTCGCTCATCTATTCGGCCATGAGCTTACGGACGCCGTCGGCGGGTGTTGTCTCCGTTCTACGGTGATAGCGGCGTAGCACATGAGTCATGATGTGCGGCAGATGGTGACGCCACTAGTATCTGCAAAGGTACCGACTGGAAAACCGGCAGGTAGGATTCCTGCCTTGCCTGTAGCCCAAGGCGGATCACAATGGATGATGAGAGAAGGCCCTGGACACCGAGGTCAAGGACGAGAGCACCTCGCGAGATGATAACAAACTTACAATGAGAGCGGGAAAGATATTCAGGCAAGCGACGTACCCAACGTTTGGGCTCTCGAAGGCGGTGATGACCAGAACAATGGAGGCAGCAGAGTAGACGGCAGCAGATTGGATGATCCCCTCTATCACCTTCCGAAGCAGCGAACTTGTGCCCACTTTGTGACTGAACAGTAAAACCTTGCTCATAATGAATGCTACCCACGCATACCATGACGTGAGGACGGCAGGTGACAAGGTTACTCTGATTCACGCACCTGTGCAAAGAACGTTGGTGATGAATGAGGTTATGAAGAAGTACTGCGGAGGAATGCTCTTGGTCCACGGAGCCGCATATCCTAGAGCTACGGAGGAATCTCGTGCTGTCATGATAGGAACAAACGTGCTTGGATCGCGAAGGAACCTCACCAGCATCGCAACACAATAGGATCCCCGGAAAGACTAAGGCCTGCCACCATCTATCCCATACGATGTATAGGCGGTAGACCTATAACAGATACTGTGTGAGCGCGCCACCTCAAAAGGCTGGGCGTAAGCTCACCATGAAGCTGTCGCCAATGATCGTTTGCGTAACATAGATGACAAACTTCGCTTTGCCGATGGTACCATACCACAATGGCATATTTCTATCTTCGACATTCGCTGGATTTATATCAAACATGATGTGTAGATTGAGAGCGAAATGCTGTTAAGTTGTGTTGTGAGCAAGTCAGAAGGAGAGATCCTATGACTGTCCGGGTTACTTACCGCAAACGCCAACAGGAACATCGCTGTCCCGGCCACAAACAAGGTGACATTCCCTCTCCGTGATCCTCTCGAGGGCGCATGCAGTAGAAGCGTCCATGAACCAAGGAAGTATGTCATCAGGAATAAGGCAACGAAAATTCCTTCAAGAATGACGGAAATTAGAAGGGAAATGGCCCAGGAATCCATCCTCTATGATGAATGATGAGCGCTTGAACATCCGACGAAGACAGCGGAGAGTAAGTCAACTGAGCACACACCTCAAGGCCTCATCGTTGGTCAAACGGGACAACAAAGTCGTAGAAGTCAACATCAAGCCAGCGAGATGGGAGTGCGTGGCTGACAGGGCACCAGATGCGTTTGGGGGGGGGGGGGGGTCGGGCTGTTAGGACTGTCATGTAAGAGCCCTTGCAGACGTCCCTATCAGCCTGCGAGTGGTTTCTATGCTCGGGCTGCGCCCTTGTCTTCTTCCAGCTGTGCATGATTAGGTTTGGATGAGGGGTGTCATGGGCGAGAGGTAGAGTTATCCTGTAGTATGCATCGGAATGCAAATACAATGTAGCTTTCTGAGGATGTTAGAGTAGACATCGCCCGAAACCTCACGAGATTATATGACCGACTTAGGCAACACAACGCATTGCGCTGGTCAGTCTCTTTACTCTGCACCGGAGTAGACTGGAGCTCTCTGAAGCGTGCGCTGTGGCGTGTCGTGTGAACAGATGTGAGTGTGGAATGGCACACTGATCAGATCGAAGCGTAGGTCTGCTGTGCGAGGTCAGGATGAGGCTGGATCCGGCCCGCTCCCGCAAGTCGCGAAGGTCCGCCATGGAGGGCCTTAAGAGCTAGGTGCGGTACGGACGTGACCATGCAAAGTGGCGATGACCCCCTACTCCCTTCTCACATAGGCTTGCTGAGGGGGGCCAGCAAACACCATTCTCGTATGGGAAAGAAGGCCGAGAAGCACCGTACTTACTCGAGAGCCGCAGCAAAGGTATCAGTCCGCAACACGGTATGATCCTACTGCTTCAGGTGGACATTTTTGGAGGGTGAGCCACGGATGCACGTCATGGCAGGTACGACAGTCTTGTCTTGCAGTTCAACAGGCGTACTGTCATATCTATCCACCTGCATTGCTTGACCGCCCCATTTCCCACCATTGAATTATAGTCATGTCAATGATCCGACGTATTACTTTTTTGGAAGACCTTGCATTACCACCTAACAATCGCCCCGGGCCGTGTTCTGCACCGTCCACTTTCACCTTTTGATTGCTGTCATGATTGCTGTCATGTCGCAAAATGTCAGGTCACATCTGACGCATGATCACTCTCGGACGACAGATCAAACGGCAGCATGAATACTCACCTCAGCATTCGGTGCTACCGCCATGTAAAATGGAAATGCGGGAGAAACCACGTTATATTGGCCTGGCACTATGGATTCAGTCCCTGTGGCCCCTGGATGGGCGACTAGTCGATCTCCGGGAACTGTGGGATCATTCACGAACGGGGTGTGCCATGGAGATTGTTCGTGGTGGATCGTGGACGGCGGCGACGTCGAGGTTGTCATACGTTGAGATTGCATTGTCCTAGAGTCATTCGAGGCGTCATCGTCCCTCGACTTCAGCCCAGTCCGAACTACGATGAAGGAGAAGACCAGGCCCTGCCGCAAGCTTAGATCGACAACAAACTGTCAGACAGAATTCGCGGGACTCACGATAAGTGCGGGAAAGACATTCAAACAAACTACATATCCAACATCTGGACTCTTGAGTACCATGATGACAAGTGCTATTGAAGCTGCGGAGTATACGGCAGCCGACTGGACGATCCCCTCTATGACCCTCTGTATGACGGGACTGGAGTGAGGTCCGAATGTTAGTTGTAGAACCCGCCACAGTATGAGTACTACGGTTAATTACGATCAACTTCTGGATCACAGAAGTAAATCGGGTCACGCACCTGTACAGAGGACATTCGTGAACACTGACGTGGCAAAGAAGTCAGGGGTGGGTACCATGGGTAGCCAAGGCAAGGAGTATCCTAGCACTATCGGAGTATACGAAGTCAGTCCGAGGCGAGACTCGGCTGCCCTACAGAAGACGACTTACAGATGTCACAAATGAGCAATATGGCCGGGAAGACTAAGACAGGCCAACGCCGCCCCCAGACGACATATAATCGGTAGACCTATTATTTTCTATCAGTACGGCCCGTTTCATTCGCACCTGAAGATTCTACCATGAATCCATCTCCCAGCAATGTTTGAGACACGTAGATAACAAACTTCGCGTTGCTGACCGAGACATACCACAAAGGCGTCCTCCCTTGCTCAACTTCACCAGAATATCTGTTGCAGCTGACGTATACACTGAGGAAGAAGTGCTGACGAATGATACTCGAATGATGAGCATGCGTCGAGAGGACTAGGATCGTAGTTCACTTACGGCGAACGCGAGGAGAAGCATCGCTGTGCCTGCAAGGAATGGGAAGGCACTCGGCTTGCGCAGACGTTCCGAAACAGAGATACACCGAAAAAAGATCCGCGCTCCGATACTATGGATCGTCAGGAATGTTAAAAGGAATACCCCTTCGAGGACCACTGAGATCATGAGCACAGTGCCTGACATGGCCATTCCCTATAATCAGGGACATCAGGTCTAGACACACTTGAGCACGGAGGGTACTCACCTCATCGTTCATTTGAGAAGGAAACATGGCGAGAAGAGAGGGAATTTCAGCGGCAACAAAGATAGTGAGGGTACTGCTCGAATGAGCGCACAGTATAAGGCGTGTACCAGACGACGCGCGGTGCACGACTTTCCGGCTTTCGCTAGTGAGGGTCATATACGATCTGCACATAGTCTTCTCGGGTCAGTTGGTTGCGAAGGCTGTGTCTCCGTTCCACTCGCGCGATGTGGACCACGTACCTGTACGTGATCAACTATCTGTGAGATGTTCGTTCGCCTCATTCGAGACAGATAGAGCGCTCAAGGTGCTCGCCTGAGATTTAAACGCACCCGCGGTAGATGTGATGGAACCTCAATACGTGTGTCTTAAGAGTTTGCGCTGAAGTGAAGACGTCGTACTTCTGGTGAGGATGAATGCCGAGCAATCAGACTGGAAAAGTTCAGTGTGGACCTCATCAACCATTTGCTGTGACCAAGCCATGTCGCTATCTCCTAGAACTGTTTAACATGAAGTGCGCATCT
This sequence comes from Dichomitus squalens LYAD-421 SS1, assembly GCF_000275845.1. Lineage (NCBI taxonomy): Eukaryota > Fungi > Basidiomycota > Agaricomycetes > Polyporales > Polyporaceae > Dichomitus > Dichomitus squalens. Next base: position 254,764 of record NW_006766885.1, read on the forward strand.
AGTGTACGACGGACAGAGCGTGACTATGATTTTGCAGGACCGTATAAGGCCAGGGTGTCTACGCACAACGCATCAGTCGAATCAGGCTTGCGAGGTTTGAATACCTCATAGTGAGGTGCTTGCCATTGTGAGCACGCGATCTTTTGCCTATACACCTCCGCTGAAGTTAGTATTAGCTCGAGCCAGTGGCCACTCCAGTCTACCTGCTAGGTTTTTCCCACATTCCTTGACGGGGCATACATCAGTCCCTCAGGCTTGTCAGTACGACCCAGAATGGATGATGCACCGACAACTCGGAGGACAGCACCTGGAGCAAAGAGGCGAAGTCTAGGATGCAAAGTAGCTCGTCCGTACGCTAGAGCAGCCAGAAGATCGCCATCTAAGTATTGTTTAGAAGTTCGAACTGGCAAGTAGCAGGTAGGGGTGTGGCAAGCGCCAGGAGGCCAACGTAGCACACGAAGTACAAGCGCGCGTTTGAGCAGTTCTCTCATTCGAACCACTCTCCATCCCCTACAAAAGTCGGTTGGATCAGCAGCAGATACATGTGGAGAAATGCGCTAGCAAAGGGACACCAGACCAGAGCTGCGAGGACTGCACATACCAGCCTTCTACACTCATGTAAGCCACTCGCGCGCGGCATCTGACAACTCTTTTCTAAACCGCTTGCGATACTTCCCTATGCAGTTCTTTCTCAAAGGGCACACCCTTTCAAAGATGCGTCGGACTATGCCATTGCAACGACCGCTCTCTCAGAAGGACCCCGCGCGAAGATTACGAGCATCAGCAACAGCGTTGCTGGCCCCTCTCGCAAACCTGCACTCATCCTCAGCGACGGCCACAAAGCGGAGCATGCCCTCACCGAAGCCGTCCAGACTCTCAAGTCGCCTCACCAGCTCCGGCTCTTCCTCGTGCATCTGCTCGTGAATGACCACGTCGCGTCTCCGATCACGGTATGGAACACGTTCCAGGATGCGCTCGCGCACGACTTCATCCTCAAGCACGACAACGTGAACCTAGGAGTGAACGACGCGTTGCAGGAGCTCAATTCCGCGCTGGAGGAGCACGGTAAGTCGCTCGCGCACTATGGGCTGCCGCAGCCCGCGTTCCACAGCCGGGAGGTCGAGATGGAGCTGGAGAAGTGGGAGGGGCAGCTGGACATGCTTGCAGCGAGGAGCGCGACGGCCGTGTCGAAGCTGAATCAGGAGCAGTATGGGATATACAAGGAGATCATGGACGCAGTCACGCACAAGCGGCCGCTGTGTGCATTTGTGGATGGGAAGGCAGGGAGAGGGAAGACATTCTTGGTGAACACGATATGCAACAAGCTACGTTCCGAAGGACATATTGTTCTGCCTACCGCGACCTCTGCGTTTGCTGCGCAATTATATCCCGGTGGGAAGACTACCCACTCGGTGTTCAAGGCAGGTATTGTCGTCATTCAGCGTGTGCGCTTCCCAACTCACCCTGAAATCGCGCATGTAGGTGCCTATAGGCAACGACAACGAAGCACTCGTCTCACCAATAGAACCCCACGACCCACGAGGCGAGCTCATCCGCGAAGCGTCCGCCATTATCTGGGACGAAGCCCCCATGGCCAAGAGCGCCGTCCTGGACTGCGTCGAGGAGACCTGCAGGCGCGTCATGCGCAACGACCTCCCCTTCGGTGGCAAGATCGTTGTTCTGTTGGGAGACTTCCGCCAGACGTGCCCCGTCGTGCCCCAAGGCACCCGCCGCCAGGTCGTGGACGCGTCGATCCGCTCATCCCCCTTATGGAGCGAGTTCACAACGTTCCGTCTCCAGCGGCCGATCCGCAACGCCGAAGACCTGCCATACGCCGAGTTTGTCGACCTTATCGGGGAGGGGGCAGGCCCGCAGGTGCCGCTGGACCTCCTCCAGCGCGTGCATAACCGCAGCTCGCTCATCGAGTTCGTGTACCCCGAGGAGGTTCTCCGAGATCCTGCGCTCTGCCTCGCGAGGGCGATCCTCGCGCCTACGAACAGCCAAGTAGACGCGTACAATGCGGAGATTCTAGCAAAGATCGAGGGATATACTCGGACCTTTTACGCCGCGGACTCCTTGCAAGACCCAGAAGACGTCGATGACACAGCGCCCGCACTGCTCCTTGAGCAGGCAGAACGCGACTCAATCCCCGGTATCCCAGCGCACAACCTGGAGTTGAAGGTGCACGGCGTGTACCGGCTCCTGTGCAACTTTGCGCCGGATAGGGGGCTGGTGAAGAACACGCGCGTCGTCGTAGTGCATATCGGGAAGAAGATCGTCACAGTGCGCATCCTACGCGGGGTCGGGGGTGTGGGGTCGATGGACTCGGAGGATGTGCTGATCTCGCGTATCCCGTTCAGCGCGGTGCTGCAGTCTGGGCACACGCTCGTGCGCAGGCAGTTCCCGCTCGCGCCTGCGTATGCGACGACGTTCAACAGCTGCCAGGGCCTCACATTGGACGTCGTCGGGGTCGATCTAACGCGACCGGTGTTTTCGCACGGGCAGCTGTACACGGCGTTGTCGCGCATCCGACATCGCAGCCACGCGAGGGTCCGCTTGCACCCTTGGCAGAGGACGACGAAGAATGTGACGTATCATGAAGTGTTACTTTAGCCATGCCCTCACCACTCTATCATTATATCATACCACAGCTTTGCTTGCTTAGATCTACAGTACTCTTGTTACATTGCTCTATATCGGTTAATTTACCTGAATCCAGATGGTTGGAAGTTGCTCACCGCACAAACGATACAGATCATGGCGATTGGTGCAATACTTGACGGCCAGAATAATTAATGTAAGTGAGCGGTGTGGGCTGTTAGCTACAACAGCGGCCTCGTACAACAACACGCTGTACATTTCCTAAACCAAACCTCCCGTGTACCCATACAATATGTGGAGGGGACGACAGTACGTGCTCCCCTAGCGGTACGCTTGACACCTAGTCATCCTCCTCGACGTCGCCGAACTCAAACATGCCGGCGCGGTCGCGCTTCGCGATGGAGATCGCCTCCTGGAGCTTCTTGACCATGCCCGGGTACGCGGAGAGGTACCTGCAGCCCTTCTTGTCAACGGTTGCATAGCCCTCGCGGACAAGCTCGACGTTGATAGAGTTGTAGAGGTCATTCGGAGAAGGGGGATCGTTGGGGTCGATGAGGCGGAGGTGAAGCAGTTGGCCATCCTTCTGGTCGACGTTGGCGATGAGCTTGCGGCCCTCGCAAAGAGCCCGGAAGCGGCCGATGGCCTCGTCGTAATACTCGCTCTCGGGTGAAACGAATTTCACGAAACTGGATGAGGTACGGTCTCAGACTGTGCGCTGCGAGACCCGAAGAGACGGGGGAAGACGAGAAGAACACACCTGAGGCGTGCGTCATGCGCCTGACCGGGAAGGGAGCGGAATTTAGGGTCGAGGGGCCTGATATCTGCGAAGCCGATGGTGTCCTGGTTGCCGTAGTCGATGAACGTGACCTCGGCCTCCTTCTTGATAGGCGACGCACGGCGGACCTTTGCACGATACCACTGGCCGTCGGAAAATTTGGCAGAGACGAGGTCGCCACCCCTGGGCGTGAAGCCTGCCGTAGAAGCGACCGTCTTGTGGTGGAGCGAGAAGTCGCGCATGAGCTTCTCGAGGGACGCAATGCCCTCGGTGTTCAGGATCTGGACCGAGAACCCGAACGAGGGCTTGATGCGGACGTCGCTGATGATGACGTCGATGTACTCGGTCTTGAGCGCGCCGTTGGCTTCTTCCTGGGGCGCTTCGACGACCTGCTCAGCCTGTTCGTCGTAGTCCTTCCAAATCTGCACGACCGGCCTTAGTTCACAAATCCCGATCAGCAGCGGAAACGACCTACATTGCGCTTCGCACTCTTCGCTTCGGCCTGGAACCAGAGATGACGCAATAAGCTCCTACCACCACACAGGTACATGCCCACTGTCAAACTTACCTCTGCGTCGTACAGCTGCTGCGCCCACGACAGGTTCTCGGCCGAGTACCCGTGGACAGTAGCGAGGCCCTCCTTGACCAGCGCGATCGCAGCATTCTCCGTCTTATTCAGGTACAGCGCTCCGATGAACCCGCCAGACTTGTCTGCGTCATTAATCTCGATTTCGACGTCACGCTGCATGTATCGGCGAGTCGCAAACTCAGATGCCTCCGGGCCGTATGGCTCGCTGGCTTCCGATGAGTTGCGGGCAGTGCGAGGTGCACGCACCCCGCTTAGGACCAGCGTCAGTACTTGGTTGTCCTTGGGCAGGAAGATCCTGTAGAGAAATCAGCAACGGGGAACAGGTGTCGATTTGTTGACGTACTTGAAGCGGGATCCCGCAGCGACGTATTCGACAACCGCAGGGATGCGACCCAGCCGCTTGAAACCGTTGACAAATGTTGTTGCACGGTGCGCAGACTATGTAACTCGTCTCGTGAGCAAACGGAGGAGGCAAAATCATCAGATAACCGGTGTACTTCGGAGATGTTGAGTGGTGCCTTCGGGGCCGGCTGCTCCTTGCCGGAGTGAATTCCGCGACCTTCTGCTGCTGCTCTGAGAATTCGGAGCAAAAGTGAGTCATTGCCTGCAACATAATCATACTCATACTTACGCCTGCTCTGCCGCCATCAGCTTGTCGTAGTCCGGTGAACGGTCCTCATCATCACGTTTATGCCGGACGGCGCTCGCGAGACCCTTCTCGATGAGCTGCTCAGCAATGTTCCTACATCCATCGCCTCAGCTCCGACTCCACGCAGCAACCACGATGCGACTAACGAATTGTTCCCGCCGTAACGAATCGTTGCGCACTCGCGCTCCTCAAACTCGCCCTCGCGGGGACGGATAAAGTCGATGTGGACCTTGACGTGCTTGCCGATCAGACGCTTCCGCAGGAACTCACGGGCTTCCTGCGCGTAGAATGCCTGCTTCGGATCCGAGAGTCTATCGGCGAAGGGCGAGGATATCAGCGATCATGATCAAGAGTATAGGAATGACCACCGACTTCGGCCCACGCGTCGAGCTCAGCTGCAACCGCCTCTCCTTGCCGCTCTCGCGGTCGACGACGGAGATCTGATCGGCGCTCCATACGCGTACGACGGTCGCGTCGAACTGCCGCGTGTTGCCGTTGATTGCTGTCCCGTTCGACTTCGCAGATGGGGCGGGAGCATTTGCGTATAGGCACGCGCGCTTTTCCTTCGCGGTCTTTTCGGCGGCACGGAGGCGCTCCATGCCACCGCTGCTCGCGAGCATACCGGCGTGCCAATCGACGACGCGTGCCAGGCCGTTGGCGACGAGATGCTCTGCGACGTTCCCGGCGGGATGCAGAACTGGAAAGCTGTTGTAGTGCAGTGGTGAGACTGGGATCAGAGAAACTTACCAGAGCCAATGAAGATCGACGCTGGTGGTGGCGCTGCTGCATTAGCACCCGCTTGGAATGGAGTAGCGGTAGCATTAGGAAGAGATAGCAGCTGCACGCGGACGTATCGCTGCAATAGACGGGACTCCGTGAAGAATTTTGCCTGCGACATACGACAGATTAGCTCTTGCAGAAAGATGTCCCACGAAGATGTGTTATGTGCCGTGATGCAACGCACCTCCTCTCCCCATGGCTCCGTCGTTTCGCCTGACTTACTCGCGACGCGAGAGCATCGGACACCAGCGAGAGCGATGTTGACGAACTGGTGGTCGCCATCAGGCATGAGGAGACGGACGCGCAGAGTTGAGCCATCTTTGACTTGCTCGACGAGACCTGACCAACATTTGTCCAGTTAACAGGGGCACACGAACACGCGCGACGAGTTTGAATTCACCGTCAATCTGCTGACCCTTCCATTCAGTGATGAAGCCTTGCGAGTCCGAGGGCATCGTGTAGTGTGTCGCGTGCGCCTGTATCCGGTGAAACGTCAAACCCACATTCCAGCACAAGCGCTCGTGCCCTCTCGCGCAAGACGTTGCACCTACGCACCTTAGGGCCATGCGGATTCCATACCCCTTTTCCAGCGGAACGCGCCTCGGCCTCAAGCTCTTTCTTGCGGACATCCTCTTCAGTGGGCTCGCGCTTGAGCTCCTTTAGCTTCGCCCAGCCATTCTTGAGTAGTTCGGACGCGAGGTCGACCCCGTTAATCTCCGCCGTTCCGATGTCGCGCGGGACGTCGTCGCTGGGCGGCAGAGAGTGCGTGGATGTGAACGTGATAGGCTTCCCTACTGCGAGAGCGCGCAGGAATTCGCGTGACTCGAATGCCCAGTCCTGAGTTACACGCGTGCGGTACACGAGCGTGGGCAGGCAGGGTCCGAGTGAGTCGCGCGCTCAGGGATTTGGACATGGAACCCACCTCGTCCTCGCGCGTCGATGTGCCCATGCGCGGTGCTTGGATATCAGCGAGGTGCAGTACGCTAAGGAGCGCGCGTCAGGATCTCTCGCACACGACCGATAGTAACGGGACACACGAGCACGTACCGCTCCTTTGGGATCTGGCCCTGAGGCCCTGGGGTTCCGCGCAAGACGAGGGAGTCACCGGAGATCACGGCTGGTTACTCGATGATGTTCAGGACACAGAGCGACAGAGACATGAGGGATGGATTCCATACATTTCACAATCTAATATTTGACCCACGGTGCGTTTCCGAGAGCCTAAGATCAGTCACAGAGATCGTGAATGGCGCCCGCCAGTATGCGCAAGACGCTCACCGCTTTCAAGGCCATGGTTGAGGGCTAGATAGACCGGATAAGCTAGACGCAAGGCAGGAGACGGGGTAGATGATTGAGAATAGGTGGGAGGTTTGGACAGCTGTAATTCGGGGCCTGGCAGCGCTGGCAGACCGCACTTGCTTTTCTCGGCCACGTGGAATGGCCAGTAGATCCAGCTTTCCCACGTTGCATTTCCCTCAGCTCGCTGTCGTCCACAGCACGTCCATCGGGCTCGCCATCACCATGCCTTTCTACCAGCTCGTATGCATCGCTGCGCACTACCCTGAATATGTCCGCATCCTCTTCACGCTTGACTATGAGGACCCCAGCTGACGTCAAACGCAATGCATATAGAAACACATCAAGGATCTCGTTACCCGCGTTGCGTCGCATGTCTTGAAGGAGGGTGGTGTCGTGCGCAAACTTGACTCATGGGGCACATGCACTCTTCCCCAACGCATGCGGAGAAATAAGCAGTATCACACTATTGGCGAGTGCGTAACAATCCGTTCGTGTCAGCAGCAGCAGACCTGATACTGTTGCAGCTACTGGACCATGCAGTTCGATGCCTCGCCAACGACATTGCGTGGCTTGAACACCATCATGCGACACGACCCTCGAGTCATCCGTTGGACTAACCTCAAAATCGGCGAGAAGGTGACCGATGTCAGACAGTTCGTGGAGAAGACTGTGGACAGAATTTGATCCCACCACCACATGGCACTTGGTGCATGGCCCTTCAACCACTCTATATCTCCCGACTGGGGTCAACAATCTTTCATGTGGCCTGTGTGGGGCATCGTCATTTGGCCTACAGGAATGTTACACTTATTGTATTATTGCCCTCTTAATCGCAACAGCTCTCGCACGCTATCATCCCACTTCACCGTGTCGCATGACCTTGCACCCGGTCCAACACGGAAAGCAAGCCCGGGATAACCTGGACGCCAGTCAAAATCTCTTCGGCTTCCTTTCGCTCCTCTTCGCCTTCCGGCCCAGGCCTTCGCACAAGCAGGGCCTGCAGCCCGCATGCCTTCGCGCCCTGGTAGTCACTAGTGGCAAGGACCCGGGGATTAGGACGTCATGTTCCCAGCAGGTATCAATCTCCGAGAGACTGGAGGCGCTACGCACCAGTCTAGCTCGTCCCCGACATGCATCGTTTCCTCAGGCTTGGCACTTAGACGCTCGCAAGCGCGTTGGAATATCTCGCACGAGGGCTTCTCGATGCCCTCCTCTTCGCTTAGAAGCAGGGTGTCGAGGAAATGCATGACGCCGAGGTCTTCAATCACAGCTCCTGTGTGCACACGAGGCCGTTATCAACATCCGGGGGCGTCCCAGGCTGCTCGCTCGCGAACTTACTCATTCGCGCATCTGTGTTGCTGATGACTCCGATGCGGACGTTGAGCTGTCTAAGCCGCTGAACTGCATACAGTAAGCATGCCGGCATCGATAAAGTTAGAGTTCAAAGGTCCCAAGGTGGCTGGGACGAAGCGGTGGTAGCGCACGTACATGTGGGAAGTGTATCATCGAAGAGCTTGTACCCCTCCCTTGAGCTGAAGCGCTTTAGCAGCCGCGGGACGATCTCGCCAACAGAACCATCGACCGCTGAAGAGACCCAGACCTTGTCATCATGCGCTCTTTGAACCGTGTGTGCAGTGTGTGGCACGAGGCGTTGCACGCACCTTGCGCGTCCGCCCCCGCACCTATCGCGGTTCTCCTGATCACATCTCCCCACCACTCTTCTGCTCCGCCACGATACACGGGTTGTTCGTGCTGCACCTGCTTGAGAGCTTCGAATAAGATGGCATCCGCGTTTCGTTGGGAGAGATCGAAGCGAGACGGTCGGATAGCGATGTGCGCAAGGTGAACGACAGGGGTATACATCGGCGAAGATTTCAGCGAGGCCAGCACGAGGAGACTGCGAACATCATGCTGTATGTACCGGTGTTGAAAGAGCGTTTGAGCGCGTCAGGATCGAGCACACCCAGGTATGGCTCGAACGTCTGTGAGTACTGGACGTAGATGGGGAGACGGGGAGTAATGATCGTGTGCAGTGCGTCAAACGTTACAAGTCGGATAGCCATGGGGTTAACAAGTTCGCTCGGTGGTCGGAGTGCTTGGAGTCGCGGAGGTCGGCAAGAACCCTGTGATCGGCGACGGCCGACCCAGAGTTACACAGTGCGTAGTTTCGGCCAACCGGACCGGGATTACACACCACCATTTCTTGGTCGTCAGGACGCGGCTGCAGATGACAGGGAGGTCTTAAACCTCATGCATTCAATCTAGCCCTCAACAGTCGCGAATCTCAGACAAGACCAAGCAATGAGTCCAGCTGAGAAGTACGTCCCTTTCACACGACGTCCTGCCGCGGTGTGATGTTTGACCATTGTTCAGCTTGCAACTCAACTAAAACCCCAACAAATTCGTGCATAGTATGATACGATAGTACATGTTGGATGAAGTCCATAGGTATACTCACGTAAAACACGCATCCCCACAATTCCCTGGATCCTCCACGCCTCAAATCCCGTACACCGACAAATCAGTGTCCGCACCCGGCGAGACCCACACAGCAGCTTCATCTCCCCCAAACTCAACGAGCGTGTGAACACCGCAGTCCTGAAACCCAAGGCTCCTGAAAAGCTCATTCGAGCCCGCGTTCTTGGGGCCCGTGAACCCCAGCGCGACGTCCAACCCGCGCTCGCGCTTCGCCCACGCCAGGAGCGTCTGCGCCGCCTCCCTGGCGTACCCCTTCCGCATCTCCTCCGGGAGGATCGCGAACCCGAGGTCCGGCGCCTTGTACGCCGTCGGGCTCGTCCCGCGCAGGAGCGACACCGTCCCGATCAGCTTCGCCCGCGGGAGCTTCTCCTGGAACGGCACGTCTGCGTCCGCGTCTGCGTCCGCGTCTGCGGGGGCGGCGTCGGCCGGCTTGAGGCTGACGAGGAAGATCCCGTAGCCGTTGCGCTCGTGGGCGGCGGCGAAGGTCGCGAGGCGCGTGCGGGCGGCCTCGCGGTCCTTGATGGACGTGCCTGCGCCGCCGGTCGCGTCGCGGATGAACTCGGGGGAGTTCCAGAGCTCGACGAGGAAGTCGCAGTGCGTGTCGAGGGCTGGCTGGAAGTATGACAGGTACAGGCGGGGAGACTCGATATAGAAGTTGGGGTCCGTCATGATGGCGTTCTTCAGTGAAGGCTTAGGCTGCGGTCGTGGGCGCGAGTTGTCGCCGAGGAGGTGTGCGTGGTATCGACGAGCGATGAACCTGATGGGCGACACAGATTCAGATAAGTCACAAGCCGTTACGGTGAATCCGAACTCCGCGAACGTGTTAACTGTTCGGCGTCCTAGAGGATGAATCGACGACATTTGTCAGTTGGCGGTCCGTTAGCTACTAGCATCAGAAAAACCTGCACAGGTCTTAGAGTGCCGAGTAAGACCTTTCAGAGCTCTAAGAGCTGCCTTGTAAGGGAACTTAGGAGCCGCCTGGGCTAGGCGACTTGGGGCGAGGCGTCTACGCACCGCCACCCAGTAGCGCGCAAGACCTCTAGGACTCGTTTAAGAGGTTGGATTGTGTCACCGACACCACGTGCACAAAGCGTCCACAAGCCACCAGAGCTCTGATACAGGATTTCGGGTAGCCATGGATGCTCTCTACCGGATTTGAAGGAGAACCGACGCCGGAGCACCGCAGGATGCAGAGCGCAAGTTGGCGGGAGGCGCCATTTAAGACTTTTCAGTACTCAGAGATTGTCGGTTTTACTGATTAGTACGTAGGTGGAGGTCGCCTGGCTACTGGCAGATACTCACCTATTGACGATGGCAGTCCGAAGTTGCGATTCCGAGGAGGTGGTACTCGCTGTCGAGCGCGACTTTGTATGGGGGCTGGTGTCATGGTTACCGGTCAGTCGTACTCTTAGATGACTTGGCGTGACTGACTGCGGTCATCCGGTCCCGCTGTCAATAGAGTCAGGAGTCAGAACAGCACACTCGCATTCAGAACACGATAGTCAGAACAGCGGCTAATGCATGACCCAAGAAAACAATATGTCACAACCCTCACCGTCGACGCGCCCGAGCATGATCAGATGTGCATCATGATACATCGGAACGGGCGTCTGAAAGCCCTTGAGCGCTCCAGCACTCAATACCGTCTTCCAGCGTTACATGGAACGTCCAAGCAGATCTGTCAGCAAGGACGCGTTAGAGTGAAGCTCTGCTGACGATCCGTGATAAAAAGCACAGCTTGTGGACCATCCGCGCCTCCGCGCTCTCCTGCGGCCTTTCTTCCCCGTTGTTGCGACTACCAACCCGAACGCTAGGTCGCTGAGCGGCGGCGCAGCCAAATGCAACCAAGGGGCTGCGGAACACTTGTTTCAGGAAAAATCACTCGTGGTACGATGTCCTCGCCACAGCATGATGGGGCTAGGCATAGTGATTCATTTTCATCATAAGCAGCGCCGAACATCACATTATCGACGCCAATGAACAAGGCATGGAGCTTGATGGCACCGTTCATGCCTGGGACTCTCACAAGCGGGAAAGCCGCAGAACCTGTCCCGACTCGGCTGCATCTCCGTCCAGCCATATGCATGGGGCGAGAACCGCGAAATGAATCGACATGTTGTCTCGGATATGTTTCAATTTGCCATCTTCGGAAGCGGTTGATGAAACATGGTGGCGGTGCTTTTGTGAGGCCACGTTGAAGGTAGAAGCGCAGACTTGACCGATGGTCCTCGGCAGACGGTATCATGGGTAAAGCGAAACAAGTTGTATGGCGCGAAGAGTGTCCACGCGCGATCCTATATCGCGCAGAATGAACGTCGGCGCCAGTAAGCTTCGTGAGCCTGCAACGGGGGGAATTTTCACGTTGGGCCACGCCCGTGCACGTAACTCAATGCCCCATGACGTCCATGCGAACGGGCACGGTGCTGAGAGCGATGGGCGTGGTGGCGCCGCAGCAAACCTTGCGACCTCCGGTTGCACCATCGGCCATCCATGACATCGCCCTGCATGCGTGCCCCTCACAGTCAATCTGACTTGCAGTTCCGGGGGTAACCCTGAGCGGCGATGAGGACGAGCGAGGGTATCACGACCCTTGCGCGGGTACAGCGCGCGGGGGGGGGTGAGGGGGCCTGCCGACTACCGAAAGGGAAAGTAGATCCCGTGCCTCTCGCTATACTGGCAGGCGTCTTGCCGACGGCGGACGAGCCTGAGCGAGGGGAAGACAGGCTGATTGACGAGTGGGCGCGCTATAGATGAGATCCGGGGGCTTGGATCTTGGGAGGGGCAGCTTGCCGCCCGGGGGAGGCGTCGAGGAAGTCGGTTGCTTACTTGAATGAGAACGAGAGCGTGGCCACGAGGGGTCGCACGCTAACCGGGTGGTCGCCATGGTGCTGTCAAAACTTATGAAGTAGTTGCATCCTTTGTACGTAGAGTTGCGCAAGCGGTATCGAAGACGAGGGTGGGGCGCCCGACGGACGATCGAGTGGTGTTGCATGACACGCCCAGGGGCCAGACTCGCAGGCAGCTGGAAGAGGCGTTGACTCTTGCTCTGAGCCTAGTGCCACGGATTGTCCAGACAATTTTTCAGGCCCAGGCTCTGGGGAAGTTTGGCACGCGCAAGGTTCCAAGGGCTAGACGGCATGCATTCTATCGGGGTTGACTTGCGGACAAGAACATACGTACTCAGGGTCTATTGCGGCTTGGTTTTAGGGAGTCGCTTTCCTATATCTGCCGTCGGCGGGACTATCGTCTGGAGCAAGGGCTTGGCAGTCGCGGCGGTCGTCACCTGTATGCGGCGTGTGCTAGGGCAGATCTGTAAGATCGTTCGGGACAATGAAAGCAAAGGTATGCCGGAGAATTCTTACCGTTTGCGGCAGGTTCTACGTACCACACATGCCCCTGTCGAGACGTGGGAGGGTGGATGCGAGACACGTTGCATGCGACGGAGGACGCAGAGCACTCTGTACTATTTCGTTGCGAACAGAGGGGAAATCGAGGGGCAGGTAGACACCGATCACAAACTGTCTGTCTAGAAGCCCTCGTTGGAGACATAGGCCGTGACACAGCGTGAATTCGGGTCGCATTTGAGATGCGGCGCAGAAGAAGCGGCGGGCCGCCACTGGCATTCCCGCCGAGGATGTAGAAGGAAACAAGTCTCCTTGAAGAATGGACGACGTGAGCCGACGTCAGATCCAGAGAGTGCTGTAAGAACTGGGTGCGCGGATCGATCGAGAACCGCATGGCACGGCGTGGACGCGCTGAGACTGAATTGAGTAAGTCCGCGAACCAGAGCCCTTGAACGTTCGCGGTGACCACGGCGCACCGCTGGCGAAAAGGCACATCGCACAGAGGCTTCAACGCCGGGTAGGAACACGCGTCGAAAAGCAGCTTTCCGAGGTGTGCAGAGGGCGGCCAAAGATGTGGAGGACTGCACGGAATTGGAAGGCTTCGTTCGTGGCGTGGGAAATTGTGCCAGGCCGCTTCGTTGGGGATGGTTCCGAGCGATGTATTCCTCCTGTCGACGGTCTGACGCTCGCTTGTGTTTCCTGTCATGAATCTGACGGCTGGCTATGAATAGGCCCCCAGTGGCTGGGTATGTTCGTGTAAGCCTTGGGCTCTGGCTCTGACGCTGATGTGTTTGAATGCTGTCCGTTGCAACAATTTGCAGCTCCCGCTGCCCAAATCGCCGGTGGGAGGCTGCAGGCTCCGCGGATGTATCGTCTGCGATGCGATCGCAGTCACCTGTATTAGACAGGGTGGAACGCTGGGCCGTGATGGTGAATGCTGTTTGCCATGGAGAATGGCGCTGGGACATGGCTGGCTGGCTGGAGGAGGGGTTGTCCGTTAAGATCGGTATGGGCAAGGTCGACGGCCGAGAACGTGCAGGGGTTGCTGTCACCGGAGAACACCGCCAGAGCCAGAGCAGACAGCCGTGGACCTGGGAGCGGACATGGGCGCCTCGGGTGTCTGGATAGGGAGCGGAAGGGGGTCTGCCATGCTGGGAGCGGTGACGTCCGATGTGCAGCCCATATGGCAGGGCGCGCGAAGAGCGGGCGAGCGCGGTTTCTGCCTGAACTCGTTCCGGTCGCGTCAGGATCCGCGAGCTGCTCGCCATGCATGTCCCCGGCCGTCGATGCCCTCACCGCTTGCCACTCCGAGTCGCTCGCTCGCGCTCGAGGCGGCTTCCCTCGTGGGCTTCGACTGCATCTGCTGGGGGTACCGGCGTGGAGGAGACGTCCGAACTCTTCGTCTGACTTCTGTCGTGGCTCTCGTTCTGCCATGCAGCTCCGTCGTCCGCTCAGAAGCACCTCTCCGTGATATAAAACGCGCCGCTGCTGCGCCCGGCCCCCAGCCTCTTGATCTCGCGCTACCAGTCGTTCTTGGCCGCGTCATCCTCCTCTTGTCTGCTCTTGCTCTGCCATCTGCTGCTCCGACCGCTGCAGGCTTATTCGGCTGCCCCCTTTGCCTATCTTCGCACGCGTCGCCCCTCCATCCTCCCTGCCCATCATCGTCGACTATTGCTTCCTCCTTGCCCTCGTTCCCTCCACCCGCTCATGGATCTGCACGCTGTACCATTCCCTACCACTCATCAGCCGGAAGATGTTCGTACCGCCTCGTTTGCTCAGCAATCCATCATCTTCACACGTTACACTAACGCCCGTCATACATTCAGTCCCTCTTCATCGACAAAAGGCCCTCGGTGCCCCCCCGCCTCCATTCCACTCCTTCCTTGCCAAACCTCTGGTCAGCTAACCTCCTATATGCGCGCGCTCTGGCTCGATTTGATCTGTTGACGCATCGCACAGGCTTCCCCATCATTACGGTTCTCTGTCGCCTTCTCTTCCTCTCCAGGGCTCTGCCAGACACCGCCCCCACCTTCGTCCTCTAGACCTGGCGTCTTCACCGTCTTCCTCGCCGACTAAAAAGGACGGCCCTTCACATCTTGCTCGCCGCCCGCCCTCCCTTCTCACGCCTCCGCTGACGCCGTCCTCGTCTTTCAACGGAACCTCCAACGATACCCCCTTCACTCCCCCAGATCCTCATTCTCCGTCGCGCTGGGCCAGTTCCACCGACCGTGATCACACTTATACCCTGATCCATCCCTCATATTCCGCCGGCTCCAAGACATACATGACCACGCCGACGACTGCTGCGCATGATGTCGGTTACCTCACCCCAACCAGTGCCCGCTCTCAGTCCCTTTCCTCTGACGACGGTACGGGTAAAGTCCAAACCCCGAGCGCCGCACAGGATGTGTCCACTTTGGCGACCGGACTCGCTAGCGTCGATATAACTCCCAGAGATGAACGGACTTGCGTAGTGGTCGGTTTGGACGAGGCGCCTGTCTTCGACTTGGAAATCGGTGAAGCGACGTCCGATAAGCCTACGCGTCTGGTTCTTGTATGTGCAGCCTTCGAAATCCTCGTATACGCGCATTGAACGACGTCTGGATTGTTGCAGATTCGCAACGTGTCATCGACAGCGTCGGCTACCGTTCTGCGTGAAGCTTTTTCTGGGATCGGGGACATCAAAGGCATCCTCGCCCGTTTCCAATACCCCCATGGCGTTGTGATTTTGGCGTTTTACGACTCCAGGGACGCGACGCGGGCTCTGCGGCAGATCTCAGCCAATCAAATACCAACGCTTGGCGATGCCCGTTTGTCAGCTGCGTTTGTATCTCCTGCTGATGTGGAAAGGGTAGGAAAGTCGCGCTACTCGAGATCGCCACCACTGACTCCTCGTTTAGCTCACGGGGAAGTCCGAATTCCTGGCTGAACTGGACGGCTCTTTTTTCGTCACGGTGGAAGCGCGGTCCGTTGCTCCAAGAGACGTGCAGAATTTGCTGGCATCTTTCGGAGAGCTAGCATCTTTTGACGGTGCGGGAACCGACCCTCACGATCAGGTTAGCGGCGGTCCGTGGTTATGTTACTCCCAAAAGTTCTCACGCATCTCTTGTAGACTTTCCATGTGGACTATCATGATTGCAGAGACGCCGCGAGTGCATATAAGGCACTCAACAATCGGACGATTTTCGGTGCCCGCCTTACCCTCGTTTCCAACAAGGACGTTTTGACCCACCCTGTTCGGCTGATGCAAGGCGCTGCCCGCAGTATGGTAAGATTGCCTGCCGTCCTGATGGTCGAACACTTTCTGATACGTTGCTCAGCAGGAGAGCGAGCTGCAGCGTGATATGGAAGGTTAGTCGTACTCTACTTCATCCGACATCAGAGCGTGGGTAACTCATCTCCCTGTTCGCGACCCGCTGTAGGTCGTTCGCGTCCTCGGAGCATGAGCGTCAGTGAAGGCGTGGGCACCCCGGATGCGGCGCGGAAACTGAATAAGACTAAGGACATTTCCCAAGACCATGGACGCCGCTCCTCGAATGACCTCTTCTTCGACGCCATTGGCAAGGTATCGCTACTATGTTCCCTCGAAGTTACTCCAGGTCTGACGGCCACGGCGTCCCTGCCATGCAGGGTTTAGACTCCTCTCACGCCGCGTCCCTCCGTCCCCGTAGTATCAGTGCGAGCGCCGAGAACTTCGCAAGCAACGTCGGGATGCAACCGCCTGGAGGCGGATACATGACCCCTGGCCCTGCTTATCCGTACGCAGAGCCTCCTTATGGCTACGGTCATCCCCTGCAAGTCCAGGTTCCTTCCATGTATCCCGCTCATTCATACCCTTATCCGGTATATGGTCACGACGTGGGGATGTACGGCCCCGAAGTCGAAGGTTTGAACTGGACGTACACTGGCGCTCATCCACGCCAAGTCGACTACTATCTCCCATCAGTCCCCCGGCCCCCAGTATATGCACATGCACAACCAGTCGCATCGATCAGTGGCACGTCCGTGAGGATGGGTCAGCAGCCACTCGCAGCCGGACCCGGTGATCGCACGACGTCCCACACCAACGGACACCACGAGCCAACCCAGACCGCGTCTAGTAATGACGGGTTTGACAATTCGCTGGGAGGACCACGCGCTCCTGGGGCGAAGAATGTCCTTGACATCCAAGCAATCGAGAGCGGGATCGACACGCGGACAACTGTTATGATCAAGAATATCCCGAACAAGATGACCGATAGGGACCTCAAGAATTTCATTGACAGGGTATGCCCCCGGCGCATCGACTTCATGTATCTCCGCATGGACTTCCAGAATGGTGCGTAATCGACACGGTGTCTATCATGCTGCCGCGGGCTTGACACGAGGCATTAGGATGTAATGTCGGTTATGCGTTCGTCAACTTCATTACCGTGCAAGATCTCCTGCAGTTCGCCAAGACGCAGATAGGTGTCAAGTGGTACGTACCTTGTGAACGGGAGCGACAACGTGACATCAACGTTGTGCTGTCAGGAATATGTATTCCAGCGAGAAGACCCTGCAGATGTGCTACGCGACGTACCAGTAAGTCTAGTTTCACTCGCTACGATCAGAATATCTAACATTTTACACTCCTGTCCAGGGGTAAGGAGTCACTCGTCGAGAAGTTCAAAAACTCCTGCATTATGGACGAGAAAGAGGCGTGGCGCCCCAAGATCTATCACTCGGACGGTCCTAATCAGGGGCTCCCTGAACCTTTCCCTCCACCAACCCATCTACGTCGTAAGGAGCGGAGTCAACACAACCGTGGTGCGCTCTTCGTTCCTGGCACTCACCACCAGCCTTCAGGCGGCGGCGGCCTATACCATCATCGTCCGCATCCCCCTCGCATGTCCGGCCGCTAGTCGGCTGCCATTTCCGCCCTTTCGCAAGCAATTTCTCGTAGTTTTCCCATGCACGCGCCAGCAAACCGAATCGCTTCTCCGCACCCCAACCATCAAGAGCTCTCTGCGCAGTTAGATCGAAATCGGACTTCTGTATGTTGTATGTACTAATGGGCTTCTTTGACTCCTGCTGCTCGTCGTTCCTGCCCTGTCGCTCGCTCTGTCGTCGCTCCTCTCTCCATACTGACATGTCATATGCTGAATTGCTTTCCACCATCGCATCTGTCCGTAGTCATCGCGTTATCTTTTCTTAACATATATACCATGTTTATTTACTTGCCTTCTGTCCGCCGTTCTGCAGTATTTCAGTGTAGCTCCTTATTTCCGACGTGCATATCGGCCGTGCATCACCCATTTTCATGCTTAATATTACTGGTTTTCCAGCGGGTTGCTCAATTGGCACTGGTGCTTAGCGACCTTTAATCACGTACACCGTAATCCATCTTCGTCTGTAGCGTAATCGACGCTTCTCGTCTGACGTCGTCGAAGAGCTTGTGAGCCTCCGAGGAGAGCACCTTGTGGTACGGCCGCTGCATCCCGTGTCCTAGAATACTAGTAGTGCCCAAATCATCGCGGCCGCATGCCTCACTGATCTACAGATCCCATCCAGTCCAAATCATGGAGAACAGTGGTCTGGTCCATGCGCACATTCAACGCTGCGCACAACTGGATCGCGGGATCTTGTAGGTCCAAGTGTGCTCAGGAGAGCGACTGAACAGATACATATGGTCGTAGAAAGCTATGCTGAGCGTCCGTCCGAGAGAAGTACATAGATAGTGTCATGTATTGCCGCATCAGAATGATGAAGGTCAATCCCGAACTGCGGTAGAACGGCAACACCATTGAGAGACCACTTAGCGAGACACTGCACATGGACAGAGGCTTCCCGGCAATCACCATCTTGACATATGTAGTTAGAACTCTAACGCGCCGCGGAAGCACAGGCAATTACCATACGCTGCGACAGTATGGCCCGGAAAAGCACGGGCGACGAAGCACGGATGGATATCAAATAGAGGCCAACGTCGCCCGCGCTTTCCCGCGCCCGACGTGGCCGGCTGACCTGGGGAAGCGGCCGAGAGGGATGCCGGCAGCTGCAGGCTTCTCGCAGTCCCCCATGTGCCAAACACTTACGGGGATCTCGCCGTCCTTCGTGGCTCGTTCGTGTGCCTCGGCGGCAGCGCTGTGTGTCGTCTGCAGGCCCGCTTTGGCGACCAGGTCGTGGAGATGCGAGCGGGCTGATCGCTTTTGCATTTGCAGGGAGGTCCCGCGTGGATCTGAAACGTGGCGGTGGAGAGGTGAGCTTCGTGCGGGTTCACGAGAAGGGGGCAGCTGAGACCACCCCGGGCAGAAGGCCTAGGAAAAGGGAGGAGCCGGTCAGGGGTTGCTTGGGTCCGCTCCGTTCGTTAGGAAGTCACCGAGAGCGGGCGCATCACTCCACAGAACGCGGGGGACGGGAATCGTCAAGGTTACCGCTAACGAGTAGCCTGAGAATGCTTGGACGGGTGTATGCCCACAGAGACGGAGACAGCGACGTAGGCGATGACAGCGATGAGAAGCTCATTAGGAAGGAAGAGAACCATGATGTAGAGCTGGCCGAACGGGACACGGTGGGAGTAGTGTGAGACGCCAGATGTAGATCCGTTAATTGAACGCGACGTCATGTCGGCTTCTCCGGCGAAGACAGGTTAGAAGGTGCTCGCGGCGTCCGCATTTTGGTGAAAAAAATGGAGAAGAGTGATATCGTCGCCTGATGAAATTGCCGAGAAGTACGTGTATGTCGAGCACGTACGTAGGTGTCGAGAGGGAGGCATGCGGGAGACCTCGACCATTCCATGCCGTCACTTGGACCAAGTGCTCGGTCTCGAAGCCTGACCGACGCTTGTACACTGTATTCGTCAACAAGAGGAACACTAGTCACATGACATCAGAGAAGACGTTACGTACCAGTGCTCCTTGTGTGTTCATGTCGCATATGAGAGAAGACATTACAGTAGAGACTAGAAGCGTTCAAGGAAGCCCCATCGAAGTCGAAGTCGACGGTCACATTGGAACACCCAAAGTTTTCCTAGCTATAGCTTTCTACAAACAGCGCGAAGTTGCCGTAATTGAAGATGATCCAAGATATTTGAACCTGGCGAGCAGTGACATCAAGTTTATAGGCGTCTTCCAGGGAGGCGATCTACATCTTTGGTAGACTTCTGAAGAGGCTAGGTTGCAGGAAGCCACGTCAGATTGAGGTCAGGGTAAATCACAGAGAGTGGCGATGCTCACTCCATCCTTCCCCTGGACGGCCTTGTCGACAGTTTCTTCATCTCTACTGTGAGCGTTGGCGGTAACATCGAAGATCTCCATGAGAATACCAAAGAAGACCACCTTGATGACAGTGTCACAAGGAGAACTGAGCATGTTGAGAAAACGTCCTGATGATCCACGATACAAACATCATGGCTTTAGTCCAACAACATACAACACTGTGTTGTGCAAGCCGAATGGGTCTGCGGTGTCGGCGTGAGATCAATGCGTGTCGTGGTATGTACCTCGAAAAATCCCACCTGCTGTGATAAGCGCCGGTGATCTCCGAGCTCGAGTGTAGATACGCGGAGGTTCAAACGTTCACAGTGAGCACCTAGAACCGAGCACAAGTCGTCTTGCTCTTTACTCGCGAGCGAAACAACTTCATACACATCATTATTCTCATGGGGGATCTTGGTAATCTCCGGCTAGGCTTCGCAGAACAACGTCCATTTAGCCTGGCACCCCACCTACGTAGACGGTATCTGATAACGGGATTACGTACCATGGCTGTGACGGAGTCGCCTTCGCAGGTCAAGTCAACAAGTGCCCATACTTCCAGTGTTCTTCATATGCATCAACATCAGGCCAATTGAATCGTAGAAGACATCGAACTCAAGATATGCTTCACTTTGTGGACGTCGGTTCGCTGCGTTGTTGTATAGGCTCCGACTTGGTGTGGAATTTATTGCAGGAGAAGCGCGCGGGTCAAAACTCGAGAGTATTACCCAAGATCCAGCGTAAGCGTGGTGTCCTTGTACCCGTGTGGACGATCGCGACAGTGAGATAAATGACAGCGGTGGACCTCTAGGCTCTAGTCAGTATGTAATGCTCTGGATTCGCTTTGGAGGTGGACAACACATCCCTATCGGGAGGCCATAAAAGTCAATATCGTACATTGATGCGCATTGATGCCTACCAAATTATGCATTTTGAGTAGAGGTCGGAATGCTTTCTGCGCAAGGCCGATGAAGAATTGACATGACTAACGCGAAGTGCAGCTCAGCCCTGTAGTGTGTTAGACGCACACCGGCTAGTTTCGGAAACCGTGCCGCCACTAGTAGTAAGTATGCCGAATACACTCGCGCTCCCGAGAAGCAGTCGGATCTGGTTTGAAACGGTATCACATTCCACAGAAGTGTGCTATTACTCGTACTAAAGCTGACCCTGCATCCCTACATCGTCCAGGAGTGCCTACCCCTCGATGGTAAATACCAGTTTGGTATTACATAGCCCTCGTACGAGTCAGCCTGTCGTTTCCTGAGGATGTACGACGAGCTTCGTCGCATTCAGGCCCTTCCTGACGCGCTCCAGCCCAGCAGGAATGGCTGAAAGACCTCCAGGAAGAACCTCCACATTGTTTGACTACGAAGCAGCCGTCAACACAGGGTATAGTACAAGAGGACGCTGGAGACATACTTTCAACGCCCCGGACTCTAACCAGCCTGACAGATGCTTGAACATGGCGACGCCGGTCTCTCTACCCTCGGGCACGTACACGCTAGCGAAAACCTCTACAATCGTCTTGCTTTCGTCAGCCATTTGTTCTGCGGCCGATATGGCTTTATCCCAAGTGATGATGAGAGTGCCACCTGAGGCAAGCGCATCGAAAGCGACATGCTGGGTGTCGGGGTCCGCGATCGCATCATACGCAAAAGTGAGGGCTGTTCCGGCCGTGATGGATGCAATCTGGAATAGAAGGTCCGAATGAGAGAGGTGCCGGTCGAGGACGTGGGTGGCGCCGAGGGAAGTCAGCAAGGGTGCGTTGCGGGGAGACGCAGTTGTGATGATTGGAGAGAACTTTGCCAGTCTCGCCAACTGAATCACTGATATCTCAGTTCAGTACCGAAGTGCATCACGACAACATGGGATGCAGGAGCGTCGACGCACCGGACTGTCCCACGGAGGACGCACCACCCATAATAAGAGCAGGCTTCCCAGCATACGCAGTGAGCCCTGACTCCACCCACGGAGGAATGAAGTGCGCGCTCTTGGACGACGGGTGGTGGTTGTACATGCCTAGAACCGCTGTGGCAATGGCGACTGGCAGTGTGGCGACCTCATCAAACGAAAACCCCGACGGAATCTGGGTATAACTCAATGTCAGATACCAGCGTAGTACACCAGTCACTTTGCGTGCCCACCTTTGCGGTGAGCTCCGCCGGTACGAGAGCATACTACTGAAATGCGCCGTACTGGGGTTCAAAGAAACCTTGCCAGAAACTAAATCACAGGAACACTCAGCATATATGCGAGTAGGTACCATTCGCAACTTTTGAACTCACATCCTGTCGCCTTTCGCAAGCGTGGTAACATCGGAGCCAATATCTTCCACGATCCCCGCACCGTCCGTGCCGAGCACCGCAGGGTATGTCGAGACAAAGACTCCGTAGGCCTGGATCTTCCACTCGACAGGATTCAGGGCAGCTGACTCGACGCGGACGAGAACTTCCAGTGGGCCGGGAGAGGGAATCATGGTGGACCCGACGACGAACTTGCCTTGCTTCGCGGGGAGTATGAGCGCTTTCTGCATGAGGGAAGCCATCCGTGCGTAGGGAACTGAGGGAAGAAGGCTCGGGCTGCAACGGCTTGCGAGGGACAGCTTTATACCTTGAGGAAGCGCCACGCTCGGACTCTTCTGGATTGTGCGGTATATATAGTATGAGCCGGTGAAACAACTAAAGTGAATCGTTCGATGGTCTCACTTTCGTGCGATCTGAATGTGCGAGAAGGTGCATCCAGGACACCATCAACGACCGGTCTGCAAAACCTTGTCACGGCGGGTTTGGAGCGATCTGACTTGTGCATGATCTAGCCCATCTCAACGAGCTATCACTGCGCACGCACCTTGAGTATCTAGCATAAGGGCCTGCCCGCCGAGAATTACACCCGAGATGCATGGTGTTGCAGTGTATCACGAGAGGCCTCGGGTACATAGATCCCTATCAATGCGATGCCTGAGGCTGTGAACTCTACCCGCAAAGCTCCAATTGAGTGCAATGTGTCGGGTACATTGAAAGACCCACTTACAGCAATGCAAGGGGACTTCGCACGTCGTCACCGCAATCGCGGCCTGATGGCTCGGCGGAGGGGATTTTGACCGCTGGCAGCCTTTCAGGTTTGTGCCTAAGAGCCCGATGCAACGTGAAGGGGATACTGGGCGATGGTCTAACCTGAGCGTCAAGAATGTATGACCGGAGCACCACACACTGAATGCGACCTAGTGGCTATTTGGCAGCGTTCAACACCTCGGGCAGGACACCGATGACCGAATTTGAAGCTCCCAGCTGGAGGTTGAAGGTGATGTCCGCGTTGCAAGACTTGATGATGCAACCTAAAATCGTGCTGCGCAGGATAGTCTATGATAGGCTATGAAACAATACGAGCAGATCCGCAGGTGGGCTTCAAGTCTCTGCGCCGAACACGTCAAGAGAAGAGCAACTTGTTCAGCTGCCAGTGGGCGCTACATGAAGATCTCCGATCGCCTCAACGCCTTTTCCATGTACGGCACATGAGACGCCTTGAGCGCTTGAGCGCAGACGGTTGACGTCTGTTTTCCTCCCTTACCTGCGCAACCACTACCCTCTCTGTACTGTCTTGGCTGCTCTACTGCTCCGTTGGGTGTTCCTGCAATGCAAGAAGACGCCGAGCGAACATGGACAGCAGGCACGCTGCCGAAGGCCAGAGGAATTGTCGCTAGCAAGGCGCCAAGTATGGAACTTGAAGATGGCCGACACATTCCGAGGAGAGCTAGAGCCTACTCCCACAGCACGAGGAATTCTCTGCTTCATCACGTTGACACTTGGCTCTACAGTATACTTCCAACTACCTTGCGCTCCTCTATCCCTACGCTGGCTTTGCTCTATTGCGTTCTCAGCGTGTGGCTCTTCTCTGGCTACATAACCTTTGGGTTGGGGTACCTCTCGCGCGCCTCTGACACTCATGTTTCACCACAAGGTAACGCTCATTGGTTTTTATTTGTTGGTTATCACTCAAGGTAGATCTCGTAGAGCCGTCCGTCTTGGAATCACTCCCGCAGGACCATCTGCTATCCAAGGTCTCGTCATTGCATACTCTCACGCTGGATCCGGATGTCCTAGGCACTCAAATCGACCGCTCTGTGTTTTCTGCATGCATATGGGCTACAGAAGAGGAGCTTGACATGATTGTTCCATGGGCGGAAAGGTGGACAGGTACGAGTCATGCAGATCATGTTGTCCATTTGGCGTCACATCCATAGGTCCCTTGAGTCTTCTCGTCACGACTACGGCGTCCCGTGGCTCTCCTCGACACGGGGCTCTGCTGTCCAATCTTGTAAAACTCCAGGCGAAGAACTCTGTGCTGCAGCAGACGCTCTCGGCGCACATTCTACACCTTGGTCCCAGCATGGAAGCTCGGCCGAACGCATTCCTCAACCTAGCGCGCTTACTTTCGCCCAGTCCTCAAGCGGTGCTCTTTCCTGGCAACCTTTCCTATACGCCTCCGAAGAATCTTCACAAGAGCCTGATGGCGCAGAAACCGTACTCGTCCTCAGCTATGGCTGGTCAGATCCCAAATCGCAAGCCTGTCGTCCTCACTATGCGCGATCATACCTCGTTCCCCTTTACGCCGCTGGCTCCTCTCGTTCTCTCTCGCGATGACTCAACATGGTGCACTGAGCGGTTCTTCTACAATGTCTCGCGCTCTACGGACTGGGAGGAATGTCTCTGGCAGGTCTGGCTCGAGAATTTCGGCGATCTTGAAGTTAAAGCGCTGCAAGGTTGGATCCCCGCATTACCAGACAGGCCCGATGGTTGGCTATCCGAGAACGCTGCAATGGTGAACATTTCCTGTCGCATCGTGTGCCCACATTGGCTGAATAGTCCCGCAGAAAGTACACCGGAGGCTCTCGACCAAGTTCAGAAGCGAGACGTGCGCGCTTGCGGTTCGTAGATTCACTGCGTTACAAGACTTAGGGAGCAACGTCGACATGAAGAAGGCGCGGTGGCTTAAACGTGTTTGCCGAGGATGGAGTTCCGCTTGACCGCAAACAATTGCTTGTTTAAAAGTCACTGTTGGTGCCAAGTACTGCATGTCCCTGTATCTTCCCTTTGTGATCGCTACTACGAAATCTTGTTCACCACGACGTTGGGTACACAATATCGCAATAAGTGTTGTGGGTCACATTTTTTATATCTGCAAGTACCAGAACTGATCCCAGTAAGGGGGTGAGCAATGAGCAACTCTACGGGCAGCAAGAGTCATGTACCCTGTTCGAGGTAACTCGGATCGAAGGCGACATGCGCGCCGTGGCTCAGCGTCCCGTGATTCATTGGCGGTCGCAAGCTTTTCAAGTAGAACGCGATCTCGACATCATTTGCACCCAGATTGAGGGGACACGACACAAGCAGATCAATTTCGTCATATGATAATACACCTAGCAGCGTTGATTGATCCGAAATGACTTCCTAGTACGGTTTGCGACAGCTGCTGCAATACATGGACGTGGTTGAGTTACATTTGTTGGGGCAGGGCCTTGAGGCAACCACCTTCACGAGTACTGAAGCGAGAACCGAGGCAGCGCCACGAGGCAACTCCCCGTCCTCGAGGTACTGGAACCATGTCGGCAAGCGTTCTATGATCGACGGGTCTCTGATATGATCCCGGAGGTATTCTATCTCAATTTCTTGGACACCAGGATGTCTGATCCATAGCAAATTAGCAAGTGCACGTGCAGAAAGGGGCTTCAGAGGCATAAACGTACAAGAGTGTGAAGGAGGAAAAGAGTTCGGTGAGTATATTGCGCGGAGAGAGCTTTGACTGAATGTCCTTGAGGGCTTCTTCCTTCAAGGAGTCGATCCCATACTAGTTCCCGATTCAGAATGAGAGAAGCGGGTGATCAAGGTGGCACATACCTTCTCTGCGAGCCTATACATTGACTTCGGAGAGCAAGGCGGAGGCTCAAAGAAATCTTTCTGGTTGCGCTTACTTATATCGGGCCGCGCACGCTCCTGCGATTTCAAGGAAGCAAAAGACAGACGGCCTGAGTATGCGTAGAAGACGAAGGCCTTCCAACTGCAGAAAGAATTATCGAGGAGCCGTAGTATTGAACCATAAGACTTACGTGCGATATGCGATATCTTCTATGAACACTACGCGCCCCTGGCGGGTGAGGTTACCTTCCTTGGTTTGATCTTGAACGGGAGGATCCCTCTTCTCAGTGGTCCCATCAATTTCTCCCGCACCTCCATCGGTGTCCTTTTTGAGCGCAAGATAATCAGATTGGCAAATCCTAACTGTTTTCGAGATGGCATACCTCCAAACCAGAACTCTGATCTTTGCCCCGCTTGGCAGTGGTCGAAAGTGTATGAAGACTGCCTATAGAATCCTTGAAAATGAGCGTTTCAGAGGAGTCCTCGTCATCTGACTCGAGTAGTTCCTCCTCCAAATCGCTGTCAGAAACGTAGTCATAGTCCTCGGTGAATGGCGGTCTACTGGAGGGGTAAGGGGCATCCATGTTCGTGATGCCGCTTTCCGAGAAGCCTTTCCCGATCAGGACTATCGTACACCGTGCCGATAAGCTGAAGGAATGCGTGTCAAATAGAATGTCAGGCGACATACCAAAGTCAAAGTGCGACGATGCCTTGCGGATGAGGGCGCTGTTACCGAAGAGGGCGCGGGGAGTATCGACTCGTCCGGAGCGGGAGAGGCGGGAGAATGAATAAAACTTGACGTCCTCAAACGCCTTGCCTTCAATGCTGGCGAGCATCGCGTACTGCGAGACTTCTTCTCTAGTGGCGGTGTCCATTGGTGGCGAGATATCATGACTGTCTGCGGCAGAGGCTCGAATTGTAGTACGTTTGCCCTTTGCACGTTTTGCTGATTTTGCGGAGTTCTTCCCAGTGAGGGTTGAGGCGGTTCTGACTCTGGTTTCTAGTAGGGGATCCATGAGCAGATGAACGATATCACTTCCTGTGAGCCTGGCTTATATTCGCCGACAGGCGGCCTGCGAATGCAACCTCGTTGACGTGTGAGAAAGCAAGAGGATTTGGGAAGATCGCATGATCAAGGGAGATCGAGATAGAAGAGCACCCTCTGCCGTAGGCCAACAACTGTTTAGTAGAACATCCTACCGCAGCACAATATTGGACTGTTTGAGAAGTACTCGGCCCTGCTCACAATTCTTGATGTTCTCAGCGGCGGATGAACATTCACTGGCAGGTCAGGTCATGACGTTACAGGACACGCGAGTCCCTCATGTGTAGACCCTGCAGGGTCTACCGCAGCAATATCGACACCGGCCACCGGCTTGCGCAGGTTATGAGTGTGAAGGCGGTACGCACCCGTGCATTGCGGCTCATGCGGGGATGGCTTCCCATACTCAATGATACCCGGGGACAAAGCACCGATCATCCCCAGATCCATTCGGGTAAACATCCGGCGAAGGGAACGTGCCGAACTTGTTCGCAGAGCTCTTGGGGGGCTCGCCTTCGGCTAAGCCGGTTGTAGACCTCTTCATAGCTCGGATTTCAGCTGACAAGTGGGGCATGGGGGAGGAAGCGATGGTCCGATCCTGTTCTGCTCCTGGCCTCCGGCTGCTGTGAAATACAAGAGAGATGAAGCTTGAAAGCTTGAAGACCCAGATTGGACGTGCACGCAGGTATCCCCACTGCACAATCATGAGGTACGTCGCGGCGGGCCAACAGGTGCACCAGGCCTGGCCACCATCTAGGCGCCGGTTCGGATTCTTAGTCACAGATCGCGATGCGTCGTGACGCGGAATGTCTGCATCTGACTGAACGTTGGCGGCACGTCGGAATCATGCTCTCAGTCCCAGGATCGATACTGCAACAGACGCATAGTAGATCAGTCAAAGCCTAAGCTACTACAAGTGCTATAGCGAGCGTCCACATTAAAGTCGTTGTTACGAGATATGCCTTGACATTTGCGTAGACTCGCTACTCGGCCGTCTTCTGCTCCGATGATCCAGGCAATTGCAGACTGGAATCCGCAGAAGAATCTGACACGCCCGGCTTCGTCGAAGATTGCAGGGCGTTGAGCGTAGTGAAAAGTGATGCAAACAGCGAGGCAAAAATTTCGGACGCGCCACTGGGTACTTAGCTGATTTTGCTCCAGCTTACGTAGCCACGAGGGAAGTCGTGATTGAATCCCTGTATCCTCCATATTTGAGTGCAGATACTCGAGCTCCATATTACGTACGTCTGGATAGCTACGTAAGGGCAAATTAGCCTTATCGCGTCTGGCAATCAAAGAATCCGGACAAGAAAGGCTGACCGTGAAGTGAATGACGTGAATATCTCCTCGAGGATATTGAGGGGAGAGAGCTTGGCTTTGATGTCCTCGATGGCCTTCTTCTGCAAAGATGGGATGTTGTACTAATTGGATATCAGCCATGAGTTTCATCAAGAGGACCGGGGAGGTTGTCACCTTGTGCGCAACCCGATACATCGATTTCGGAGAGCAGAGAGGTGCCGTGTCGGACTCTGCCTTCATAGCTTGCTTTTGCAATTGGGACGCGAGAGGTGCGAAGTTGAGCTCTCCAAAGTAGGTATAGAATATAAAGGCTTTCCAGCTACAGAGGCGGGAGATGAGTCGAGACCTTTGTCGGCAGACATGAAGGATACGACGCACGTGGTGTATGCGACGTCTTTTAGGACGACCACGCGCTCAGGCTTCATGACGACCCTCTTCGACTCCGGGAGTGTCACCTCGGCCCAATCTGCTTCTCCCCTCTCTTCGCCCCTCGTTCCCGCTTCGCATCGAGTTGCCTGCACGGCAGAAAATCAGTTCTATATTGGTCGAGTGAACATGGCGACACGTGCGTACCTGGACACTAGAAGAGCCCTCCCGCTCCCCCTCCGCGCGGCCCAGCCCAATGAAGTCTGCAGGCGTCTCAAACACATCGTCTTCGTCATCCAGGTCGCTATCTGAACTATAGTCATACGAACCCGCGTCGACTTGCTGAGAAACTGGTTGCGGTGCGCCAATGTTCCGGACCCCAGGGTCGGTCTCGAGAACTAGTAAACAGTCAATATACGCCAACGCATGGGGCGTGGTCGACAAATGCTAGGTGACATACGGGGATTGAAATGAGCGGTCACGTTGCGAATGAGTGCGCTGTTCGCGACGAGTGGCAAGGCATTGCCGACGGCCTTGCGATTCCGTAGACGTCGAGAGAAAGCGTAGAACTTGACATCTTCAAAGGGCTTCCCTGTGATGCTAGCGAGGATAGCGGCACGGTGGATCCCCATGGTCAAGAGCGATGGGTCCAGGTCCGGTGCGGCCGTTCTGGTGGTCTGGGTGACAGAAGGAACAACCAAATCGACGGTCGCCTTGGCCTTGGCCTTTTTGGAGGCTAGTCTCGATTTCATCAGCTCCTTCTTGGACATCTTCTTTGGCCGGGATGGCGAGGGAGGCGAGGGAGGGACTGCAGCATCGATATCCGTACTAGGCTGACAGTCGGAAGGTTGTTTGCAGGCGGACACGTCGTCGGAAGGAATGTTGCTGGCCGGCTCGTCGTCAGGAGATTTGCTCTGGGCGGTAGACTCGCCATCAGGAGGATCGGAATCGGTACCAGGCGTGCTGTTGGTAGGCTCGGGAGCGCTAGGGTTGCTCTGAAGAAGCTGCTTGCAGAAGCGTTCGCTTAGAAAAAGATCAAACTTGCGCAGAGCAATTGCGAAATTACTGACCATGACGGCGAGTCAGATAGGGTACTGTTCCCGGAACGAGATGCGTATCTGCAAAGTACGAAGAGGCTTTATAGCGAAACGTGCACAGGTGGGAATATCTCCAGCCGGATATCTCAATCCTGAACTAGTCGCCACTCGAGGACCACTACTTCTGAGTCTTCTGTAACGTGCCAACTCGTGGGACATACACGCGTCCGCGAAGCGCCCTGAATATTCGGAGAGCACGTCAGCTCGCTGGCAGGTATGTGAACTCTTCAGGAATCGAAGGGCCAACGGCACGATCCCCATAGATAACAATACAACGAGGTCTTACTTTACGTCACCTGGCAGGCATCTCCGAAGCAGTACAAGGGGGCGGAATCTACCGCAGCACCATGGTCCCCATCTTGGCAGAGCACAATGCCTCCCATAGAGGTGAGCACGATGCCGCGTCCTGTCGAGAATGCGATGATTGAGGGCTCTCCCCTCTGGTCACCGTGACCGATCCAATCCCCCAGATTTGGGCGCCGGATGGAAGTTCAAATTCAGCTTGGTAAATATGTCTGCTGCATTCTTGTGCAGATGTCCTTCCGCCAGCGCTTCCATCCACTTCGGCAGCTCGTTTCGTATAGTTTCCTGTCGTATGTTTGCACACAAGTAGTCAATCTCCATCGCTTCGATGTCAGGATATCTGCAAGAACAGTCATTGACTGGTGAGCCCGATGATGCTAAGTTGCGAGTACTTACAGGCTCGTGAATGTACTGAAGAGTTCCTGGAAAATGTTACTAAGACATAGTTGTGACTTGATGTTGCTGGCGGCGCGCTCCTTCAGCACGGGAACGTTGTACTGGGGGGAGACGGGTCAGCCCGGGGTGCGTGTCATGAATCGGTATCGGTGAAAATGTGCCTTATCCGCGAGACGATACATCGATTTTGGCGAACATTGAGGAGGTCTGTAGGACTCTCGCAGCTGAGGGGAATATGGGCCTCGGGATCTCAACAGAGCGAAATCCCTGGATCGTCAGCAAAGCGCTGGATCCGCTCGGGGGGGGGGGCTTTGCTTACGTGGTGTGGGCGACGTCCCTCCAAGAACACAACATGACCTGGTCGCGACACACGAACGGATGATGCTGTTCAAATGCAGCAAAGTGTGGGTCAGTCATGAGTATGTATGCAATACCTCTAGTAGGACGACCTCAATCCACTCACCGACCTCTAGGTGTGCCAAATCGCTGGCGCGTAGCTTCGAGTTGCTGTCCAAGATGCCTGCCGCTTTGCTCTCCTCCAAGCATGGCACGTCTGTCAAGCCTCTATGTGCTTCTTGTACTCCAGGTTTTGCGTCCTTCAATTCCTCACAAATGTCTGCCTTACGATCCGCTCGCTCTGTCCCGCCCGAGTTCTCGCCGGAACGGCCCTTCCCGGCGCCCGACGTCTCAGCACCTTCACCTTCAAGGTCGCTATCACAGTCGCAATCGTACCCAGATGACATTGCAGGGCGGTTAGATGGATAGCCAACATCAATGTCTTTGACGTGGCCCTCCGCAAACCCACCAACAAGCACTGAAGCGATGGAGGACACAGGGTCAGATAGTGTATGAGGTAACACAACACCGGAAAAGCACTGCTTACCGTCATTGAAGTGTGATGAAGCATGTTGGACAAGGGCACCGTTGGCAAGTATAGGCAGCGGCCTGTCGATCTTGCCCGCAAGGGTACGATGCGAAAATGCGAAGAATGTAACGTCTTCGAATGGCTTGCCAGACAGCCCTGCAAGCAGCACCTGGCGGATAAGTTTCTCTTGTGGAGGTAGCTTCGGAGCAAATATAGATGTCAAAGAAAAGGAAGGAAGGGCCGAGACGTCATCAGCCCTAGGGGCCTAAGTGGTTTGGACTCGCGCTCGCAGTGACATGGTAGAGGAATCCCGGCGAACACCTTGTCGTATACGGCGGTCAAAGTATGCGCAACCGATTAGCACGGTCAGGTATATCACACATTCTGTAGGATTGGAGAGCTTGATTGTGGGGAAGGGCTCGCTGAATGGGTCAGGCTGTAGTTGGGTGTAGTGGGTTGCAATGTGCTGCGGCAGACGATGGCATCGATAAAGAAGGAAAGGCATCAGCGCCAAAATCCTCGAGACATTCGTCAATAGGTCCAATGACACATCGGACTACCGGGGATTTGGATACTCAATACTCACTAGTCTAGTATCTGCTCCTCCCGTGTGGTAGTGCTTGCTCGCGTGATATCCATCGCGCCTTGGTCCGCTGTTCGCCAATAGGACGACTGAGCGAAGACCAGATTATTCCTGCAAGTGCACGCCGTTGAACGCACATGTGGGACCGGGCTCATTGCGGGACCAACCGTCGATTTACGTCTCGTAGAAGTCTCGATTCGACATGAGCTTGAGGTCGGACGCGCTCTGGAGATGATCGGGGTCTTCGAAAAGCCGATCTCCGAACCGGAGCCCTAGACCTACAACCGCAGGCTGTACAACCCAATGAGGAGGGCAGTTCTCCTCGTAATGGTCAGCCGCCTCCGGCGGAGCGGAGGCAGCGTCAGAGGAGACGATGTTGATGGCCTGCACGGTATGTTTCATACTCTACGGTGTATGCAACTCTTAAAAAATGACACCTCGAGCCTCTGTGAAGGTCTTAATTGACCTGACATGCTATGTGGGCGAAACACCATCAAAAGGGACTCACCAGAAAGTAGGTTGTCTGTGGATTGAATTGACTGCACTAAGTCAGTACTCACAGGAAGCACAGAGAATATTGGTCCTCGTGAGCATAGCCGCATCCCACAGAGTGAATGTGAATGATATATAGACAGGAGATCCTATGCATGCGAGATTGTGGGGAGAAGTCAACTCGTTGGCTGATACAAATTAGACGCCTCCGATGACGCCGGTTCCTTCCGAGACCTATCCTGCACCATCGTGGTCAAATTCGACGACTGCATGACTACATTGCGTGAATGCATAGCATCACATGCTTACTGCAGATGAGATATAGTGGACGTCCAAGGAATCCCAATATTGTTCGTCCCAATCCCACTCACGACCTCTTCTTCGAGTCGTCCTGCACCTCTCCAGCCAGCTGCTTCGCCTTCTTTCCCTTCTCCTCCAGCACACGCAACACGTCCTCGTACGTCTCCTTTGCCAGCTTCTTAGCCTCGTCGCCCTTCTCCCGTTACACTTGCGCGAACACCTTCACGTCTGACAGCCGCTCCAGCGCCTCGTCTCCGCCCGGCATCGTACGGATCCACTCCTGCAGGCTCTGCCACCCGCGCTCGAGGGCGCGATCCCCATAGATAACACTAGTACAATGAAGGCAAAATTCACATCACCTGGCAGGCGTAGGGGTGAGCATGATGCCGTGTTCTGTCGAGGATGTGATAATAGAGGGCTGACAACTGTCTTGGCGCCTTATACGCACTCACGAACTCGGGACCCCTGCGCAACGCCACGTCGCACGGCAGTTGTGCGTTGGCCCGCTGCTACGTATGACAGTCGTACCTCGATCCACTCGAACTAAACATTGCCATGATATATAATGAAGCCATCAATTCTCAATTTAGAAGTAATGACCGCTGTTACAGTACTTCCTGACAGTACCGTAACAGCCGTAAGGGCACTTCACAGGTTCCGGACTTACACTGAGCTTGGAGATAAGGGAAGCAATGATGTCGGATGCACCACTGGGGAGCTCGTTTTTCCCTAACATTGTCAGCCATATTGGCAGTCGCGCTTGGATCCCTCTGTCCGTTATGTTCGAGTGCAGATATTCGATCTCTACATCTCGAACTTCAGGATAACTATCGTAGTGGAATGTCAGCTCTATGGTGTTGGCCTGTGATGACAAACGAGAGTTCGGCTCACAGCGAAGTGAAGGTCGTGAATATCTCTTCGAGGATATTGGAGGGGGAGAGCTTGGCCTTGATATCTGCGACAGCCTTTTCCCTCAGCGACGAGATGTCGTACTGACGACGCGTCAGGTCCACAATTCGTCGTGAACTTGATTCAGAGGATAAGATTCACCTTATGTGCAATGCGATACATTGATTTCGGAGAGCATAAAGGCGCAGCGTGGGATGCCGGCTCCATTCTAAGACTTCCTGGCTGAGATTTGAGAGGCGCGAAATTGAGCTCTCCGAAGTATGCAAAGAAGATGAATCCCTTCCAGCTATTTATAGAATGGGTAAAAACTCCAGAGACAGAGAATGCGAAGGTACGCACGTGGTGTATGCCACATCATCCAAGTGAACAACACGCCCCGGTCTCACAATTGCTTTCTTGGACTCCGATGGAAGTTGTCCCGAGTCCAGCTGGCGCGCTGGCTCGGCCGTGCTGGCGCTTTCCTCCCTATCTTTCCCCTTCGGTTCGCTCTCAGACATCTGGAGGTGGTACGTCATCTGAAGTCGTTAAGTAACATTATGTGCACGTACCTTGCGATCCTGCACGCTAGTACTACTGGCATCCACAACGCTCTGGCCAGACAGATCTTCCGTGAAATCTTCTCCCTCGTCCTCGAGGTCACTATCAGACCAGTAGCCGTAAGACTCTGTGGCCGCTGGACGAGAGGAGGGGTAGGCAGCATCCATGTCGGATACTTCGCTCTCAGCAAAGCCGGCCCCAAAGACTGACAGGGTCTACGTCAGACGAGTAGCGTCTCAGAGAAATGGCATAGACCTGACATACCGAGACCAAAATGAGGGGCAGCCTTGAGTACGAGCCTGCTGTTGGCGACAAGGGAAAGGGGGATATCGACGGTCCCGTTCTGTGTCCGGCGCGAGAAGGCGAAAAACTTAATGTCGTCATATGGTCGCCCCGTGATGTTGGCAAGGATGGCTGCACGTTGAATATCACTGGGGCTGAGAGACTCGTCCTGCATGGCCGGGTCAGTGCTGAGCGGGACAGTGGGTATGGCCGGATCAGAATCTGAAGGCGTCGCGGTAGCCTTAGCTCGCTGCCGGGCGGCAAATTTTGAGAGTTTTTTCTTTGCAGATTTTTGGGGCGCGCCAAGAGTCGAGGAGCTGTCCATGGAAGCCGAACGGGTAGTGGCAGCCTGCACGATTCCTAACATGCACACACGATTTTTATACAGCGTCGTTGAGGTGGGAAGATCGACCAGGATCTCACCCGTAACAGAGGCAGGCTGATCAGCATGCGCCCGCGAAGTCCTCCTGCGTTGATCATCAGGCCAAATCGAGAGCGAAGACGCGTTGAGCCCTGCGAAAAAAGGTATCCAGGACGAAGAAGTAAGCCAGAGGGAGTAGCCATTACGTTACGTTCGCGGGGCTGTAGAACCCTATCAACCATGAGGCCCGTACCTACCGCAGCACACGATGCCGCATGTCCACATCCACAGGACTGGTTTCTGCCCTACCAACCGCATGCATGCGTACAAGACCTGGCTATAGATCGTCCAGGATGGTGGGTGCTGGTCCGGCCCTCCCCAAGTCTATTATACCATCGCGTAAAACATACTGTACTTCGGCCCGCCGTTGATGTAGTAACGAAGGACCGTCTCCTATTCCTGAAATGGTTTGCACGATGCTTGACAAGAAGGCCGAAGCGGATGAATGTATCCGACGGCCGTGCCAAGCTCACTGGGAAATCAGCGTCATGCTGGTGACCGCGTTGACACGTACCGAGTTCAGACTCCTTTTAGCAAAAGGAATGCGCAACATCAAGCTCTACAGTGTGTGAAACTCTAATTTTGACACCTCGTGCCTCTGTGAATGACTTGATTGACCTGACATGCTATATGGGCGAGATGCGATCAAGAGAGACTCACCAGAAGGTAGTACGTCGTGCATTAAGTTGACTGCACGGCGTCATACCAAGCGAACAGTACTCACGGCCGCGCATAGAATATTGCTCTTCGTTGTCATAGCCGCATTCCAAGAGTCAATGTGCGTGATCCATAGGCAGAAAATCCTATGTATGCGAGATTGTGGGGAGTAGTGATGCAAAATAGACGCCTCCGATGACGCCGGTTCCTTCCGAGACCTATCCTGTACCATCGTGATCAAATTCGACGACGACATGAATAGATTGCATGATTGCATATCATCACATTATTATTCCAGGCAACATAAGGTATACGTCCCATAAATCCCGATGTTCATCCCAATCCCTGAAAAGTCACTCACGACCTCTTCTTCGAGTCGTCCTGCACCTCTCCAGCCAACTGCTTCGCCTTCTTTCCCTTCTCCTCCAGCACACGTAACACGCCCTCGTACGTCTCCTTTACCAGCTTCTTAGCCTCGTCGCTTTTCTCCCGCGACACTTGCACGAACACCTTCACGTCCGGCAGCCGCTCCAGCGCCTCGTCTCCGCCCGGCATCGTACGGATCCACTCCTGCAGGCTCTGCCAGCCGCGCTCGAGCTCTTGGCTGCCCTGCTCCTCCGCCTCGTGCGCCTTCTCCTTCACGAAATCCCTGAGTTCGTTCATCTTCTCCTTGTTCTTCAGGGCGTCGCCTTGTGCGAGATCCTTTATGCGAGAGAAAAGCTCTTGCGTGCTGGAGGAGCCTCCGGTGAGGCCCGTGGCACCGGCGGCGATGAAGGCGGAGGCGTTGTCGTTCAAGAGCTGCTTGATCTCAGGAATATTGTCAAGGTACGGAGACGCCTCCTCTATCGACTTATTCCAAGCCTCTTGAGAGGACGCTTTCACAATCTTGCGGACCTCGGAGGTCTTCGACTGGACCAGCTCGCGCGCTTGGTTAATGTTGTCCTGCGAGAAACCCTTGCTGAAGATCTCACGTATCTGTCAGAAGAAAAGGGTTAAGCAAAATGCTCCTCCCGCTATCGTAACAGGGAGATGCGTATACCTACCTGCTTGGCCGTGTCATCGAAGATCTTCTTTGCCTCCGGGCCCTTCGATTTTGCGAGTCGCTTGAATTCTTCGTACCCGCCGCCAAGCTTCTCCGATACCTGCGGGTACTTCTCGCTCAGCGAGCCGAACGCGTCCTTCCCGGCCTTCTTCCCTAGCTCTTCCAGCTCCCCGCTTCGTCTCCTTAGCACATCAAGCACCCGCATCGCGGTGCTCGCGTCCATGGCGCCCGAATCGCGGATGATGACGCGCACCTCCTCGTAGCCGTCGCCGACGACGCGATTCACCTCGTCGCCATGCGAGTCACGCAGTTGGTCGATGGTATCAAACGCGGCGTCGATGTGCGGGCGGGCGCCAGGGATGACGACGAGGTACGACTGAGCGAAGCTGCGGAGGTAGTCGAGGGCCTCGTTCGGGTCCTTGGGCGTCTTCTCAGCGATCGCCTGCTTGGCCTGCTCGTAGTATTGTGCAGCCTTCTGGGTAGACTGGACGACTTTCTTCGTGCCAGAGAGGTGGTACCACGCATAGACTGCAAAGTAATCAGCGACGGCTCATCCGGACGGTGCTGCCGAGACTCACCTCCGAGGAGCACCACTGAACCACCTGCTAAGCCGGCTGCAAGATGGGAAGCATCGTATGATGTTGACGAGCCCGTCCCCGACCCAAATCCTGTGGAGGACGACTGGAAGCGCTGGGAAGTACGCCTGCCCGCGACGCGACGTGCGACGACTGGGTAGCGACGAAGCACGGTCTTGCTCGTGCTGCGGAGAGTTGTGGAAGCGGCGTACATGGTTGGAGGTATGAGGGTGGTAGACGTGACCAGCGGAGGCCAACCACTCGTGCTTTATAGAGGGCTGTCGTGGCCCCGACGCGTCGCGCGCTCTGCTGCCGGTGACGACAGCAGCAGCGTGGCTGCACAAGTGACGTCACATGCACTGGGCGTTGAGTAGACGCCCAGCAATGGATCGGGTTCGATGCAGGTTTCAAATATTGGCCGGTGCTCGTCCGTCTGCCCCGCTTGTACGTATCGCTGCAGAGCCCAAGTCCGGCTAGTGGCGTCTAGACCAGTAAAGGTAAACCGTATACATCCATGCTCCGGCTTGTATTGAGCAGACGCTATGAGATGGAACTTGAAGTAGCCTTCCACAGCCCGGGGGCCAAGGCCTTGCTGACCGCGGGCCTGACCAGCATCTCATTGCGCCACCTGTCGAAAGCCAGTGACCAAGACAGTCCAAAAATGAACTGCAACACTGCAGAAATCGCACTTGTGGACATTTAAAATCTCCCTCAGGAGGTCGCATGAGGAGGCGGACAGAAGGAACGTATTGCCAGCTGCAGTAACGGGTTCACTGTCAATCCACAACCAATCGAGACGGAACAGTGGACGTACGTGACCAAGCTCAGGACTACGGCGATGCACTTCTCCCCAACAAGCAAACGTTCCTCGCCAAGCACACTCCGTCCAGGATGCCGAGCACGCGGAGGATCCGTTCTGGTAGGGTTCAACAGCAATCGGGAAATTATATGGGCTGTGCCTTCTGAATCAACCCATTTGACCCAAGTGCGTGCTGAGTCGCCAGGAGAGTAAGTCCATCGCTGAAACACCGAGCCGCGAGGAGTAAGGGACAAACATACCCTTGACCAAAAGCTTGGGAATACAGCCACTGTCTGATACATCTGGTCCTTGAGCTCATGCAACGAGTTCCTGCGCTCGTTGTCGTATTTCGTGGCGTTGCCGATTGGCTTCCTACATGATACCTGTGTTTTTTGGCGGGCTTCCGGTCGAAGTGCATGGCAGGCAGCTAGCCAGAGGCAGTAATTGTTGCTTTTGTGATCAATCAGCGTCGGGGTGCGTCCGTTGAGGTTGTTCTTGATGCGTTCGTCGCTCTTGTGTTCATTTTTGGCGATACTCCAGGGACAATCTCATCCATTCCCAGCTCCGCGAGGACGATAGAGACCTTCCTGGACGCGACCTAGGTGAGTCCGGTGCTCAGAGAGAAGCTCAGCTATAGTGCAGGGCTTACCAGCCGTTTAGGGAAACACCTCGAGTGCCGAAAGGAGTAAAGTGGTGCTTGCCGCAGGCCGTTGCAGCTTCGTTGCTGTGGACCGACGGAGGTCCAAGTGTGCAATGGTCGGACCACACGGAGCCTCTTTGTACCATAGCCGCTGTCAATGCAATCAGGGACATAGTACATGTACTATCAAGCAGCAGAACCCTAGAAAACATTTAGATGGACCAGACCGTCCGAACGGCAAGCCAACGCGCCCCACGGCTAGTACGACGAATCGGGCTGGCACCCGGGCCCATCTAGTTCGTCTGAACCTCCAGGGTGAATAAGGATTCTAGTCAAAGGAGTCAAGCCTTAGCACGCCCGCAGTATCACGCTTAGAAAGCTATCTCAGTCCGTGCCTTCCGACTGCTCGAGACTGGTAGGGTCTGGTGAGTCTGTGTCGTTCGTACATTGTGAGCGCTTAACAAGCTCCCTTCGGCGACGTGAAACGCGGTACATCATCTCCGCACAACTCGCGTTTTGAAATGAGATTCTGTAGTTTTGTGTGTCAGGATACCTGAGTTACCCGAATAGCTTCTGATCCTAACAAGGGCAAACAACCCGATATGGGCCGTCGGTACGGGCGCCCGTCTAACGAGCCACAGCCGGACTTCATCTCAGCACCCTCCCTACAGTCGAACTTTGTTGTTCTGTCCCGTTCTCTGTCTGGGCTCGACGTTCACTCTCCCACACACTCTGAGCTTGCGTCACTAATTGTGATCATGTCGAACAAACAGGGCGCGTACGGCGCGCGGGCAGGCGACACCGACTTCCGCAAGAAATGGGACAAGGAGGAGTACGCGGAGAAAGCGCGGAAGCACGACCAGGAGGAGAAGGAGCGCATGCAGGAGAACGAGGAGCTGCTGAAGCAGGGTGCGCTGCGTTCCCGTGTCTCAGTCTCAGTCCGCTGTTTCTCCCGCTCACTCCTTACATGCGTCACGGTGCCGACGGGATACAGGCAAGAAGCCGCGGCGGGGGCGAAAAGACGACCTCCCCAAACCGACCGAGCTGATGAAGCGGCGCGAGGGCTCGCTGGACCTCGACAAGAACCTCAACAAGACGATCGTTGTGCAGAATACGGGCAACCGCGGGCCCGGCGTTCCTGGGTTCTATTGCGAGACGTGTAATCGGACATACAAGGATAGCGCAGGCTATCTTGACCATATCAACGGTCGTGCACGTAAGTGTTCGTTCTCGATGCGCTCCAGACAAGGTGTGAAGTCGCGTCGTAGACTTGCGTGCATTGGGCCAGACGACCAGGATCGAACGCTCCACCGTCGAGCAAGTCCGGGCGCGAATAGCTTATTTGCGCGAAAAGACAAAGGAAGCGTCGAACGCCAAGTCGTTTGATTTCGAGAAGCGGTTAGCGGAGGTGCGTGAGCGGGAGGCTGCTCTTCGTGAGGAGAAGAAGACCGCCAAGAAGGCGTTGCGTGAACGCGCACGCGTGCAGCTAGCACAAGAAACCGCCACGGCGGCCCCAGATGCCCCCAAAGACAACAAAGACATGATGGCCATGATGGGCTTTGCAGGGTTTGGAACGACCAAGAAATAGGAATACATCCGGATACTGTCCCACTTCGCTTGTTTGCTTGCTTGCTCGCACACGTCTCACGCTTCATGCTCGAGGACACGGCTACATTTGTATTCTAGATGCACAACATCACTGTATTACACTGCTTACTTGTTCTTCAAACAGTCAGGCCCAAAGCCACGGGGGCAAAGCAACATACCCTCCACCTCTCCGTCTATCGCCACGCCAAAGAAAGCGTGAATTTCACATCTGCGATCTCTTGCTCCTCCTCCGTAAGTACCTTCCTGTCTGTCCCACGTTCCGACACACTCCTCGGCACGCTCCTCGTAGTCTTCTGGATCGTCTCAGCGTACGCCTCGACGGCCGCGCGGAGGTCGTCCCCGGCACCTTCCTCGAACGCGTAGTACACATCGACGTCGTCCGTCGCCTGCAGACCCGCACGCTTCCGGAGCTTCTGCACACGGTTGATGAACTCCCGCGCGAGGTACTCCGTCTGCAGCTCGGGGTGCACAGTGACGTCGAGCCTGACGACGACCTCATTGTCCGTGTTCGTCGCGTGCGTCGCGTCGCCGCCTTGCGCCTGCTCAGGCAGCTCGATGTATCGCTGCACGGCGAGGTCGCCCGCAACAAGCTCGATGCCGTCTACAGTGAGCTTGCCCGTCTCGACGTACTTGCGCACGCCATCGCTCGGCACGTTCGGAAGCGCGTTTTTGACGCGGCCGAGGTCCTTGCGGAGCTTGCGCCCTAGCACGGCCCAGTCCGCGACTGCGCGGTACTTGACCCCCGCTGCGGCCTCGTCCGAGGTGAAGACGATGTCGCGGACGTTGAGCTCTGACTGGACGTAGCGCTCGAGCTCCTTGACGTCCTCGAGGTACTGCGGGTCTGCGTGGAAGACGAGGAGCTCCTGGAGCGGCGTCTTTAGCGAGAGGTTGTGCCGCTCGCGGACGGCGCGGGTGAGCTCAATGACGGTTTGCATGCGCTTCACTCTGCGCTCGATAACCTCGTCGAAGTACTCCTCCTTGACCTCGGGGAACGGTAGGAAATGGATGGAACGGACGTCGCCGGCCTTGGGGGCCTCGGGGATGAACTCTCGAAGACCCTGGTAAATGTTCTCAGTCAGGAAGGGTGTGTATGAGGACTAGAAGTCAGGCATCAGCACGACTGCAGGCATATCGCAGTAACAGGAAGGCCAGACATACCATCGTCTGGCACAGCGTAAGCAGCGTCTCGAAGAGGGTGTTTAGAGCAGCCACAGTATCCTCCTCGCCATCCTCCCCCTTCAGTCGTCTCCGGTTGAAGCGGATGTACCAGTTCGTCAGCTCGTCCACTAGGTCGAGTAAACGTGGGATGATCGTATACAATCGGTACGCCGCCATCTCCTCGCGCACGAGGCGGATGAGTGACTGGCAACGCGCGAGGATCCATCGGTCCATGACGTTAGACGAGAGCTTCGCGTGAGCGTGGTAGACAAACCGACGGCCAGTCGTCTTCTGGAGGAGGGCGGCCTGCCCGAGGAAGAAGCGGAAGGAGTTGAGCCAGGGGAGGAGGACGCGGGAGACGACTTCGCGGACGCCTGCCTCGCGGAAGCGAAGGTTGTCGCCGCGGACGATCGGGGAGTTCACCAGGAACATGCGTGTCGCGTCCGCGCCGTACTGATTGATGATGTGAATTGGGTCGGGGTAGTTCTTTAAACTCTTGCTCATCTTCCGGCCGTCTCTGTCGTTGTGGTTAGACATGATGAAGGATGATAAGGGATCGTGACGACTCACTCTGCAAGCACGAGACCATAAACAATGAGGTTCTTCCATGGCGCCTTGCCAAAGAGGTGAGTTCCAAGCACGAGCAAGGTGTAGAACCATCCACGAGTTTGGTCGATGCCCTCCGCGACGAAGTCCCCGGGGTATGTATTCTCGAACAGCTCCTTGTTCTCGAAGGGATAGTGATTGGACGCATAGGGCATACTACCTGACTCGAACCAGCAGTCGAAGACTTCCTCGAC
Organism: Dichomitus squalens LYAD-421 SS1; assembly: GCF_000275845.1. Classification (NCBI taxonomy): domain Eukaryota; kingdom Fungi; phylum Basidiomycota; class Agaricomycetes; order Polyporales; family Polyporaceae; genus Dichomitus; species Dichomitus squalens. The sequence goes on from NW_006766885.1 coordinate 296,579, forward strand.
CCGCTTAAGCTGACCCTTGCCCTTCTTCGACGGGATGGTGATGTGGTCGATCTTGTCGCGGTGGAGGTCGGTGATCCCCTTGACCCCGGACAACGTCTCCAGCTCCTCCACGGATCCTACGCAGACGATCTTGTGGCCGCAAATCAGGATTAATATTTCTTTGCAGGACCCAAGTCGGCAGACATACCTCCTCCATGTCCTCGCTGGCCCACAAAGGGATGGGCGTGCCCCAGTACCGATTCCGCGAGACGTTCCAGTCGCGCGCGTTAGCGATCCAGTTCCCAAAGCGGCCGTCACCAACATGCTGCGGTACCCATCGCGTCGCGCTGTTGTTGGCGACGAGCTGGTCGACGATAGGCTGAACGCGGACGAACCATGCTGGGATGGCCCGGTAGATGAGGGGAGTGCCGGACCTGAAACGGTGCAATGAGTCAGCAGAAACTAGTTGAACAGGTCGTGTCCTACGCACCTCCAGCAGAAGGGATATGAATGGTTCACAGTGGACTGGACGATGAGACGTCCCTTCGCCTTCAGCACCTTCTGGATCTCCTTGTCCGCAGCCTGAATCGGAGTCAGCCAAGGTCAGTATAAGATTTCATAGTCTCATACCTTGACATGCTGGCCTTGGAAGTCCGGGACTTGCGACGTGAACCGACCGGCGTCATCGATGGGACAAGGCGGCATGTCCTCAGGACGCAGGACGCCGTGCGCGATGGCGATACGATGGTCGTCCTCACCGAAGGCGGGAGCCTGGTGAACGATGCCGGTGCCCTCGTCGGCTTTGACATATTGGTCATTCAAGACACGGAACGCCCTGTCCTCGAACTGCAGTCGTTCAAGTTAGAATAGTGCACCCTCATGGTTCGCTCCAGGCCGTAATCGCACCTGCTCCGTGAAGTACTCAAACAACGGGACATATCTCCAGCCTTTCATATCCACACCTTTGTAGCTAGCGAGCTTCTTGAATTTGGCCTTTTTGGGGTCCTTGTACAGCGTCTTGAGCAGACCCTCGTAGATGATGAAGTTTTGGTCACGCTCCTCGTCGTGAATTTTGATGTAGGTAAAATCGGGATTCACACAGAGTCCAAGATTCGACGGGAGAGTCCAGGGGGTGGTCGTCCACGCCAGAAGCGAGGTAGAGCGGTCATCTACAAGGGGGAACGCGACGGTCACCGCGGGATCGTTGACGTCCTTGTATGCCAGGTTTGCTTCGAAATTAGAGAGAGGAGTTGTGCATCCAGTAGAGTACGGCATGACGCGGAGACCGCGGTAGACCTGGCCCTTCTCGTGCAGCTGCTTGAACGCCCACCAGACGGATTCCATGAAGCTCGTGTTCAACGTCTTGTAATCGTTGTCGAAGTCGATCCAGCGCCCCATACGCTCAACGGTGTGGCGCCATTCGGAAGCGTACCTCATGACGATGGCACGGCACTCATCATTGTATTTGTCGAGACCCATCTTCATGACATCGTCGCGGGAGGTGATGCCGAGCTTCTTGTCGATCTCGTGCTCAACGGGGAGACCGTGGGTATCCCAGCCAAAACGGCGGATGACATGGTGTCCGCTCGCATGTGCATGTCTTGTAACGATGTCCTAGTAGAGAATTGAGCGACACCCGGGATCGAAAACAATGTAACATGGCGAGGTGGGCGCACCTTGATCGTCCCTGCAAGCAAATGTCCGTAGTGCGGAAGACCAGTAGCAAACGGAGGTCCGTCGTAGAACGTAAACTCGGGCTTTCCTTCCGAGAGCTTCAGACTTGTCTGGAAGGCATCGATCTCTCTCCAGTATGCGATGACCTTCTCTTCCTCCTTGGCGAAGTTGAAAGGCGCAGACACTGCGTAGAACCGGCTAGATCAGGCGTGCACAACGACCGACTGTCGCTTACTCACAATTGTGCGGTGGAAAGGACATGATGGTCAGATTGTTGCGGAGGCTGCAGGCCTCCAAAAGGTTTATATGGTCGCGAGGATGCGAAGAGCACGTCGCCCGAGTCAGGATTACAAGTTCTTGAGCTGGACGGATAAGCGCGCGAAGAGATCATCTCAGATCTGATCGCTCTGTACCATCGAGTTGTATGGCCGGCCCGGAGCACCCGCTCTACTTAAGTAGGACATCTGTCATGTCTTGCATGCAACAACAACCACAAATGAAAACCTATGGGTTATCGAACTCGCGGATATGGACATTCTGCACTGGAGAGTACAGTAGTTTAGACCGCAGCCATACTGGTAACGTCCACAAATCGAAAAAGACGATCTCCCTCATGTGTTGTCAGAAGATTTGGTATGACGAGTGTTGGTTCTTGTAGGCTCTGGTACGGTAGTATGGAGGGAGCTTGACAGCAGCATCCGAGTGGCTTAAACAGTATGGAATGCGAGGTTAGCTTGAATCCAAACAAACATGAGGCGGGCATGTGACATGCTCCATACGTCTGGTTCCCTTGCCTGAATCCAATCCCACGACACGGCTACGACAGTCTACAGTTTATTGCTGTCTACGTTGCCCCAAGAACTCGTAGTGTTATCGTAAACCTACAAAACAGTGCATGGAAGGAGGGCCGGGCCAAACCTTGGTCTCGCAAGCATAGGACTCAGGATCTTCAGATGCTGTAATTGATCGACCCCCGAGGGATGACTGTGGCGAGAGCTACTTGCGTAGTCATAATGCACACGGGATAAAAGGTACTCGTACATACATAGCACCATCCCAATGTCGGTCAAGCCCTAGACCGTGCTAGCTGCGCCGATATGATGAGCAGATAATGTGATGGAAAATGCGATACATGTACATCGTCTACTCGTCGGGTACCTCTATCTCCCCATTGTTGATCTGGTCAATGATGTCGTGAGGAGGCTGGCCGTCAACTGTGCAGCCCACCGACTGCGCGGTGCCAAGAATCTCCTTCGCGCCGTTTGCAAGTGACTTCGCGAGAGATTTTGAGCGCATGGTGCGCGCAATGTCGAGCACCTCGTCGAAGGTGATGTTTCCGGAGTGCTTGATGTTCTTCTCCTTCTTGCGGTCGCGTGGGGGCTCTGTGATACGAGAGACGCACCGACGTGATTATGTAGACTCCCATCCAGCACGAGCACTTCGAACATACCCTTGAGAGCCTTGATAACAAGGGATGATGCGGAGGGAACGACGTCGACCTTGGCTTGACGGTTTTGAATGGTGAGCTGGACGGTCACCCGGAGACCCTTCCATGCACCAGTGGCCTTGGCGATATCTTCACCGACCTTCTTCGGTGACTGCATCGTGCGGCACATTTAGTGCCACGAGTCCTAGGAAAGCATCGCTTGGAACGTACAAGACCAAGAGGACCGATTTTGGGAGCGAGTGCCGACGAGGCACCGACTTCACCTCCCGTCGCCCGCAGGTAGATGATCTTGATTTCGTTGGGGTCCTATAATTTGCGCAGTAATCAATCATAGGAAGAGAGCTCAAGAGCGAGGCAACGCACAAGCTTGGGGGCCATGGCGAGTGTTGTGGGGGAGGTAAGGAACGGCGGCGAGGATACACGGTACGACCGGATAGATTCGTCTAGTCCCGCACGCGGGCGTGTAGTCCAGAATAAGGTTTGTGAGGGGCTGAGGTGCTGTATAGGTGCTCCGGGTGATGCCGAGAGGGCGGCATCCATCCACCCATTGCGGCGACCAAGTCCGCCAACTACCCAGGTGTGTGCGCGCAATTCCCGACGAGAGTCAGTATGATGGAGGGATGCGGGGAAACACGCACACCGCGTGAAGCGCCAGATTACGGAGGTTGGGGAACAAGGAGAGGATGAGCACATTACCGCCGCATTCCCAGCGTGTTCCCACCACATTCCGCCGGATTAGGGGATGTCGTGGTATTAACTGCCTTCCGCTCACATTCCGACCATGTTCCCCATATATTACTTAGACATTCCGTACCCTGCGTAACATGGGATTAAACGGGATATACACTTCTGTACCATAATAATCATTTATATTCATGAGGTTTGCAGTTTGGCGCCTCATATATCCCAATATAGGCACCTATTCACGGTGGTTGGTTATTGGCTTTTGGGCCAGCAAGGACATATACATCATCATAGGCGGAAAATATATTCGAAGGCCGACTCTTCTACGCTACAGCCCGAGTGTCTGAGAAATCTGCAGACCAGCATAATAAGACACCCCATCCATGTCATGCGCCGCTTTCAAAGTGTGGTGATGTCCTACAACTGATCTGGACATCAGGCAAAGCTGAGACAGCGCGCACAATACCAAACACACGTACCTGACTGCGCATATATGCAACAATAATGTCAGTATACAGGTGCTGCTTGGGCAATGTTAGCAGTTTGCTATCAAGCTGAGACCTGAGACTCACCATCAAGTGACGATGAATGCTGGACAACAGCCGGGCCTACTAGATGCTATCAGATTCCATGCAGGGACTTTACATACAACATTAGAGGACCCACCATTGCCCCGATTAGTAGACGTACCTACAAGAGCCTGAAAACGCCTGCATAGTGAGGCTCAGACATCAGCTGGCATCCGGAAGTCGATGGCCAGTACGTACCATGAAGAGGGCAGGCACAAGGAGGGGATGGAAGAAGTACGAAGTCAAGTTGCCTATGGACGCGATGGCAGACTGATATGGGGTCAGGCGACAACGTCATCACGGTTAGATAAGTGATTTTGGACAGACAAGTCCCCCTTGCCATAGCAATCCGCCAAGGCCGTTGGGGATGTGGAGGGAATCTAGAGAGAATGTGCATGTTCCCAGCAGATTCCCATAAAGGGGGAATATGCTGAGGAATCCGTGGGGAACATGCGTGGGATACGCAGATTCCCAGCATGTTCCCTGCCACCGTAATCTGGCGCTTCACGCAGTGGCAGGAGCGTCCCGAATGCCGAGCCGATGGCCATCCTCGGGCGTCTCTCCCACGAGCTTATCAGCGGCTTGTACGGCAGCGCCGGCCCGATCCTGAGAGCAATCTCCAGAGAGGGTCGAACTACCGGCTGCCTTTGAGGACGTCGATGTAGACATCCTCGCCCGCCTTATAGGTCAGTATAACTCCCCGTACTCCTGCGCTTCAGTACCCCTCCGCTCATGTCGCTCTCTTCTTCCTCGGGTAGCCGATATGATGGAACGTTTGATGGCTCACAACGACCAAATACCTCTCTCCCCGTGCGTCAACCCTTGCAGGTCCCGCAGGGAGACGTTGCCGATGACACTACTTCCAAACGCATAGCAAAAGTCTCACTCGCTTCCATTCCCGTTCAGCCCCCGGGATCTCCGTCTTAGACTACCTACGACGCATCATCAAGTTCACTAAAGCTGAGGTGCGTTACTACGTCTGTGTTCGAAATATCATCGACATAGAATAATTCACGTCTTGCGTATCTGCTAGCGGTCATGCCTACTAATCACCTTGCACTACATCGATCAAATCTCCGTGCGGATGCCGGTCTTCGTCCTCTCTTCCCTCACTTGCCATCGCTTTGTGATCACGTCGATATGCGTATCGAGCAAGTGCCTATGCGACGCATTTCACAGCAACAGCGTGTATGCCAAGGTCGGCGGCATCCCCGTCACAGAACTCAATGTCCTTGAGCGCGAGTTTCTGCGCATGATCGACTGGAATCTCACGGTAAGCCTACTGCATCACGTATCTTCACTGCGAACCTTTCACCATGCGCTCAACAATGTGACATCTCAACTGGACATTCGCTTCTCCTGCCTGCACCTGTCCAAACCCAAACATGGTGGCTATGCCCCACGCGCCCACGTTCCTCGAACTGCGCACGGCATGCCTGCACGTCCAGTGCACCCGTGAAGTCCTCCAGGAATACTACGTCAACCTCGTCCGCACGTACAGCAAGGGCGGCTTCGTCATTGCCGACGCCTCCTCGAGCAGCATATCCTCGGACAGCGACATGGACTACGAAACCTCCCCGCAGGCGTCCCCCATCCCCACCCCGCAGCCCTCACTCCAGATCCTCCAGGCGCAGCGATTAAACGGCAGCGGGCCGTCCGCCCGCAGTAGCAGCTCTGGGCGCCGTGAGCAGTCGACGATCCTCGTTGACCCTGCCACGCTCGCTCCGGAGTCTCCGAACCCTCCGACCGTGGAGCAGAATATGGCGTTCGCCGCGCTCCAGCAGCAGTCCGAGCCAGACATGGACCTTTCGTGATCCCTGAGCGATCCGTCTGTGTTGGTCCGGATCGGATCTGCTGGGGGAGAGGGTTCGGCGACTCCGATATCGCTCGGATGCTGCTTTCTGCGTGTATCTTGTAGAAAACATGTCGAGGCCTCGACATCGGTAAGCCTGAAGGCGGTGGGACGAAGAACACTGGTGTGAAGTGCGGAACGACCAAGCCGGACATTAAATTAGAGCGAATACTCGTGTGTCTCGCCCATAGCAGTACTGTAACACGATAGTTACAACGCAGCGCCCCACAACACAATACTAGTACTCGGCCGCGACCACATGCTGTGAGCCAGCCTCGTGACGCTGTAAGATGTAATATCACACACATACACTTGAACCCGGATACGGAGACAGACACATGCACGAGAGTTCCCAAGGAGTGGAGCAAGTAAATAACAAACGGCCGCTAAACGAGTGTCCGGTGTGACGATCCGACGATCCTAGCTACTACTACTACTACTGCGCAGCGTGCGCGCAACGTGCCAAAGGAGTGGGGGTGGGCAAGGTTCCCAGTCCGATACGAGCTACGCCCTATCCGTATGTAAGCCGCAAGCCTGAAGCCTGATAAATGTACACTACTGCCTATTGATGGATGCGAGTACGAAAGCAAACGAGCGTGCTAGAGGATTGGATGTTTGGAGATGGGATGAGGGACGAATGCGGGAGGAGAATGCAATGAGTGTATCGACGATACTATACGCGTCTCGAGCCAGCGATGACGGTCCCGTGAGCCTCCTGATGTGCAAAAAAAACTACGTCCAGCCAATGTATTCTCGACGACAGGAAGTATCGTACAGGCAGTTGCGACATTGGTGGCTTGTGAGGGTACGCTACTGGGGGGTGGGCACATCGTCTAAGCAGGTGGAGGAACGCCAAACAGTCCGAACTTCCGATCTCGCCCCCGCGCGCACACGAGTGCGCGCGCGCGGAGGAGAGACGCAGCGCAGGAAGGAATGGGGATGAATTACGGCTATGACAAGGAACAATACACGTGTGCGGGCAATTGGCAGTGAGAGGCAGATGAGGCGTGCAGGTGCAGGGGTGATGGGCGCATGATAGAGAGAAGAGAGCCGAATGAATGTGCGTGCAACGACAAAGAATGAACGAGTCTCGTCTTTTCATCCGCGGCAGGATACCGATATACAGCGGAACGAACCCGACGCGACGAGCAGCGCCAGGTACCCGCGAACGTCGACCGGGAGCGACGACGTACCGAGACGGGAGGGACGAGACCGACAGCGCTCTTTGCGTGAGCTCCGGAAGCGGTGTCAGGCAGCACGCTCACCGGCGAAGGGCAGACAGCATCTTCGCGAGAGCGTTGATCTGTCCCTTCTGCACCTTCCGCGGCGTCCCATCATGCGAGTCCCCGCCCTCTCGGTCTCGGTTGCCACCGTCGCCACCAAGGTCGGTGGTGCTCGTCGCCGCATCCTGGCGTTGGCCGAGGCCAAGCGGAGACTTGGGATGCGGCGGACGCTCCGTGATCGTGTCCAACGTGAGGTCCTTCGGCTTGTTCGCCCGGCGCTTGCGCTGAGGCGGGCCGCCAAACTTTGCGTCGTCGGGATTCGGGTACATCTGGCGAGGCAGCTGGTACAGCTCCCATGGAGTACCAGTGACAACTGCACGATTCATCAGTGAGAAAATCACCAGATGAGAAACGAAAGAACGGCAACTTACACTTGACGTTCGCAGGCATCTGCGCGTGGGCAGGGTCCTGGGATACCTTGCTGCCTTGGCTGCGCCAGCTCTGCGACGACACGCTCGTCGCCGCCGTCGATACCGAGCGCGTGCTGTTGTTGCTGTAGCGCGTGAACGCCGAGGTCGACGTGCCCGCGCTCGACATCGAGCTGCGCCAGTTGCTCGACGCCATCGAACTCGCGCTCGACGCCAACGGCCGCCCGCTCCGGGTGCTCGACGGCGAGATCCCGCGCTCGGATCTCTTGTCCCCGGTGTTGCCGATAGGGCCGCCATAGCGTCGTTCCGGGCTTCCGCGAGCCTGCGACGACCGGAACGGAGAGCCGGAGGAGGGACCCCATGTGCTGCTCGCGTTCGGGCTGGCAGCATACGGCCCGTTCTTGGGACGGCGACCGCGGTTCCACGAACCCGTATCGTCGTACTCGCCAAAGCTGCCGAAGTCGCGCTCGCGGTCTCGCTCGGCAGGATGGGGAGCGGGAGTATGCGGCGACGCGGCAGAAGGTACGGGAGGGGCATTCAGGCTCATGAGCAGATTCGTGACGTTGCTTGCGGTCGCGGACATCTGCTTACCACCTGCACCCGGTACCTCGGGAGTACTGGGGCCATCTTCGGCCGCGAACGATTTCGCACCAGCAGCGGCGTTGGCACTGTTCTTGCCGAAGGACAGCTTCCACTTCGACGACTTCTTGGAGATCGATGGCGTAGAAGAACCGAGAGACGTAAGAGAAGGAGGGACGGAAGCATTAAGAAGAGCGATTGGCGGCAATGCCATACCAGGAGAAATAGGATACGGAACTGGACGAACGTCCGAAGTGGCGGACACTGGGGTGGTGGCCGAGTGTCGCGAAGTGCGGGAAATCTCGCGAGCAAGCGCTTGCGAGGCTTGTGCGAGCGTCTCGAGGGTAACGTCGTGCGCCGACGACGGACTCGTCGGGGACGTCGCTGTCGTGCCCTTGCCCTTGCGAGCGCCGCGCTTGCGTCGCTTGTGAGTGGAGGTCGAGCGGGAGCCTGACTCGCCCTCCACCTCCGCTTCGGCGTCGTGGTCGTGCTGGTCGTGATGGTCATGAAGGAAGTCCATAGCGTTCTCTTGCTCAGTCTCGCCGTCGGGGACAGGCGGGAGCGTGATAGGACTCTCATGCTTGTGCTCGAACGCAGGACCCAAAGATGGAGCACGTGAGAGGTTGCGAGAGGTACGACGGGACATACCCTCGCCAGCGACGATAGAGTTCCGAACGGATGGACGGCGGGAGTGAGGAATGGAAGAAAGGCGGTGGCCCTGCACAGAGGCGATGGAGATGTTGCGAGTATGTCCACGGATCGAAGGCCCGCCCAAGAGGTTGGGCAGGTCCTTGATCCAGTTACCAAAGGCACGGGCGGAAATCCGCTTGGAATCGTCCTTGTGGTCGTCGAGGAGACAGAAGACATTATTGGCCAGGAACTGAGCAACGGGAAGGGTCATGCCGGAGAAACGCTGCATGAAGAAATTGACGGGTTGCTGGCAGTAGAGCTCGAAAGACGAGCACACGCCTTGCGTGGTGTCCGTCCAAGGGTTATAATGGTACAACCTGGAAAAGAATCAGGGTCACGCTCGCATGGCGCATATATGCGCAACTTACATATTGATAAGCACGATACCAAGTGACCAGACATCGGCAGCTCGCGGTGAATAAGTAGGATGTATGTTATTACGACATTCTAGGCTCAATGTCAGTTCATTTGCTCCTGAAGAGTACTGCGCATGAAAAGCATACCGAAACTCATGTATGGCGCGCTACCACAATCCATGTCTGCCGATTCGATATCGGTGGTGGACAGGCCGAAGTCAGTGAGCTTGACGACAACCTTGCGCTCTGACCGTCCGTCAGGATGCTTGATCCACCCGTCGGTAACAATGAAGTTCTCGGGTTTGATGTCCCGATGGAACACAGAGTGTTCGTGACATGTGGCGACCGCGTCACACATCTGTGAGAACATAGATGCGATAAGGCGGAGGCGCGTGCGCGAAAGGAGCTGCGAAGGGGCGAGGGAAGAAAGAAGGCTTGGGGTTGGCGGCGTTTGGGAGAGGCAGCTTGAGTCCGAATTTGGCGAGGTCGATGTGTCGGTTGTCGATGGGTCGATTTCGTAATGGTCGCGAGCTTGTTCGAGAAAGTAAAACAGGTCTTCACCGGGGACAAACTCGAGTAAGAGAAGCAAGAAGGAAGGGGTCTCGAGAGTGCGGTGAAGAGTGACGATGTTGGGGTGTGCCGGGAGGGACTGATGTATGGTAGCCTGGAAAGCGCATCAGTCAACTGTCGTACTACGCCGCATACAATCGGCACATACCTCGAATAGCTGGGCCGTAAGCGCATCCTCGTCGAGGTTCGCCTTGGACAGCACTTTGATAGCATATTCCCGACCGTACTCCGTTGAATAGTTGCCGTACGATCCATCATCTAGGTCCATGCGCCCGAATGCAGCGACATGGCCGTCATCAGAAGACTGAGGACGCGAGAGTACTTCGCGCACAAGATACACGACAGCGTAACTGCCTGTACCGAGCTTCCTTACGACCTCAAACTCCTTCGCCGGTTCATCGTGGTCGACCCGCGGGTCAGATGAGCTGATCGGGACCCGTGTGATGGTCTCGCCCTGCAATGATAGACCCTCTCCAACCAGATCGCCCTGAGATAGGACGTCAACGGTACTCGAAGAGACCGAGGAGTGACCGCTTGAGATAGAGCGGCCGTCAAATGACGGGAGGTTCGAGCGGAGGGGATGGGGAGAGCGAGCGACGGGACTAGGGAGCTGCCGAGGCGAAGAAGTAAAAGAAGAGCGATGGATGAGCTTTGCCGGATGGGAGACGGGCGAGGGCAATGGGGAAGGGTAGGTGGAGGCCGAGGCCGAGGAGGCGGGAGATAGAGCAGAGGGGATGGAGATTGGGGTCACGGGGAGGGTAGGGGGACGATGGGCGACGACGATGCGGGGGTCGTGAGGGGCGAGCTTTGCGAGTCTGAGGTGGCCATTGCGCCGATCGTCGTGGTCTCTGTCTCTACCGGCTGGAGGACGCTTTGAGGAGGACAGGGAGAGTGGGGGGAGCTGGACTGGGTACTGCAACATTAGAGGACAAGCAAGGTCGTAAGCCGGGAAGAGACGGTTCTGCGCTCTGTTCTTCTCGAGGGAGGAGAGTCGGGCGAGATGTCCGGGGGGGAGGTGAGGCTACAGACGGACGAGAACTGGCTCGATATGCATGCAGATAGGTGATGATGAACGAGACCTGACCAGTCGACGGGGGCGGTCGCTCTCCGATGAGCTCCTGTCAGACACGAGGGAGGCTCGGACGCCCCAGGACGTCTGCGAGCGAGGGGCAAGCCTGGCTGGGAGGAAGCGATGGGCAGGCAGACTTGTGGGAGATGGCAGCAGGAAGCAAAGCTAGCGAGCGGAGGTTGAAATATGGCGTGGCGATATAAGCGGGCACGGGGGGCGGGTGGAATGTCGTCAGCGGGGGCTGCGGGAGGGGATGGGAGGACTCACCGCTGCGACACAACCACGGAGAGGGCGAGAGGGGACGGCCGAGAGGAGGAGAAGGGAGGGAGGGAGAAGAGAGAAGGGCGGACGGGCAGAGATTAGGGCTAGTCTATGGGGAGGACCTGGCGCAGCACATGGTCTTCGCCTTCCACGGAGCCACGCGTGTCTTCTTCTACGATTCCCTATTTCACCCATTGTTATCCCTGATTCATGCCACGGCTTATTCGCAGTGCGGTGCACGCCGTTTCAATACCATCAATCACATCTATCCATCCACCCACCCACCATCTCTATTCCCGTCCGCGTGCTCCCAAGCCCATGTGCCTCCCCTATCTCCACCCGTCCTCCACCCTCGTTTCCTTTTCCCGCTGCTTCCCCGCCCGCACCCGCACCCGCCGCCCGACGCGCGCGACCGTCACGGGCCCGTCGACGTCCTCGCTCGCGCCCCCCGACTGCCAACAGCGCGGCCGCACTGGGCTCATCTTGCCTCCGTGCACGCGCTTCGCACTGACGTCCTCCCTGCTTCCTGTGAGAGAGCTGCGCACGGCGGTCCTCGTGCATCCTGATCACGCTCCCTCTCCTCTCTCACCTCATCCACACGACCGTTCGCTGCAGTCTCCGTTCCACCGGACTATGTAGCCTGCAATCCCTCTCACCCGGCTCTTCACTCGCGAGCTGTGCAGGTGCACGCCCTTCCCGTTACATAAACTCACCGGCACAAGTGCTCGCCCTCGTCCCTTGCTCGTTCCGACACGCTGTACGCGCTCTTGATCTGACATCCAAGACCCAGCCTGTGCGTGCGCCCGTTCCAAGCCATATGCTTGCGGTCAATCGCCAGGCACCGCCCCGGCCCCTACGTTCCTACTGATCCAGACCCTTGTGAGCGATCTGTACATTTCCAGGAACTGAACTGTCCCCGAGTCCGGTGAAAGGGCCGGAACTGATAGACCCGTCTCTGACGGTCGGATTCGCGCATGTCCTCAAATGCGCGGAGAAACGCCAGATTCGAACGTCTCTCGCTCGCCGCCGGCATCCCCATTCCTGGAGCACATGCTCGGAGACTAACACCGTTGCCGCACTACTTAGAATTGCGACATGCCGCTTCCCGGCTTCGATTGCTTCCAGATAGAGCGCTCCCAGTAACTAGAATCCGCGGCAGCGTGCCGTACTGCCTTTATGACATATCCCACTTTGATTCTCGCAGTGCCTTCGTAACCAACCTAAATACTCAGAAAACGCCACGTCATTTATAAACGACAACGCCAGAACAAGTCAAGCAAGCTAAACGCGTGCTAAATCCTCCATCGCGCACGCGCTCCGGACTATCCTAACTGAGGATGCCTTCACACTACGTGCCTCTTGAATCTATCGGACCCGCATCCGCACGGCCATCCTCTCCGTGTTCCTCTCCCGCGCCCCCCTCGCGGGAATCCTGCCCATCGAGAACCGCCTTCCACCTCCTCTCGACCGTCTCGCCATCGGTTTCCCCGAGCACGCTCCGCGCCCTAGAGATGACGGCTACCGCCTCCTTCCCGTCCCCTGTCCGCAGCAACCACGCGGCCCACGCGATAGTTGCCCCCACCCCGTCTCGCTGACGCCAGTACTCGTATACCGAGCGCAGCACGCGAGCGTCATCGTCGACGTGCCCAGAATAGACCTGCCCGCCATCAGCAGTAATATCAGCCCCACTCGTCACGGCGTGGCTGACCCCACCCGACTCCTGGCTGAACACTTCGGACCACACCCGCGCGGAGGGCACGTAAGCGGTGCCGATGCGGCGCACGCGTGCAAGGCGCGCGTCGACGGGTGGACGGCAAGTGCTGCCTGCTGCTGACGTGGAGCTCGACTGCGAGCCGTAAGCTTCTCGCGAGTTGGAGACGTCCGGGTCTTGTGTGCGCCACGCCGGCTGCGCACGTGCGCTCCCGCGTTGCGCGAGCTCGCTCGCCTTCTCAGCTTTGCCGCCCCGCGAGGGCGATCGTGCGGCTGGCGGTGCCGCGATCGCTGACGTGCTCCCGTGACGGTCGTCGTGCGTGATCTTGGGCCAATAGAGGAGCGCCAGCGCGCGGTGCGAGGCCGCTGCGTACCGTATCAGGAGCACCTCGTGGAGCGCGCTCGCCGCGGCGGGATCCTGGATAAGCTGGCTCTCGTGCAGCAAAAGCTGTGCAGACGGTATAGAGGACCGCACCAGTCGTCAAGCGGTGAGTACATCGGCTCGCTTATGTAATTCGCCGTACACACGCACCTCCAGCAGCTGCAATTCCGCATTCGCATCAGCTTCGCTGTCGTCATGTTGCGTAGATGGCGAGGTCTCGTCTGTTGCTGCTGTCGAGCGGAGCGTGGCCCGATTTTCCGGGTCGAGTCCCCAGAGCCAGACATCTTGGATCCCATCAACTTCGACGCGCTTTCGCGCCTCCGTCCATGCTTGTTCCACGTCCTTTGGCTCGGCAAACTGCTTTTCAGCCGCAAGTCGCGCAAGCCACACGATAGACCGTGTGGGCGCCTTGCTGGTATGTTTGCGCGCCACGCGGAGTATCTTGTCGGGCGTGTTCGCCTTAGGCGGAAGCAGCGCGGATCCGAGGGACGCCTGATGTGACGACAGTAGCCGTATGTGTGCCGCGAGCAAGTCGGGTGGGACAGGGGCGGGAAGCTGCTGTATCAGGAGGTGGACGGACGTGATCAGGTAGGCTTTCTGTGTACGAGTGACATGTGAGCATGAAGAAGGACAATCCATGTGGGACAGATAGACGAAATGAAATGGAAGTGATCAGCGGCGCATTGGAAGGGGTCATCACGATCGAGCTCATAACGCTGTACGTGATCGAAGGCGAGGAAGAAGTGCGCAAGTACGGATGTCGCAGAGACAAAGGCGACTAGGCGAAGCCTCTCAGCCATCTCGCGCTTCGATAGAGGTTGTTCCTTGGCTTGTGAAAGATCCACGAGTGAACCAAACCCATCAGAAAGGAGGGGCGGATGTCAGGTTGCAGGGTGAAGAGCGAAGTACGCGAGATAGGGAGAAGTCTCCGGAGCGGGTGCTGGCGCGTCACCCGTGGAAGGGCAGATAGGTAGGAACTCACCAGGCTATCGTCAACCTCCTGCCCGCACCATTCTTCAACAAACTCGGAATACACTTTTGCGACACCTGGATCGCTTGAGTTGGCGGCAGTTCTCACGGCAGCTATTAACTGCTCGTTCGCACTCTTCAGTGCGTCCACGAGAGGCTCTCCCACCATGTCGGGCGTGAGATTCCGCGTCGCGGAAAGCTTGATTGCGGCTGGGAGCGAGGGAAGAGTCTCACGAAGGTGGTCATGTAGGTGGTCGAGGAGAGATTCGCGGAGCGTGGGCGGGGAAGGGTAGGTGGAGATGAGTTCATGAAGTGAAGCGAACAAGTCGATCCTCGGTATCGCTATGGGAGAATCAGTATTCCTCACAGCACAGAAGTGTTAACCCAGAGCTTCACGGAACAATGACCGCACCTTTCACCGCACTTGAGATCACGGACTTGACGATGGCACCCTCCATAATGTGTCTCCGTGCGACCTCGTCTTCCGGCAAGTCTTGTTCAGCATCCACGTCCATGCCATCGGCCTCTCCTTCCTCGTCTCCGATCCCACTCCAGATATCGTCCGTCCCGCTTTCCCTCTCTTTGCCCTTGCCTTTTCCCGAACCGGCGTCCTCGCCTTTACGCTGCATATCGATTCCCAACACGCTCCACCTTCTTCTCAAGCTTTCCACGAACCCCAGTTCCATCCGCACATACTCTCTCCACATCTCGACGCTGTCGGAGTTCAGACGCAGGCCACGCTGCAGCAACGCACGAGCAGCCGTGGGTGAAAGATGCTCGAGTTCATGGGAGGCTGCGAGCACATACAGCGCAGGTACGTTAGGGTGCAGTTGGAGGGCCCTGAATGCAATTTAGAACATCGAGGGTGGGGGAGCGTGGGGAGCACCGACGCTCTGAAACTCACCGTGCGGTGATTCGCCCGACTAATGCACGCGCCCCTTCCTTCTTCGCGACTAGGATGTACTGGATCCAAAGGCCGACATCCCCCTTGAACTTCTTGAGGGCGCGTTCGAAAATCTGGAATTGTCGTCGGACGAGGGCATAGTCGGACACCGACGGAGGTCCCTTCGCTATTTCTGCGCGATCCCACCAGAGCGTTGGAACGATGACGGGCGCGAAACCACACGAGGACACGTACTTAGACGTTCCGCACGCTTTCTCCGTAGCGCCTCTAGGCTCATTTCGTAAGTTGCGTAACGGAGGAAGTCGCTTTTCTTCGGTATGCGTCGCACAAGTGCAGTTTCGAACGCGGTCCGCTTTTGCATGATGTGCTTCACCTCTTTCTACGCGCATGGCACTAGCGGTCAATTACGACATAGTTCTAGTGCGAACGAGTACATGAACGGAGAGGACACACTTGTGAGAACAGACCCTTCTGGACGAGGTCCTTCAGCTCAGTGAGCATCTGACACCATCGTTAGCATTCCATGCAATCCATGGGTCCAAGCACCACAAACCTGCTCCTGCTGGAATTGTACTCGTTCCATCTTGACCAACCGAATGCCTCAGCGATCTCGAGGTAAAGAAAAGAGTGGTGAAGCAGAGGGTGTGATGGGCGCTCCGGAAATTCTTGTTTCGGGCCACGTGCGACGCCTTCTTTTGGACTGCTGCTCTTCGGGAGCCGGAGCTGGCGGAGCCAGAATGCGGCTGTCTGGGCTAGCCGCTCTCACCTCTGGTGAGCTCTCCTTGGGACTCAGTGTGCTGTCACAGTGATAGCATCTGGGAGTCATTTTCGACACAAGGCTGATTGACCTTTGCAGAAAGCGAGGCGCAAAGGGGCGCATATGGTATCACACTCGGAGCTGTCGGTGCGAAGATTGGAGTTCCGGTAGGTCCGATCGAGGCGCCGCACTCGTAGCGTAATACGGTGTCTCTCCCTCCACAACCACCACCAGCAATGCCCACGAAAGCCCATAGACCCAGCGGCCTCGTCCGCACGCACTCGCGGACGTCTTCTGGAGGCTCTTCCAAGCCCGGTCTCAATTTACAGATTACCCAGAAGGACCCGCCACCTCAGAAAGTGCCTGATAAAGCGAAGAAGTCCTCCCACTTCCATCACGAGGTGCGTCCAGGTTATCGCGCGATGATTCACTTCAAACGGTCGTTTAATTCATATGTATGCATTCCATGTGGTACACATAGTCCGCCGCACGCGTCGCGAGTGCCCAATTTCTGCGTTCAAACAGTGGGATCCGCGTACATTCAAGAGAGAACCTCCAGCCCGCGGCGTTACGTCGGGCGCCCACCCCCAACGGAGTCACGAAGCAGAACGGGACACGACAGAAGGCAGACTTTTCCATCTCAAGCCCGGACGAGGGTGAAGATGATGACGAATGGGTGTCGAGTGAAAGCGGCGCCGCGACCCCCAACAACGAGTCGGACGTGGAGACTACGCCGATCGAGCAATCCAGCAAGCACCGCGCTGCCGCTCAGCCCGCGCCTCAGCCAGTCCAGCAGACTCAGGCGAACGCCACGGCCGGTCACGATGTCGCTACTCCGAAGGCCGCTCCTCCTTCTTTGCCTCGTGTTGATACCGCGCGGCCGTCTCTTCTCTCTCTTGCACCGAATGCGCGCGATTTCGCCCCTTCCCAGCAGCAGATGCCGCAGGCTGATATCTCATCGAGACCGCCACAGAGGCAGCTACTATCGCATACCCCGAAGGATCAGCAGCGGCCGCAGTTGGATATCCAGATCTCAAGTGCCACCCCTCCTGTGGGCAAAGCCCGGTCAGAGACACATTCGCCCCCACGTCGTTCTCCAGACATCGAGAGCTCTAACAAACGCCAGTCCATGACCCGCCCTCCCTCCACTCACTCCATTACCTCGACGCACGCGCTAAGACCACATCCACTCATCCGCGGGCATTCTTATGGGCAAGGCGCGCTCGCGTCAAAACCTGCGCCTTTGGCCCCTCTAGCCACAGTAATACCGGACGCTGCTTCTGGGCAGATGTCAACAGCATCCTCTTCTCCTACTAGTCTCCGCGCCGGCTCCCCTATCAGCATCCGAACAGCGAGTGCATCTACAAACCTATCCTCTCCCTCCTCTTCGTCCCCCGCTCACAAGCAGCTCCGACGCACCTCGACATCTTCAGTTGCATCTAGTGCAACCATGCCCGTGCAATCCTCCCTCACCGAGAAGCGTTCGAGCCGATCTAATCACGATCGACAGCGGACGCTCTCTACCATGTCTTCTAGCTCTTCTATCGTGGCACTCACGAGTTTCACGCTTCGATCGACGCCGTCTCCGCCACGTACCCCCATCACAATCACCACTCACTTCCCGCCGCAGGAGCAGAACGCCGCACTCGAGACGATTCACCCGCTATTACCGCCACCATACCTCAGCGCACATCTCACTGTACTAGCATATCGCAACCCGATCGCGGAGTCATATGATCGGGTCATACGCGCAAAACAGGGCAGGTGATCGCGTACGTCTTATCGCGGAGAGGGGATGCCATGGTGAGAGTTGTACTTGGTGAGTTAGAATTGTGCCTACCGAGATCTCGGCTGGATTTTGACCTCATGGACATGACTGAAGATGGACAATTGTGAAATAGTTACTCTTGGGAACCACCGCGCGATCGTCAGCTTTGCTTATTATCATCCGCTACTGTAATTTGGCTTCACGCTTTGCTGTCAACAATCATCGGAATATGCCAACGAGGATATGCCCAACGCAATAAGCACAAGTCCTTATCAGAGTGCTAGTCAGATGGTTCAAGAGGAGCATTGTTAGCATCCGCTACTCGCTCACCATGGCGACATTGACCGCAACTCTAGCAACGCATGTTCAACGCTGTCTCTCAATGTCCTTGATAAAGCGAGGCGTAGTCTTTGGGTCGTTTTGCACTGCGGGATAGCTGACTACGCCGCTTGCCCAGTTACGCTCATGGGGTGCGCACGCAGACTGAGATTGCCGAATGTCGGTACGCGCTCCGAGAATTTGACGTCAGGTTCACAAGCCACCCTTCGAGCGACGAGCCCCATGGTACGACAGCGTTCCTTTACCGCTCGACATCACGACCACTAGTGTAGCAGTTCGAGACTTGAAAGCCGCCGACGTGATGTCGCTCGACACGCTGCCCGGCAGTTCGGACTTTCCTCGACACACGACGTGCTTCTTTATTCAACGCCTCGCACCGACCTCCGCGTGGTCAGCAGATCACAGACCGGTTCTGAGCCCTTGCTAGCCTCAGTCTTCCCTGATATCATAGCAGAACAGAGAAGACGATGCCTTCCCGCATCGTATGGGCCCGCCCTTCTTCGGATTCGGAAGCGGATGATGCTTCAACGCGCTTATGGCGGACCCCACGAATTACAGCGAAGATGACATTTTGTGCGTTGTTCGGGATATGGAACGCGTCGGTTTACCTTACAGAGTTCTGGAGCACCTCTAGACCGGCTTCGCGCGACGTCTGGCCGCTATCGCATCCGTTCTGCCCTCTGGGGTCAGCTCCTCGTGGCCAAAATCGACGGGGGCACCCATGCGGCTGCGGTCAAAGTTCGCGAGTACCTCCGCTGTCCCAGTTGTCTTCGATGACATTCGCCCATTCAAGGTGCTCAGTTGCCTTACTTCATACGTGCTTCAAAACGAATAGCGACGTGTGCATGGGGCGCATATATAGTTTCATTAGAATGTTCGGCATTTGGCTGACATGCATCCTGTAGATTCGCCGGTGACCACGCGGTACAACCTCCACAGTGGCCTCATCGTCGCCTGTTGGGGTTGACCCCCCGACGCCGCACCGGCCATCGACGCGAAGCTCATGTGGTCTGTTGAGATAACGCCAGAGTGTTTGATTCTTCGAACGTGCGTTTGTGGCGTTCTCGCCGACTGGCAACATACTGACTGCATCCTTCCGATCGGGATAGCACGACGACCATTCCCTGAGTCATGCGTTTATAAAAGGTCATATAGGGCAATCTTCCTGACCTAAATAAGCGATACTCAGATTGCGTAGAGCGGCACGCAATGAGCGTCACGGTGAGTGAATATCGCAATTGTGTCTTGTCCCAAAACAGCTGATGCAGGTCGGAGGCGGTCGTTGTTTTCACAGATGACAGCCCTGTGTTCTGAAATTCGTTGCATGTTCAAGGCCGTCACGGTGCCAGCATTGACCGGTAGCTTAGCCTCGTGCTGATTTGTCCTTTCCACTGCGAGTCTCTCCTGAGTGGGATGTGGGGGTGTGGTATATGAGAGGTCCAGGTGAATGGATGCGGGGTCATTCACACGTGATGACTCTCCGAAACGCAGCAGAATTGTTGACCTCTCTTTTCCAACAGAGTCCTTCCCTGCAGCTCCCATCCGTTTTCATCCACTCTTTAAGGACTCAGGATGACAAGCCAGGTGAATGACGATCGTCTCTCGCTGATCCCTGAACCAAGTCTTATCGCTTCAAAGCGTGCCAACTACGAATATGATTACCATGCAAGCGGGACCAAAGGTTACATAAGGTATGTTCATCCCAACCTTATCGAATCGATGGAAAAATGAGGAAGTCGTTGTCGTTCTATGCTCCAATGATCATCAGTGCAGAGGTGGTTCTACCCGTCCAAGTGGGCACCGTGCACGTCCTCGTACCCAATGTTCACACTCGGACCCGCTGCATTCCGCTGGTGTTTCATGATTCCTATCAAGAGATCGCGACCCGCCGACCCAGGAGAGATTCAGTCTTGCTCACGCCCGCTTCTGCAGCAGGTCAGTCGTGTTTTGTGATGCAAACACCGTGGCGATGTGGGCGTTCACCTTGCGATATGACCGTCTGATAGGCAGGGATCACAATGGCTCCCAAATACCTCTTAACCTGAATCGCCCCATTTTTTAGGCCTAGACACGGACGAGACTCGCAAGTCATTGCTAAAGTGACCCGAACGGCGACGACCTGATATTGTCTCCGCGAGTAAAGTGTACCTTGACAAGTAAGTCCCGCCGTCCTCCTCCAGACTAGGTTTCTCGATTGCGCTCTGCGAAGTCGCGTCCTTCAGATACGCTGCAATCGAGCTTCGGCTATACATACGCAAGGCGTTTACCTAGCAATTCTTAAGTACATGCGATATATTAGACTTCTCACAATTGATGGCACACATCATCGAGATACAAGTCCAGTACTAATTATCATCAGCTCTGGCTCTTGCTCTGTGAGGCTTACCCGAGGTATGATTGCAGGCAGTGTGTGCAATATTGATTCTCGGAGATCGAAATAGATCCAAGTTGAAACCTCACGGTCCTGCCCGAACTGCGAAACTTCGCTTCCGGAAGGCCTTGCGTGAATTACTACCTACACGTACAAATCAGTTGTTTTGGGATCCGAACTCATCAACCGTGGTCATAGTCCGTTAGCTCCTCCCCGGCGCATCTATTTGAAGTACTAAATGAACGAGCGAATGAACCCAAATCGTCGTAACGGCGGAAGAGGTATAGGTGTCTGTCGTAGAGGAAGGGGTACGGCGTGGCAGCAAAGAGATGACGCATGCGCATGGGCACATGTCGTCGAAAGTGATGTGTTGCAAAGTGATATGAAGTGCTTTGGTGGACGACACGACGGGCGCAGAGAACCAGAAGAGCAATGCATTGTTGTAGGAGAGCGTCCATCGATTATGAAGCAAGGTAGGACAGTCAAGCAGACTCGACATGCAGAGCGTGCAGCAATTATAGCTCCTGAAATAGGATGAGAAACTGCTCGATGAATTCGGATGTAGGACAACACTCACGATCAGGTTGAGGTTACCCGAGAGCAGCCTATTCTCGAGCACGCAGCCATCAGGGATGTAGATGCTCTGGCCCTCGTTCGCGACGACGATGACCGTTCCGCGCAGGGTGACATTGCGGCCAAAGTACACGTCGCCAGTGACGGTCAAGTGGTCCAACTCGATGATGGTGGGGATCTTCTTGAAGCGCTTCTGGAACTGTGCGATCTTCTTGAAGTGGTCGCCGAGCTTGATGACAGGCGTCGTCTCGAACATGCGCTGAGGGTTGATGACGAGCTGGCCGTGCTCGAGCGAGTAGATGTCGCTCTTGATGAGCAGCAGGTCCGAGCAGCTCTTCACTGGCAAGAATCGGCTACGGGGAACGTTGACACCGTGCGCGTTGTTGAAGTGCTTGATGGCGTCACCGGCCGCGGTCTCGAGTTGGATGACAGCCTGGCCATCGTCAGTCGTCTTCGGGTTGACAATGATGTCCAGCTCCATGCCCTCGGTCTCCATAATCCGCTTGAGTGCTAAGAACGCGTGTGATCAGTAGACGCCCAGCAACGCCGAATCAGTGTACTTACCGCGAAGGTTGATCCACAGGTTGTTCGTGTTAAAGATCTTGAACTTACGAACTAGGAGGGCTCTCAGTACACAGATAATCGTTCCAAAAGGCGATTATCTCTCACCGGACTTGAAATCTTCCACATGCTCATTCGGCACCTGAGCGACCTCCAGCAGACGGATAGACCCCTCGTAGTCGATGAGAGTACCACCCTGTCGAATAACAGTTGAACAGTTAGCGTACTTACTCAAGACGCAGGAGTGGAAGTCATCGTACCTTGATGTCAGCTTTCGTCTTATCTGTCACCTCCATGATGAACTCTGCTTGAGAGTCGATCATGTGCTGCAGGATCTTGTCGTCGACACTGGAGACATCGCATTCTCAGAACGCGACCGGATGAGAGTAGTGCATAGCCACTCACACAGCACCAAGGTTATCCGAATTTGAGACGAACAGGTACTCCTTTCCCTCGGCGAGAAGTTGATCAAGGACACCGGAGTGGAGGAGCGCGTTGTACAAGTCACCGTGCCCCGGAGGGTACCAGTGCTTCTTGTCGTCCTCCGCGGTGCGCGGGCAGGGAAGAAGAGTCTCCTTGAAGATACGCGGGTAGCGCGACTGGTTGAAGGTCGTGATGCGCAGCTGCTGGTTCGCGTACTTCTTGATAATGCGGAGAGTATCCTCGTGGGTGTTGAATGACGTCATGAGGATAAGGGGAACGTCGACGCGGTGCGTGGTGTTGAGGTGCTCAATCTGGCGCACGGTAAGGTCGAGGAAGGTCATATCGTCCTTGACCTCAAGCGCAGACTTCGCGCCAGTCATACCTGGACGAGCATGATGAAGGGGGGATCGCGTTTGGAGAGGATGGGAACGTACCCATGGAGGTTCCGAGACCACCATTGACTTTCAACACAGCGAGCTTGTTCAGGTTGTTTGCAGGCCCAGAAGGAAGCTTGGCGTAGGGGACAATCTTGTCCTCCGAAGGCGACTTGATACGATCCCAGTCCCTGTAGATGCAAATGATTAGTAGATGAATCCGTTGGGGTTGGGATAGACGCGCACAATTCCTGGCGGCGAGCGCGTTCCGAAAGGTAACGCGTGAAGAGGTAGAAGAACGACTGCATCTCGGTGTCGAAGGCCTTGCATCGAAAGGGATCTAAGCATCGGAGGTGTAGATGAGAGGGGATAAACGCGTACCTTGCGCGTCTCAGGATCCTTGACAGTGTTAACGAGGGCGCTGAGCTCATTGCGCATGGCCTTCGCGGCGACGCCGGTGGTGGATGTCTTGAAGTCGATGTGGGATGCGCCGCGGACGCGGGCATTGAAGGATTCGCTCCTGGGCATAAGAGAGTCGGAGGCCATTGGTCTGGATGGGATGCGGGGGATGAGGGCGGGATCAAGCATAAAAAAAGAGTGGTGGATACGTACGGCTTGTTGATGTGGATGGGTTTTGTTGTGTTCGTCGAGATGAGGAGCGGGAGGTGGGGGGCGGAGAAGGAGCGGACTGGGGGAGCTCGTGGACGGTGATGACGTTTATATACGTCGAGGGTGATGTCCGAAACGGGCGAGAGAGCGAATATCGATTTGGAGTGGATGATTGGGCTGGAAGGGACGCTTCGCGAGTCCCAGTCCCTGCTCGGAGATCCGTCTCTGCTCGGCGAGCTCTCTTCCCGGATAGGCTCGCAGATCGATCGTCGCTGCTGTCCCGGCCCCATCGCCGACGCTGTCGTCCCCGTCGTCACTGCGCTCGCCCCCCCGCCCGGCCTCCCGCCGGGCTGCACGCCCTGGCCCCCCAGCGACAGCCGGCCAATCGCCGACGAGCTGCTCTCTGCCTCCGCCAGCGGCCACACCACCCGTCCTCGCTCCTCTCCGACGCCCGACCAACGTGCGTACATCCTCTCGCCGTCGTTACACCGCGCTCAGCCCTTTCCGCGTCCGTCTTTGATTCGATGCGCAACAAGGAATATGCACTCCGCGATCTCGTCTATGGCCTCCGAGATCCTTCCGACGAGCAGCAGCAGAGATAAAGCAGCGTAGGAACCAAGCGAGCCGGCCTGTATGGCCGCCCACCTTATGTACTCATCGTCCTCAGCCCTGTTCGCCCACGCCAGTTTCCGTGGCGGTCGAATATATCGGGTCCCTCTCTAACAACATCGACGCAAGAGATCCGAACTCTAGACCGCTGATGCATCTCCGGCCTCTTTGCGTTCCTCAGCGGTGATGCCGCTCTTTCGGGCTTCCCTCCCCTTATCTACCGATGTCTCTCGTCCCTGTTTCCCCCCCCCCTCGCTCGCAGCGTCCTGCGCCGCCCCATCTCCTCCACTTCCATCCTGCGAGGTCTGCCTCCAGTGCCCGAAGCAAAAGCCGCCTCGCCATCGCGTCGGCGACATCAATCAGGTTTCACCCATCGCCAAGGGCCATCCGCCGCGTCGCGCGTGCTTCTCACTCCACTCGTCGCTATTCCGGTGGACGCGCGTTGCACGCGTGCATTGGCAAAGCCGTGCACGTTGTGCGAGGTGTGTGACCGAGCCGCTTGCCGCGGCCGCTCAACTCCCCGTGCTTCGTGCTCTCTTGTCGCCCAGGATTGGCTCCCGATCTGCCTTCCCAGCGGCTGCGCTCCCTCCGTTATGCCAGTTCTTGCCAGGCCGGTGTAGTTCGCTACCTAGAGGAGAACCGTACTCTTCCATCTTCCTCTCCTGGTTCCTGTCCCTCACGTCAGGCTGGACGTCTATCCGCCGTTTGCGCGGGACGCCATGTCTCGTTGAGCGACGCACTGTGGACCTGGCTGCTCGGTGGCTGTCGGTCTATCACCGGTCCCGTGCGTCCCTGATGGATGCATGCTGCGTATCGCACCTTCTTGCAATCTTGTTCACGCCATCTTCGAGCGTTCCATACTGGCAGCCTGGCCTCCTGGACTACGCCTTCTTGGGTTCCTGCTGAGAGGAAGTTGCTGGTTCTGGTATCTGTTCAGGCTCCCTAGCTCGAGCCCTGTGAGCCTGCATCATATCCTGACGTGACTATCGGGCGCACTGGTGCTCGTATGGGTCTGCTTGTCGTCTATTCCTGCGTCTAGATGAATGATTCTGCCACCGAACAGGTACGACATGCAGACGCATCAGGCCGACCTCCTACTGCCTCCGACGAAGACGGTGGTGGGTGAGACCTCAAGCTAAGGGGCAATGACCGTCTTCTGTGTCAACTCTCGACGTGGCCGGCACACCTGCCCTATGGATGACGCGCAGGGATTGACGTACTTCGTGTGGATGACTGTTGTCCCCGGAGGCATCTTATTCATTGACTGGCGTCTGGACTCTGGACCGTTTCATCTCAATGGATGGACACAACTATGCGCTGACGCTGTCATCCGACTGACGTTCCTGTTCGCGCGTCATCGAATATCAGCGAGCTCGTTCGACGGTGATAGGACAGAAGCCGTTGTGCTTCGTGTGCGCGGAGCACATGTGGAGAGCTGCGTGGATGGGAATATTCGTAGCCCTTCAATTCGATCCTTCAAATTCCGTCAGCTGCGCGGTTACCGCAAATCACCGGTCCTATGGGGGTGTAGAGCATGTAGATATAACACCTATTGCACAGTTGCTCGCTGGTGTGACGACTTACTTGCTAGCTGACCCGTAAGGAATATGCATGGAGTACAATTGTATCTCTAGGCTGCTTGCCGAGCGTGCAGTACTCTTATTGGTCCTTGAATCCAACGGAATTGTTCTTGCTATTGACTTCCCTAATCTACCTCCCAAGAGTTTGGCTAGAGACATATGCTCATGTGTACATGGTATCCACCACTTCAAGTTGACTACTTCGGCCCAGAACGTTGCCCTCGACTCCATCGAGATGCGTGGACGCTGCATTGAGGGCCACCCTTTCTCACTTGAGGATGTTTTTGAAGAGCGTTGTGCAGCGTAAGTAAGTGCACAATCAACTACATATGTACACCAGCCCATTGAACCATCTGCACGGCGTCCCGGCGTTCTCGATGACGGTTCGTTTCCTAAGCGCCCTGAAGGAGGAACTCAAGCTGGTACCACAACCGCCCACAGCCCAGGCTGACACTTGACACTCTGTGGCACCAGTGCTTGATATCTGCTTCAGCCGGTCTGGTTTTTTCATTCGGAGGTTTTTTCCCGGGACGGGTCTGACCAATGCCGAATCAACAAATCGAACATGGCACACCAACGCGACTGTCGACCATCTCTTCCCTCCTCGCCTCGAGGAAGCTGAGAGTCGCAGGACGGCGAGTGTTCATCCTACCGACGGGGGATATACTTTATGCGAGCCGGTTTTCTGACCTCCTCGCATATAGCTTATTGCACGACGACAGCACGTCTTCGATCATTATGATACACGACGGCGAGGACGCGCTCTTCGTGGACATTTCGCTCTGCCTGAGCACATCGAAGGCCTCTCTCTGGCTGCGCGAAGGCAGATCCACCGTGATGGTGTTGGGCTACCTCGAATTGACCAATGTAGGCCGTGTGGAATCATCCACTGCTGTGGCGACTCACTCAATCTTAATGCGGAGAACAGAAACCACTTTCGATACCGGAAGTGCACGTTCATGCCCCTCCTGTGGATGTGAACCCGCGACTGGTCCTTCGCGCCATCGTCGTGGAAGAGGCGCGGGACCTTGACCTAGACCTCTGGAATCGAGCCATCCAGGCGCAGGAAAATGCTTCTACGCTCAAGCGCAATCGAGACAGAGAGACCCAGAGGACCGAATACGCAGTATAGATTACGTTGCAACACAAGGCTACAATACTAGTGCACACACGAAGAGCACGCCCCAAACGCAACCCCGACATCCGAAACGTCGCCACGTACTCTATACGCTCACCAAACCCACCACGCAATCGCGACGAACAGTGCAACAGGCGCCCATGCAGCTTCCAAGAAGTCTCTCGTGAACCCCTTCACAATGCCGTCCCTCCTCCGCGCGCTGTCGCTGTCTCTTCCCCCGCCACCGCTGCTCCACAGGAACCTCACCACGAGCCTGACTAGGCCTGGGAGAGAAAGGGTGACGCGGCGCACTTGGCCCCCGAGGACGAACGTGCATGATCGCGACCAAGCGGCGCGCGGGAAGTCTTTTGAGCGCCAGGCGCTTGGGGGAGGAAGGTCGTAGTTCACGTCGTCCTCTTCGGTTGAGGAAGCGAGGGGTATCGACAGGGAATCGCCGGACCGGCCCGAGCGGTGGCGTAATAGCACACGGCGAACGTTTGCGGCGAAGAGGACGATCAGCGTCAGCGAGAGAAGGGGGAGGTATGCGTTGAGGTAGATGCCGAGCTGGTCCGGGAGGAGGCAAGGCTGGTGCGCGAAGGATGGACTGGTTCCCACTGTAGAAGGAGGGACGAGGGAGAGAAGCTGATAGCCGGGATGACGGACACCCATGGCCATCGAGAAGGACTTGACGGTGATCTCTGGGACGGAGAGGGGAGGCGACGGACGCTTCGTGTCGGTTACGGGGACGGTGTGTACATGTTCGCAGTAGTCGTGGTCATCCCCGCTGTACTTCCTATCAGGATCTGCATTGCATGGACGATCAGGGTCCGAACTTGTACATTACCTGAAGATGATGGCGGGCCGGAGGCTTTGCAGTGCGAGCCGTGACGCTTGCTCCGTGAGCAGATTCTGGTACCCGAGGCCCCTTCCTTGGCGGATGGTGCCGCGCTCGCGGAGAGGCCCACAGTCTGCGTGTTCGGGCCGGAAGAGCGGGACATGGGTAAAGAGCAAAGTCGGTTGGTCGGGATCCGCGCTCACGCCTGGGAGAATACGACGGACAGATATCGTCAGCGCTCGAAGACCGAGAAGTGATAACATCTTGTGCGCCCGGGGGCGAAGTCTCGGCAAATCTCTGCACGTGAAAGGCAAGGCGCAGGATGCGTCATACGTACTTTGAGCTGCAGATTGTAGGTATGCGACTGTGCGGTCGGGCCTGGCCTCCGCCCATTGAGAGTAGGACATTCCGGCAGATACGCGCGCAAGTTCCTCGTCTACTAGGCCGGGGGCGTCTATCATGTAAACCGTGTGGTTTGCGAGGATGATGCGTTGGTTGAGTGCGCCGAAATGTGTGACATATCGCTCGAGAGCATGGTCGGAGAATTGGTATCTCGGCGATGATGCACCAAGTCTGAATGGAAAGACTAGTATGAGTGGGGGGATTGCAGATGCAGCGCCAGACGGAGTTACCCGATATCATGGTTTCCTGGGAGGTAGTAGACAGGGAGATTCTCGTCTGCGGCGAATATGCTCTTGAATCTTCGGAAGTACTTTTCGTATCTGAATGGACGTTAGCCAAGCACGAGCATGAAGCGGAACGGAATCCAAGCCTCCAAAGCTCACAAGCCAACAAACGCCAACAGGAACTGCAGAGCAGACAATCGGACGTCGCTGCGATATTGAACTAGGGTTGGACACAGGTGGGGTATGTATGCCCACGTGAGAGCTTGGTCGACTGGATCGAAACCCGTACCCGACGGGGCAAACCCATGGACCGGGGGAGAGGTGAAACTTCCTCCCACTGTGGTCGAAGGGCTTCACAAATCGGGGCAATTTGGACATCAACACTGTACCTGCCCTAGGGCGTGGTTGATGGAGACAGAGCGGGCATCTGGCAGTTGCACTGGCGCTGCTGTGTTTGAGAGGCTGCTCGTCGTGTGGATTCTCAGTCTCCGCAGAGATCCCTAGACGGTATCGCCAGGATAAGCTAATAGCACGCTGCGACATGGTCCCCTCATACACAGGTTACTCGACCTCTAATAAGTATCCGTCTGACTTGGATACGCGCACAAGTCTGGGTGCGTGTCAGGTCAGAATGCGCATGGGCAGCCCGTGCTAATCCCTACACCAATTGTGGTCCGCCCCATTGATACTGATCCGAAGAACATTGCAGGAACAGCTGAAATGATCACGACTTCCACTTCACTTTTATGTCATGACGGATGGTTTGACACCGTCTCGGGGGCTCCCCTGCCGTCTCCTCATACGAAATGAGGCTCGGGGGAACGTGAGGCCGGCGGCGTTGCCAGCAAGGGACGCAAGATATGTCTTAACGGCAACGAAAGACTCACTCGTCGTCCGACATGGCAAACCGCCCGTTGTCCATCATGTCGCCGAGGAATACTACAGCATGTGGGTTCTGCCGCAGGACACCACGCCAACTCTTGCGCAGGTTCAGATCTACTATAAGCTGGCTCAGTCGCACGAGCCACGGTGGGCGGTCTGGATATGAACGACGGTCGAGGATCTGTGGGTCTGCCACTATGAGTACATGGGTAGGCGAAGTGATCGACGTAGTCTACGCGAAACCGAGACTGCTTAAATGAGCCCTAACTCAAGATGGTTTCCTAGACGACGTACCGAGATTCGGAGGGTTTCATCTGGCCATGGGCAACTTGACGCGTGGGAGTAGAAAACCCCAAGCTCGTACCATGCAACGAGCAGGAGCCATACCAAGCGTGCGAAGTTGACCAGTCTTGGGAGTACCATCTGAGGCCACAGTCGGGCAGTAAATAGACGTAAGATTGAAGTCAACGAGGGGCAGAGCGCAAATTACAGCATAGCAGAGTAGGAGAAGATCAGTGTCGGCGCGTGCTGCCAGGCCAGGGCCCAGAACGGCACCCATCGCGTTTGGCGTGGGAAAACGAGAAGACGCGTCGCGTCGGTGGCCAAATGCGGCAACCCCGCTTTCCCATCCCCCATCACCTCCGCTACTCAGACCATCGCGGATGTCCAAGATTCACGTCTTTGAGGTACGGATCACGTCGATGTCATGTGTGAGCGCGTTGCTGAACGCGTTCCGTATAGTATAGCAAAAGCAGTCGCGCGACTTGCCATGGCCCGGCGCCATGCAAAGGGTCTCCCATTGAGCTTGGGTCCCTAAGGTACGGGCAGGTCAGCGCAGGCAAGTACGGGGAGACTGTCGAATGGCGGCATTGGTATGGTTCTCTTGCTACACGCGCTTCGCTCCTGGCTGATTGACTTTTTGCCTTCCCCACGTCCATCAGGGGATGCGTTACGCCCGACATTCTCACGAAGCTAGCCGCAGCAAAGCTTGAGACTGTTCCTGGCTTCAGCAACCTCTCGTACGTACTGAAGTCGATCCTGTATTACTGAATGACGGTCTTTGACGCTGCCGCAGCCCTGCAGACCAGAGCAAGATTCGACTCGCAGTGGGCCTTGGACGCATCGACTCCGCGGACATTCCCGCCAGCGCTAAGGGCCCCGCTCTCTCCACGCCCGGTCCTAGTCAGAAGAAACGGAAATTGCAATATGAATCCTCATCTGCTTCGCAGAACACCCCGCCAAGTTCCTCGCAGCCGAGCTACTCACAGCCATCGTCCTCGCAACCTCTACGCAGTATTTCTGGGCCACCCCTGTCGCAGCTTTCGCGGCTGGCTGAAGAGATAGAGGACGAACCTGAGGAAGAGAACAGGGACGAGCTATATGTGATGCTGAGGACAAGTATAGTCGGGGTCCAGTACTACAAAGGTATGGCTTCCACCGCGACCAGCATCAGCAGAAACGCCAAATTGTTGCTAGTGAGCTTGCCATTGCGTCACATACGCGAGCCGTTGTTAAACCAAGCTCGCGTCTGCAACGACATGGCGCTTTTGCTGATGTCAGATTGTCATTGGCTAACACTTGAAATATAGGGCTGGTCGGCCCAGGAGAAGAGGTGTTACTTGTTCGGGAGCCTCACAATAGATATGACAGGTGAGTAGTTGAGCACTTTCCTGTAGGTCTTACGCAGACATAACGCATACTTGATATAGGAATGCAATCCAAGTCAAGAACATCGGCGGCACACAGGTCTGCCATTACTAAGACTTCGGATAGGTTGCACATGCGCTAAGACATCCAATATGATAGGTCGGCCATATTCCACGAAACATCGCAGCGAAGCTCGCACCCCTCTTGGACAGTGGTTCCGTCACCGTAGAGGGCGTGATGCATGAAGGCAATTGTACGCGCCCGACATTTACTTATACTTTGACGAAGTTCTTATTTGACTTGTGCGACATTACTAGTGCAGGGCTTCACCTATTCTCTTGACATGTGGGTCGAACATAGCCACCCTTATCTTCGCAGTCTGATCTCCAGATTTTAGGACTTTGAAGATCTACGGTCCTACCGAGAGGCGCAATATTCTAGAGCCCAAACTCGTTTGGGCCACCCCGGGTGGCCGCGGTTTCCCGAAACCAGGCCCCAACGGCATCCGACCCGTACCAGGTGCACCTACGCAGCGCGGCGCCCCTATCCACGCTCCCGTTTCTGTCCCCCAGCGAGCTGCACCTAATCCCAACCAGCAGCAGCGCGCACAGAAGATGTCGGCTGCTCAGCAGGAGGCCTTGCGGAAGCAACAGGAGGCACGGCAAGAAGCTATTCGCAAGCAGCAGGAGGCGCAGCAAGAAGCTATACGCAAGCAGCAGGAGGCCTTCGCAAGGGCGCAGGAGCTCCGACAGATCTTGAATAATCTGGAGAAAGTGGATGACGAGGGCCGTCGTGCTTCGTTGCTTGACACACTATGCTCTGTGGACGACGTGCTCGGGTTGCCCGTCCATCCGAACCCTCCCGGGATTGCGAGCGGACTGCTGAAGGTTGACTTGTTGAGGCATCAGGTCAGTCGGAAGGTCGTCCCAGAGTGACAGCGCTGACTCGCGAGATAGAGCCAAGCGCTGCAGTGGTGCATTGAGCACGAATATCCTCAGATACCCAAGAGCGAAGATGACAAACCGGTTCAGTTCTGGCAGCTGAAGCAGGGACAGAAGGTGATATGACTTTCGTTGTCAGCTCATGTTCAACGCTCACACAATTGTTGGATGCCCTAGAGGTACTATTACAACAGTAAGTCGAAGTGCTGCCATGTGTATGCGCACTTATGGCTAATCACGCATTCGTAGTTGCGACCAAGACTCCTCAGGAGGCAGTGCCCGTTCTCGGGCGTGGAGCACTCTGTGCGGACAGCATGGGCCTGGGTAAGACTTTGACCATGCTCGCGCTTGTGCTCGCCACCAAGTCGGATATCCCGAAGGACCATTCGAGATCGACGCTCATCGGTAGGTCATGCGACACAGTCTGTTACAAGACCTATCTTGACAAAGCCACCGCTAGTCGTGCCGCTTTCGGTTATGTCGAATTGGGAGAAACAGATCGAGGACCATGTCCAGCCTGGCGCACTCACGTCCTGCGTGTACTACGGCAAGACCCGTGATATGTCTCCCACCGAGCTCAAGAAGTATGACGTCGTGATCACGACATATCAGACGGTCGTGCAAGACCACGAGCTCAGCCTTGTCGGTAAGGCTGGTGGGCCTGCTGCGAAGAGGCAGAAGACGGACAAGGGCTTGTTTGACATGCAGTGGAAGGTAAGCGGACTTGCCAAGCAACGTGCCCCTGCGAGCCAGTGACGACTGTGTGCGTGTAGCGGATCATCCTGGATGAGGGCCATAATATTCGCAATTCCAAGACGAAGATGGCGAAGGCGGTATGTGCGCTGACCGCTCAGCGCCGCTGGGTGCTTACTGGTACCCCGATCGTAAGTAGTAGGACTATCTCGTGTCTAGTATGATCACTCATTTTTTCAATGTGAACAGATCAATTCCCCGAAGGTAGAACGGGTGCTGTAGTCCTACTCTACCATAGCATGCTTACCCGGCCATCCAGGATTTGGGGTCCATCCTCACGTTCTTGAGAATTTGTAGTCCTTTGGACAACGAGGACTTTTTCAAGCGCATGGTCCTTCGTCCACTTAAGGACGGCGACCCTGCTGGTGCTGAGCTATTGCGGGTATGATCAACAGCTCTTGGAGTTGATCAGAAGCTCACGGTTTCGCAGGCTTTGATGAGCCACATTTGTATTCGGCGAACGAAGGAGGTGAGTGGCTTTGCCTTGTTTATGGACAGACGCCAACCTGATCTGTGTTTCCTCAGATGCAAGACAAGGACGGGAAGCCTCTCGTACCGTTGCCGCCTGTAGAGATCACCATGATTCCGGTGACGCTGACACCGCAGGCCAGAGTAAGGCGCTGGCTCTACCAGTACACGTTCACATCGCTGAGTGGCACGTAGGAGATGTATGACGCCGTCGAACAATTGTCTAAGGAGCGGGTTGGGAGTTTGCTCCACCGGCACGGATCTATCCATTCCGCTGCTGTGCAGTCTAATGTGCTCAGCTTGTTGACTCGTATGCGCCAACTCGCGCTTCACCCTGGTCTTGTGCCGCCTAACTATCTCGAGCAACTCCGATCCGGAAACGAAGCTGCGGAGGAAGAAGAGGATGGGTCTGCTCCTGTCCAGATTACTGCCCAGGAGAAGACTCGCCTTCAAGGCATTCTTGCGCAGGCAATAGAAGACTGCGACGAATGCCCCATCTGTTTCAGCATCCTCAGCGAGCCGCGGATCACGTTCTGTGGACATATGTTTTGTTTACCCTGGTGAGCGACAGGAGGACTGAGTATGTGCGCTCATTCTCTAACCAATACGCATAGTATCACGGAAGTTATCTCTCGAGATCCCAAGTGTCCGATGGTTTGTGTTTTGTCATCGGCCTTCAAGTAGGAGTCTGACATTGAGTGGCCAGGATCGGCGCGCACTTGAATTGACACAACTTGTGGAACCTCCTCCGCCGACGGACCTCACCCAAGCTCCCGTGAGGTTCGACGACGATATGGAAGAGGACAACAATGAGCTCCGGACGGGTTCATCAGCCAAGATCGACCAACTTGTGACTTTGCTCAGACTCACTCCCGACAACGACAAGTCCCTCGTATTCTCTCAATTCACATCATTTTTGGATAAGGTCAGTACGTCCTGCATTCACATGAGCATTTCAGCTGAGGAGACGTTGTAGATTGCGGAGACCTTGGACAAGGAAGGGTACGTACGTTGCTGGTCATTTGCTACCGTGTCCTGATTGCCCCTTAGGATTCCGTATGTCCGTTTCGACGGCAAGATGTCTGCTAAGCGCCGTCAGGAGACTATCGCTCGTTTCTCCGTTCCTATCAAAGCCGCCAGCGGTGGACGTTCCTTCAGCCAGGCGTCGGTGCCCCCGCCTACCGACAGTCAGGCGCCTGCGTCAACCCAGCGGTCTCGTAGGGTCCGCTCCTCTCACTCTGTCCTCGTTGAAGGTCCCATTGACGATGGTGCCGATGGCGACTATGAGCTCGATGACGACGAGCAGGACAATGATGACGACTTCATCAGTGATGATGAAGACCACCTCGCTTCTCGTCGCACCAAGTCGAACAAGGGCAAAGGCGAGGGAAAAGGCGAGGCGAAGGGTAAAAAGTCTTGTGGCACTGCTAGCGAGCCTACGCCGAGCAACCCGGAATCCGATGGCGTGAATCCTCGTGTCATGCTCATCTCTTTGAAGGCGGGTGCACTGGGGTTGAACCTGACCGTTGCGAACAATGTCTACTTGTGAGTGTGCTTGAGACTAAACGTTGACTTTGGCCGCTGATGTAACCAATACTAGGATGGATCCGTGAGTGCTCCAGAAGTAGGTTATATCGTCCCGTCGAACTGAGTTGTGTCATCACAGTTGGTGGCAGGAAGGCATCGAGTCCCAGGCTATCGACCGTTGCAACCGGTAGGTCGACTTGAAATGAAAGGCCATCGCATTCCCTGAGAAGGTTTATAGAATCGGTCAAAAGAAGCCAGTCAACGTCTACCAGCTCATTGCCGAGAATACTGTTGAGTCCAAGGTACACTTTGGTCCATGCCCATCCCCGAGGATCACGCTGACGCGATTATAGGTCATGGAGATCCAAGAGAAAAAGAAGAAGCTTATCTCGGAGGTATGCTTCACAATCGTTCAATCGTTTGTAAGCACAAGGGCACAGTGTTTACGGACGTCCTATAGGCCTTTGCCGGCATCAAGAACGCTGACACCAAGAGGCAGAAGAAGGAAGCCCGCCTACAAGGTCGGTACATTCGTAAATCAATATGCTCAGCCTCTTGTCGACTAATCCTCTTTTCCGACAGAGCTTGTGCATCTCTTCGGCCTTCAGAGACAAGTTGGGGCTGAGGAAGCTCCAGGAGGCAACTCCCAGACTACCCTTGACTCTTGGCGTGCTTGAAGAAGCTGCATTCAGTATCATATATCCTAATCTTACTACCTCGCATAGCCTTCTAATTGTTCAGTGCTAATGCCTACAGTAACCATGTCGTATGTGCTGCTCAGGATCAGGTCTTACACTACTATCTAATACGACAGACCGAGCTGTTATTACTAATATATTCCACACCAATCACATATCGCATACGGTGCAATCCTCACCTGGTCATGAAACCTTTCCATGCATCGTCATGGAGTTAGCAAGTAGATAAGTCTCATTTTCGAGACTGGAAGTGATTGTTAGACGGCCGCTGACTCACACGATCGTCTGAGGAAAGGCTGTGTATGATGACATTTGTACGAGAATCAAGGGCGCCGTTCCTGGAGTCGTACCCGCCGCCAGTTTATGAGGTATCCTGTGACCAAAGCAGCGAGGCCCACATTTTCGGTCATAAAGATAGACAGACTCAACGGCACATCTTCTGGAGAGGGGCGATCAAGTCAGAGACTACGTGGGGTGTCAGCAGGGCTGTGGTACGGGCACAATACCCGTAGTGTCGCTCAGTCTCAGAAGCAGAACCGAGACGTGAAGCCCCCAACGCCATGAAGAGCGCGAATGCAACATGTTCAAAAGAATCGATTCAAGCCGCCTCTCTTCTGCCCTTAACCGTTTGCATACTCCGATAAATCGTTCGTTTACATATACAGGAGACACACTGTACACAGTTGTGCTACAAAGGGGGCGCATGCTGCGCCGCTGGCATTCCATCGTTCACCTCGAGCGCAGTGCGATAGAGGATGTCACGCTCATCCTCGTTTAGAGGGACCCACCGCTGGAGTTCCAGCTGACTCCGCTGTGAGTTTCGCGTGCGGCGAGTCGTGCCCTCAAATCGCCCACTCGCGAGGTTGGTTGCAACGCAGGCGTCGTCGGCACGAACCATATAACGAATCGAGGGCTCGTAGTCCAGGAAGATCGCGTTGGGGTCCCGGACGAGATCCTCGCGGGGAATGCGGAGGCGATCGAAGATCGGGAGAAGGGTACCACAGTGGGCAGTGTGGAGCGAAGGCAGGCTTGGGATGTCGCGTAGATTGTCGTCAGGGACAGGGTCGAATTGTTTGGCGTGCGATAGAAGCTCTTCACGGATAGTCTCGTCGCGATGGTAGGTTGAGAACGTTACTGGGAGATTTGATGAGATGTCGCAGGGTTCTGCCGACAGGTGCTTGAAGCCGAGTACATCGTCCCCGCAAGGCGAGGAGCCATTCGCCAACAAGTCCTGCGACGGTGTCAACATGCAACTACTTCCCCATACAACGACATACGCACACGCAGAACTTCAGCATCAGGTCGGCGCAGCCAACTGTCTGAGAAGGAGCAAAGCTCTAGCGACCAAGCTATTCGCTTCAGCCTTTGCAGAGATTGGTCATTGCTAGGATTATCCATGGAGCGATAATCGTCCTCATGGAGTGCATGAGTACCAATCTGAAGCTGGTTGATCGTACGCCGTAAGTCGGGTGGCGTCTCAGAGATCCAGTGAGGATGCAGTGTGTTGTCGGAACGAAACTCTTGTCGCTCAACATGCCTTGCCAGGCCCTCGTATAGCTGGCTCGCCAAGCCGGTAATTGTCTTACGACTTGCAGTCGAAGATCGCAGACGCAGATATGACGAAACAAGAAGAGGTGGACAAGGCACGAAGTGGAGCGTAGCCTGCAGAGGTAGATCGTGTGTTGGGACAAGGTGAGGATCTGCAGCTTCGTGAGCATAATCACCACATCTAGACGATGAACAGCCTACCATTGCAAGTCATCACTACTGGCCGACGACAGTCCTTGATGATCTTGATCATCGTCGGCCAGAAGTTTGCATCCTCGCGATAAAGGATGTCGACCTCCTCAACTAGAATAATTGACTGGCTGACCTCCGCCGGCTCAGGCTGAGGCGGTTCCTGGACCTGGACCTGGACGCCTGCGGCTTGTGGAGGGGCCTCTGAGACGTCGGTCTCGTCATCAGACACTACGCGTCTGGCGAAGAAATTGTGTTTCGCTTCCGCCAGTGCTTTGTCCTTCTCGGACTTGACCTTCGACTGAGCCTGCTTGACCAGATGATTTTTGCCGACGTCGCCTATCAGCTTCTGCAACGCGGCGCCACTTCGCTCTCCGACGCCGGGATAGACTTCGAAGACCTCCCAGCCCAGCTCTTCTGCACAGGCATAGACGGCGGCTGTTTTCCCACAACCGGAGGGGCCGGCCAAGAGTATCGTGTTCCCCACTGTTTCCCCGAATTTCGCGGGTTTGTAGGCAAATGGGAGAACGCCGTCCGATGGTGGCCCAGGTGGGTGTTCAACCGTCTCATCAATGGGAAGGAGCTCTGAATCGATCTCAGCGTCGTTGTCGCCTATGCGTTTGAGACGCGATATAGGCTGCCCAATGATATCATCTTCGGATGCGAAGATGAGGTCTATAGGATCGTCGGAATCCGCGCCTTCGTCCGGGTTGTCGTCTGCTATCCAGAAGTCCTCAGGTTCCTCGGAGTCCACTCGTCGCCGCTTGCGCCCAACGTCTCGGACTATACGAGGCCGTTTCACACCACGAGAGCCCTTTGCTTTGGGTTTGGCCTTTGCTGCCTTCTGCTTTCCTTTCTTGTCAGAGGCTACCTGACTAGACGCCGGTGTTTCGTCCGTGCCGTGGATGCGTAGTCTCGTAGCAAGGAGCCAGTCTCGAAGGTAGAGCGCGGACTGCTCGTTACCCAAGACCTCGTCAGCGCGCTTCGGGCGCCATTTGTCATTCCAGAGCAAGTTGGAGCTCTCTGAGCCATCGGCTAAGGCGGACGCTGGAGGGGAACGTGGGTTCAAGAGGCGGCGGATGGCAGGGTATTGTCGGTGATGAGGTGGTATACTGTTGACACAGTAATCTGTGGCGGTAGAGTCGGAAGGCTCGATCAGGGTGGCAAAGGAAGTACAATCAGTGTTGTTCGTAGATGGGGTTTTAGAGCTCCGGTTAAGTCGGGAATAGATGGCGCTATCCTCTTCGGCATTTGTTCGCGTGCGGAGAGCATCGCGACGGGTGTGCTGTGTCAGGGGTACGCTAGCTTCGAGTTGAGGTCCGCGTACGTGTTGAGTAATCTCATCTGGAAAGGGAGGAGGAACAGTGGTTGGTTTGCCGCAGAGCTTGCTTGGTGATGACTCCCGCTCGTCAGGTCGTTTCTTTGGCGCGAAGATCGAGAATAGTGGTTTAGGTGGAGGAGGAAGCTTTGCGTTGTTGGGCTTCGGCTGAGATACTGGGGAAGCGATGGGGCTACTGTCGGCGACCACTATGGGTGCGTCACGGCTACCGCCAGCTTGATTTGCAGAACCTAGTATACTGTTGAGGCGGACGAATATACCTGGCGTACGTCACTCACCAAACTTCACTTCCACTCGCAACGGGGCACTGTCCTTCTGTCCCAGATCCTCGTCTACGGTCATCGGGCTGGAAGAATCCACTGGCAGGTCCGCGAGCGGTTCCGGGTCGGAGGACGGGATGTCGATGACATCCTCTCCCGCGGTAGAGCCATTCTCGGAGGGGGCAGCCGAGGTCACCGGGGTTGCCCTCTTCGACGTTGAACGAACCGCGAAGGCATGGAGCAAGGAAGTTTGGCGTGACTACGGAGAAGATAGTGAACCTGATGCCACAGGTACTTCAGTAACGTAATAATCCACTGACTGTGTTTTCCTTCGTTGCCTTCTTTCCTCTCGGCTTCCTTGCTGCAGCGGGAGCCATAAGAGATGTTTATAATGGGAGTTACTGCAGCTTGCGAGGAGGAAGACGTGGTTGAGTCGAGACAGAACGCGCCTCGTGAACCGGGCGGTCGCGCGGCGCGCCCTCGCGTCCGCGCGTCTAACTCACGCGTCTTCTACACGTGACGGTTAGGCCCTCAGCCGGCCCTGAACTCAGGTATATCAGCGGCCGAGCGCTCTGCGCTATCTCTCCAATGGACTCCTTTCCTCGACAGTAAGGTTGACTGCCAGATTCAGCTGGAGTCACCTTCGGGGTTAGAGGCGACCCAGGATCGACTGGTATGTTGTTCGGACTTGCTGCTATGTTATTCCTGTCTCACCATGGTCCCGCAGCTGTGTGAATATGCACATCGGGCTGTTGCTCCGAGAACCTGATTGCTGTGAGAGCGATACGAGGATGCCGGAGAGCATGGCGGTGATGCGATTGCAAGTGGTCAGATGACATCGAGTGAGCACATTGAACTCCTGATCTGTATCTGTAAGCTTAACGTTCACCGTCTATAGTGGGGTCGGGCAGAGGACTGACTCCCCAGGCCAGAGTGCCAGGGGCCCGAGTCCATAGGACGGACTTAGAGGACGGTCAGAGCAAGACGACTACCAGCGGCACGAAGCCGGATGGGTAGTGATGGGCGAATCCCGAGAGCCCGAGAGCCCTTCATGTGCGTCTAATGGTGCACAAAGCTGCCTTGCTGAGACTTACTCGGTACTTGCGCACGTACAGTGGTGTGAGGTCGCAGTGCGAGTTTGGCGCTGTGACTTATATGCCTGGCGAGGCCTCGTACAACGTCAAGTTGATCGTTGACGTTGATCGAAGCGTCGGTGGACATATGCGACTTTGGTCGCGCCGGTCAGCGCCGAGGCCGCAGGCGCCGTGTTGGCAGCCAGTTGGAACGAGCGCGATCGAGGAAAGCAAATCAAATACCCCAGGACATCCTCGCGTATCTACACTCGCCGGATTCCCTCGTAGATCCCTATCTCTGTCGTGCCTTGCATTTGGGACCTACTGTTGATGAGAGAACACTTGTGGAGTCCAGTTTGGTGTGGATATGCCCGTGTATAACTTGGTTCTGTCAATTCAACCGTTGTTGTGCATTACACCCGCTCTGCGTGATTTTCGGAGAAGATGACTGGACCTGTCGGGAGAGCTTGCCTGCATGGAGCGATGTGCTACGGTGCAAGTACAATCCCAGCAAAGCGTCGGAGTGAAAGGTGTGTCGTGTGTCTACCTCTGCGTCACCGTCGACATCGACAGCCCACTCATCCGAAGTCCATGCTACACCCTCCCACCATTCCACCATTTACAATCCTACTCCGTTGGAGTATGCTGCGAATGCACCTTCCGATATGTACATACTACACGCAAGCTCTTCGGGCATCGTCTCAACACGTCTATCCAAGCGCTACATAGTCTATGCATCTAAATATACGTAACTGCGAGCAGAGTCCTTGCCTTCTCAAGGTGGCCATCAATACGTGCATAGTGATATGTCGTGGTCCAAGGTCTGTCAGTTCTGTCCCTCGCGCGCGGCCGTTCAAGCCATCAGCCATCTCAGACCAAGCCAAAGCAGCGCCGCCGGCCACACGATATACCCCAAGTCCATCACGACCCTCTTCAAGAACGCCCGCTTGCCGCTCCGCCTCCGCGCCCCTACACCCCCACCACTCGGGATCCGTCTGCGCTGCCGCCACTTGAGAGGGTTCCACAGCGAGATCCGCCGTCTCTGCCCGTTCAGGGTGAACGTAATCCCGAGTCCGTCCGAAACCACTCCGAGGGGTTCGTCTCCGCGATCGATCTTGTACCGCAACGGCTGGGCGTGGCGCTGGAGGCCATACGCGAAGTCGTCCTCGAGCTCGTCCGCCTCGATGTGCGTGGGACCGGTGGGGAGGTGCTGGGAGCTCCCGCCGGCGTCGGGGTCCGAATGCGCGGTCGCACGAAGGGTGGGCGTCGTCTGGAGCGGCTCGGCGTCCCCATTCGAGGTGCGAGCGCTCAGAAGGGGCGCGCGGAGGGAGCCCCTGGGGAACTCTTCGGTAGGGCTCGGTATGCTCTTCGCTGAGTGCGGGGAGCGCGGCCGGGGGGTGAAGAAGCCTGGCGTGCTGGGGGACCAGTCTGAGGAGAAGGGCGTCGACGGATGCGGGAGAGGGGTCCATGGTACAGGCGGGAGGGTACTAAGCGAAATCGACCGGCGGAAGATGGATTGCCGATGTGTAGGGAGAGATGGAGAGCGCTGCTTACGACGGAGCAAGACGAGGACCAGGGTTGTCACGAAGAACAGGGGTATATAGCGCCAGGTGTATGCCGAAGGGTAATCAGGGAGGAAGCAAGGCGTGGTAGCCAAAGACGGCTCAAAGTGATCGGCGGAGGAAGGAGGAGCCAGGGATAGTAATTGGAAGCCAGGATGTCTAATCTCGGGGGACGGCGAGAATGCTTTGATAGTAATCTCACGGACATTCTGCACGACCGGATGCTGGGCGTCGTTCGCCTCCTGAGAGTCGCCGTCCACCGCCTTTATGACGGCGCGTGGAGGGACGTGCACGTAATCGCAGTAGTCCTTGTCATCGGCGCTGTGCGACGCGACAAACATCTATCAGATATAACCACAAGACTTTTGAGTCAAGAACTTACCTGAAAACGATTTCTGGGGTTATGCTTTGTAACAAGAAGGTGGTCGTCTTCTTATCTAGCATGTTCTGATAGTTAGGTCCGACACCGCGGCGGATCGACCCTTTCTCGCGGAGTGGCCCGCAAGATGCCGTCTCCGGTCGATGGAGTGGGATGTGCGTAAATAGGATGTCCGGATAGCGTTCGCTTTCTGAAGAGAGTTGCGAGCTTAATTGTCATATCGTCTCCCAGCCGACGCTGCGTGCGTGACGTACCTTCTCGTAAGGAGTGGACGAATTCAACCGGGCCATGCGGCAATGGAGACCAGTGATCGTAATCAATGTACTTCGCTGCTCTCAGATAGTCCTCTTCTACCAGTCCAGCAGCATCTAACATTACAAGCGTATGGTTGTGAACATGTATTTTATGATTAAGAGGCCCAAAATGGGTTGTGAATCGCCGGCGGGCCTCGCGAGCAGCTGACGGATCAATGTTCAGCCTAGCCAAGATAGTTCAATCCACTTGACACTGGGCGATATGAAACGCAGCACGCACCCAACGTCATTGTTCCCAGGTACAAAGTACGACGGTATGCGCCGATCCGAGCGGAATATATCCACGAACTTGTCGTAATTGCGCCTGTAACTGATGACCCGAAGAAAAGGATTATTGGTACATATTCGAACATAACGAGACTTACGGCCATAGAGGGAACCATAAGTTGCTGCGCCCTTTCTGTCTGCTAGGAAGAGCAAACAAACGTGCGCACGACACGATCCCCACCGTTGATTTTCTTGGGTAAACGACTGGGCGTCGAAAGAGAGAATCTCCTCGCACCCCCTGACCCTAGGCATTGAAGCCGTGCAAGGTCCACAACATCTTCACACTCGTATCGCAACTGGTTCAGCACCAGGTCAAATGGAGTCCTTTCACAGGCGCTTTGACACTGGAGGGGTGATTCCAGCTAAAGCACAAGGCCCCTCGCATCCCGCATCCACCGCCAATGGGCGCTTGACAAGGCACCCACTGCACCAGGAGCTGGTGGTGCGGCGACCACGCTGTCAAGCGCTCTCTTCCGCGGTGGTCGACGCGAGGTGCGAGTGGTCCTGATTGCTGGAGCTGAACCCGGAGCGATCGAACTACCCCACGTTACTTGGGAAACCGCGCGGGCGGTCGGGCGCAGGACCCATGTTCCGAATGTGGAATGAGACTCACTCTTCGTCAGACCTGATCAATCTCCATGAGGCGAGTATGTCGCCCAAGAAAACGACAACATCAGGGTTCCGCCGCGACGCAAAGAACCAGTTGCGTCTGAGTGCGAGCTCGGTAAGATGCAGGCGAACCGCGGCAAATCCCGCAGCCCTGGACGTTGACAGCTCCCGTACTTGAGGGTCCGCGACCAGTAATATGTGAGCCGGCCGTTCTCGACTCTTCGCAGCAAAATTGGATCGTACACATGTCAGTGCTCGGTTGGGGGAAGTGAACAGGAGAACAGACCGACGCACCGGCGATAGAAGGGCGTCTGGCCAGGAACACGCTCTGAGCGACCAAGCGAAGGACGCGAGCTCATACCAAAGGACAGTTATGCACCAGAGAAGCCTGAGCCAATCGAGAAGTCCCCAAGGGGAAAGACATGCATCCAGGGTGGATCGCAGAGCCCTGCGCGATGCTGTGAGCATGACGAAGAAGCTCGGGTCTGGGAGTGGGTGTTTATTGGGCCCACGCTGGGCGATTACGTGGCAGGGCGCTATGGATGATCAAGGTAGCGATGTGCAAGAGGAAATGCGGAGGCCAGAGGGGACAAAGGTGGAAGAGAGTATCGCGGGCTTGTGGAGATAGCGGGTGTGTTGAGCTGGCCAGGGCCGTCACAGACTGTCGTGCAACTTCCACTATCGCACGTGTCAGTGGCCTCTTTGCCGCCGTGCCCACCGTGAACTAACTTCTCTAGAACTCACACGTCCGACCGCACTTTCTCCAAGAGGACCTGCTCGATGCTGAGGCAATGGGAATAAAAATTGACAAGAGCGGGATTTGAACCCGCGCCTGGATACCCAGATGAGAAACCCACTGAAGCAGGCAAGCTTTCGCTTGAGTCACACGCCTTGGACCGCTCGGCCATCTTGCCACATTGCCTTTTGAACACCAAATATTTTCATGACTACCCAGAGTCCAACACCGACCCGCTCGGATTCTGTGTTCACTACATAGGTACAGACCCGCTAGCTAGAAAACACTACGCGGCATCTGGCCGTATATCAGATAGAGTTGAGGATTACGTTGTGGCCTCCAGCAGAGCGCCCCTCTGACACTGTTGCCGTCATGCGTCCATCAGTACTACAATTCATTTCGCTGATCGAAGGTCCTTTTTTTCCGAGTTGCCTGCCCTGCACCTGTGGGTCAAACGTGAGATCTGGAGCTGAATACAGACGTCGACCGGAGTATTAGGCTATCAGCTTCATTGGCTCGGGCAGTATATATACTATCGCCGAGCATCAGATTGAAGAGCCTGCATCTACCCACTGTGTATCCGAGCCTCAGTGCCGCACCATACTTACTCCTCTCAACATGTCTGACGGCGGTACCGACATCGCAGTTTATGCCCTATATGCCGCCTCCCCCGACGAGCTCAAAGCGATCTCTACCGCTTGCATGAAGACCAGCGCAAAGCCAGCATACGGCGGAAACACGTCCCAGTATATGGTTCCCGCGCCCCAGCCCCAGCACCCCACCGTCGACGCCGTCGTCGAGTACCACCGTGCGCTGGACAAGGCCGGCAAATGGGATCCGAATTACTTTGCGATCGCGGAGACCCCGGAGTGGCGCGAGAAGGGCATCCTCGCAGTGACGCTGTCTAAGTATGATTTCGAGGACACCGGGGACGACAGGGAG
Organism: Dichomitus squalens LYAD-421 SS1; assembly: GCF_000275845.1. NCBI lineage: Eukaryota > Fungi > Basidiomycota > Agaricomycetes > Polyporales > Polyporaceae > Dichomitus > Dichomitus squalens. Next base: position 340,601 of record NW_006766885.1, read on the forward strand.
GACGACGCGCGAGCGAGGGGATATGACACCCATCGCTTCAAGCCTTCGGCGATCGGAATCATGTTCATCAACCTGCAGATTGCGAACATGGACTGGGTGGAGCACAAGGACTGGGATGATGTCCAGGCGGGAGCGCCTAGCTCTGACGACGAGGAGGATGACGGAGAGGGCGATGTTGACGACGAGTGAAGTGGCTGGAGGAGGTTCATGGCAGGGAGAGAAGGGCGCGAAGGATAGCGGACAAGCCGCTGCAGAAAGAAGAACTGCTGAAGCTCCTTCGTGATGTACCTTGCCACTTAGTAGATGCGAAACGACCCGCGCGAACTTGCATCCATATACTTGCTAGTAAGTCTCGGAGGATGCGAGTATAGAAGTACCTGGCTTCATCAATGCTCCCGATAGCCTAGCCGCTCTGTCGTGTAGGCCACAGAATGCTCGACGGCCTCGAATGCGTGATTTCTATGAGCAAAGCAGTTACATCGTACATGTCAATTTACAGAGTCCAAAATGCGAGTTGATAACGATCCATCCTCAAGCAGTAACGGCCACGCGGCGAGGCGTCTCGATCTTCGCCGTCTCCACACCTAAGCGAGGAGCGACCTTACGCGCATCCATCGGTTGCGAGGTGGGCAAGCTCAGCTGCAGCTTGTGCGCGCGGCACTCCGCGAGGAAGTCCGTAAACATCTCGATGGTGTCGAGAGGTCCGCCCGCGCTCTCGGGATGGAACTGGACGCCCCACACCTTCTTGCCAGAGTCAGCGGAGGACTTGATGCCCTCAACCGAAGAGTCGTTACAGTTGATGAAGAAGGGTTCCCAGCCGGCGGGGAAGGGATCCTGGAGCTTCAGCGCGTATTGGTGGTTTTGGCTATGTGAACATTTAGCATACGCCAACCAATGAGGGCCGAGTATGTGAAGACGTACCTGGTGACATAAACCCGACCAGCCTTGATGGATCCGGACGACGCGAGAGCTAGAACGGGTTGATTGTGGCCTCGGTTTCCGAATGTCATGCGGTACGCCTCAAGACCAGCAGCCATGCCGATGACCTGATGACCCATACAGATACCGAAGACGGGCTTGTCCCACTCCTGGAGCGTCTTGCGGAGGTGCATCGCGGCCTCCAAGCAGTGGTTCGGATCCCCGGGGCCGTTGCTCAGAAAAAGGCCGTCGAACTGGTCCCGAATGTTGTTGAAGTTGTAGTTCCAAGGGAGGACGGTGACTGCCGCGCCACGACGGACAAGCGAGCGAAGGATATTCGCCTTCGCGCCGAAGTCGAGCACAGCGATCCTCACATCTCCATTGGGGTTGAGCTCATAGGGGGCCTTTGTAGAGACCTGGGCGACGAGGTTCTCTGTTGTTGGATCCCAGTATTCCTCAGGCTTGGGAGGAGCCAGCGACGCGTCGGCGCCCACAGCAAGACGGCCGAGAGTCGTGCCCTGGTCCCGAAGAAGGGTGGTGATGGCACGCGTGTCGACGCCAGTGATGCCAGGGACATTGTTACGTTGGCACCACGAAGCGATAGACTCGACGGCTGTGTAGTGCGAGAACTTCTCTGCTACGTCGGCGACCACGACGGCGCTGCATTGGATGTTCTCCGATTCAAGGATGACACCGACGTCATTACTATTGATAGGAGTCTTGTTGTAAGGAACACCGTAGTTTCCGATGAGGGGAGTAGTGAAGACAAGTATTTGACCGCGGTAGGACGGATCGGTCATCGATTCAGTGTCTGGAAAGAACCCAGATTAGTTTTCGTGTCCCTCGAATGTCCAGAACATTATTCATTCATCCTGGTGCGCTCTGGTGCGTACCCACGTTGCGCCTAGAGAGGACGCATGGACCCCAAATGTCCATTACGCCTCATTCCAGACTACAAACATTACTTTGGCGCGACAGCGGACTCGCTATGGAGGCGCCAAGAGTGCCCCAGGACGGAAATCTAACGGTCCCCAAGTACATGAGTGGATGTCACTCACAAGACGTGATGGAAGTCGAGAAGACGGTCTCTCCAAAGATACTACGAGGAGCGCCGAAAGAACGTCCTTTGAACGATTGCCCAGTCTTGAGGTGAAGGACTGCGGGCAGAGAGGTCGACGACGAAGGTGCATGGGTGGCGAGCCCTCGAGAAAAGCGAGTGAAACGGGTCAGGTTGCGTGTCAACATATTGCGGCTGTTAGGGCTTCTTTTAATGCGCAAGAAGAGAGAAAACGAGGTCGCTGAGGTAGCTATTTTCGCGGACAAAGTCAGTACGTCGAGCCTTCCGTAGAGATGCCAACGTGAGGCGCTATGGACTTACTCGTCGCGAGTGTTCTGAGTGAAGATCATGAACGAGCTGGGTAGCTCAAGTTAAGGGTAGTGGGTGCTGGAGCTCAAGACGGCAGGTCGCGGTGAAGGACGAAGATTTTTGAATGACTCGCGTCTTGGGTACGTACTTTTTCAATGGAACTCCACGTGGGATTCGCTTATAGCCGCTGACGTCTAAAGGCAACACAAGCGGGCCGGCCTAGTTGCTATTTACCTGAAGGCTACAATGTCGATCTTGTCCTATCTTATCTCGTTGCCCTCGAAGGCTTACGAGGATGAAGCTGTTGAATGGAAAGTAACAATGTCAAGGAAGCGCTATATTCAGGTCCTCTAGCAGCTGGGCGCTTCCGGAATCCGCGAGTCTAGTCTCCGAGATGGATGCATACCATCTCTTGCGCTCGACTTGCATGAAACCCTCACTATGAACTTCTTTGATGCATACGATATATCTGGGACCGCAACCGCTCCAGCGGCCGCCCAACCCACGCAGAGTCTGAACGAGGAGGTCTCGGAGGTCGTCGGGCAGCTCAGTCGATTCTGGGGTGGCTTCCGGAAACAAGTACGCACGCTCCCCTTATCCCCCCCACTCAGATCGCTGAGCATGAACTGTAATCTTCTTCCTATGTCATAGAGCCAGACTGCCTTCGAGGCGGCGAAGAAGGACCTCGGGACGGTCGTGCAGCAAGCCCAGAAGGAGCTCACGAAACTCACTGCTGAAGCTCCTTCTACACCTCCGGAGCCCAGTGCGTCCGCGACAGAACAAGCAGCATCTGTGCCCGTCGACGCAGCAGATGCAGTATCTACCTCATCCTCCGCATCCTCAACCTCCACCGAGACTACCGACAAAGCCGCGCCTGAATCTTCCCCATCACAACCGGCGCAGCCCCAGACGATCTTCGCTCGGCTGCAGGCTTCGCTGCCCCCCGCACTGGCTAACGTTCAGAGCCAGCTTCCGGAGACGTTGAAGGAGACGTTGAAGCATGCGCGGGTCGGCAGTGCGAATCTGACAGCGCTGGACTTCGCACAGCTGCGCAGTACCATCGCATCCGAGCTACAGAAGGTCCAGGGCGCAACTGAGGAGTACGTCCACCGGAGCGAAGACTTCCTGCGCGAGGCTGGTGAGTTCCTCAAAGAAGCGGTGAAGGTCGTCCCGCCGGAGGAAGGCGATTCCGTCTACCCTGGCTTGATCTGGGACGGCACGGATGTATGGATGCTGCCCACGACGAGCGGCGCGGCGTCGCCCTCGCCCGCGGCTGGTAGTAGCAAGGGGAAGGGCAAGGAAAGAGAGGCGTCGGGCAGTTCTGGGAGGCCATCGGTGGATACGCTGCGGTCGGTAGCGACTCGCGCGGAGTCTATGCTCAAGCAGCTACGGCACGACCCGGAGGTCATCAAGGCTGATCCTAAGGATGACGGGAACGTGCGCGATGTGTACAGCAACTGGCTAGCAAGCGAGGCGGCTTCCGAGGACCGCGGGCTGGGTACGACGGCATGGCAGAACAAGGTCGAACGTGCCCTAGCAGATCCGGTGGACGGCGCCGCATTGAAGGCGACGATGGACACGCTAGGTGCGCTCAGGGTCGGTCGATAAGCCGTTAGTATTAGCTGACATGTTCTCGGACCCTGCAGTACCGGAGACTCTGACATACGATGAATTCTGGACGCGCTATTTCTTCCGCGTGCACCAGGTCGAGCGCGAAGAAGCGCGTAGGAAGGCCATCATCCAAGGTAAATTAGCAAGCTATTGGAAGGAGTTGACGATCCTGAAAAACATATGTTAGGCACTACTGATAACGAAGACGATTTTAGCTGGGAGGATGATGATGAGGAAAGCGCGTCCCCGACCACGAAACTCCCAGCAACGCCGTCCGCACCCCGACTCGATGAATCGCCGGTACATCTTAGCGGGTCTACTGCGGAACCGAAGTCTCGCGTCTCCACTCCGGTAAATGTCAGTCCGAGGCAGAGCAGCGAGGACAGCTACGATGTCGTCTCACAGGTGAGCAACGGCGGCGCTAAGGAGGTCAACACCGCCAAGTCAAAGGGAGCCGAGAAGAGTGGCAATGTAGACGATGACGACGATGATGATGAAGAGGACGATGAAGACGATGAGGACGAAGACGAGGATGAGGATGAAGAGGGAGAGGAAGAGGACAGTGACTGGGAGTGATCCGCAGATACGTACGCTGCACAGGCTTGCGTACTCTTGCAGCTATTGTGTACGATACACGGTGTATTTGTTGTGTATATGGAGAGTCTGGATGCTAAGCATTCGCGATTGCAGTGTTTCGAACTATATTGATTGGCGGCGACGAATAAGTGGTAATTGTGGCAGTGCCGGGCGCAACGCCATGGGTTCCCTGACTGCGATCCGAGTCGGAGTCGCTGCGATTTGTAAATCTTGTCAGCTCATATTCTGCTTCTCCTCATCGCCTCTCGCAGTAGTTCCTGTCCTTTTACGAGCCCTATATAGAGATTCTCCACAACTTGTTGGTCTCGGGCGTGCTACGAGCTCGTAGTTCAACATGACTGACTCGGCCTTCTTTGACCCGTCTCTGGTCCAAATGGACGCAGCTAGCCTCGACAGCCTTCTCAGTGCTGCTTCTTCTCCTCTATATCCGAATACTGGGTCTTCTGCTATGTCGGAGTTCTCTAGGCTATCTGACTCACCTGCAGGTAACCTAGGACCCGAGCACGCTGGTCCCTCTCGTAGTTCATCCTCATCCCCTGTTCGAGCATCATCCACAGCGGGCGCAGGTCGTAAAAGGATCCGTCCCAAGGTCGACCTCGCCCCTGGCCAACCTCCCACAGCCCGAGGGAACCCTCGTATACGCGTCTTCGTCGCATGCTACCAATGGTATTTCCGACTGCTTATAAAGCCCGACACTCGGTGATAGTTGAAGCTGACCACCCTGGACTACTTCTAGCCGTGCTCGCAAAATCCGCTGTGATGGTGCGAAGCCCATATGTTGCAACTGTCAGAAGCGCCCTTCGAAGGCCGATCATTGCAACTACGACTCTGGTCCGAATCGTCGAGGACGCGAGAAGAGCGGTGGTGCTCGTGCTCGTGCAGCCCGGGGGCCTGCTAGCCAGAAGACGCCGAAACGGAAGCTCAGTCCACAAAGTGACAAGGATCCTCCCCCCGTTGTTCCGAGAGCAGCCCGGCCGCAGGACACGGTATTGTCTGACAGCAGCGACGAGCCCTTCTTCACTGCAGTGGACGATTACAACAGCGATGGCGTGTATAGATTCTCCAACGTGCGTATACGCTAGATGGAGGTGGGTATGGCGTACTGACGCTCTTCGCTCCAGGAGATGGAGATGGACTGGGAGAATGATCCGTTACTTGATGATGCGGCATCTCTTACCGATGCAACGTTCTTGGCTGGTCTCTCGTCTATCCCAGACTTTGCATCAACACAGGAGCCCATGATCGTCGTCACCCCTCCCGAAGACGGGAACGAGGAAAAAGATAACGAGTCCATCCCTCCCAGACCTGGGAGCCGGTTTGCTCGAGAGACTTGGTGGGATGCTCTCCTCTCGCTTTATGCCGCAGACGACGGTTTTGGAGACTCCGATATGCGGCTCACCTCTATCAGTCAAGCACAACGCACTGCGTCCATGAAGGCCATCGTCTCGGACCTCCGCGCACTACTCCAGGCGTCCCCATGTTGGATTAGCTACCTCCACCTCCCGCGGTTCTTTGACAAACTATTCAGCCCTGTGCGGCGGAATTCACTGCAACCGAGTCTCATGTTGGCTGCCCTTGCTCTCGGGACGTTTGCTCAAAGCTCTGAAGCCGAGTACGGAGCCAAGGGCAGGGCCAAATCCCTGAAGCTCTTAGATATGGCGAATGGCGCTCTAGAGGCCAGCCTTTCGACAGGCTGGGTAGATATCGGCCTCGCGCAAGCAGCATTGGTGAGGTTCTCCTGGATCTACCTCAGGTGTACTGAGTAAGTAATCATATACGCGTTGTTCTCACAGATGATCGTGTTCTTCGAGATGCAGTCTCATCCGCAACAGTCACTAGAGCGCTCCCAGTCGTCATTGCTCCTGTTGGACTCGCTTTTCCGCTTATTCGGACTGACCAGGATCGATGAGAACCTGAAGCCCAGAGGGCATTCGCCCTACGGAACCATACAACCCCAAGGATATAATCCGGCCGCGTATATGGGCGGCACTGTTCAGTCTCTGCCAACCGCGAGTTACGGTACGCCGGGGACGAGCAACGTTCCCCTTCAAGCACAAGCCTCAGACTTTATGCCACTCCCAAACACCATTCCGGGCTTGGCCGATGGGATGTCTATGGGCTCAGTCCCTCGCTGGGACGAACATGACCACTCCTCCCCGCCATCCCACCGCGCTGGTTGCAGTTGTGTTGCAGTGTCTCTGGGAAAACACTGGCCCTCTGTGCACAAACTCGCGCCCTCATGGGCAGGGACAATGATGTGGCCAGAGGGCTTGACCGAAGCCGAGTTCAGGAGAGAAGAGTGCCGCCGGCTCGTCTGGAGCAGCGTCATGGTCATTGCGAACTTGCATGCATACACTGCTGCTGTGCCGGATGTGATGATCGGCGGGCACGCGAAGCTGATTGTGCGAGAACCAGAGAATGTGAGTACTCCTCACTAGCCGTTCCTTATCATCCTGCCTTACCTTGGCGTTTCACTCGCCGTGTAGTTCTCGTTGTTGTTCCCGAGCGAGGCGCTCGCAAAGACGGGCGCGATGGTTGATTACGACGATATATGGACGCTGAATTACCGCTCGATGCTCCTGCTGCACGTCTGCATGCGCACCCGAGAGGACCCTAACTTGAGTCCCGCGGAGCGCGCTCAGCTCTCGGTCCAGGCGTGGATCGAGATCGACGACATTGAGCAGCGCCTTGCGCGCCACAACTGCGACTTGGACAGCTCGTTCGGATTCCTGGCGAAGGAGTTGCTCTTCGGGTGAGTATTTTATCCTCTTTTCCCGTATCGAATGTTATGCTGACTACATGCATGCTCTGTAGCCTGAGGATGCTGACTTCATACGAGTTCCAACGGTATATACCGCAAGTGACAACGTGAGTGGTCGTCTCGATATGCATGGAGTTTACGTTGGTACTCAGTATATGTGCGAGTATGTAGAGCTGGCCCCACACTGTTCTATCGCGACAAGGCCGAGGCTTGGCGTGCGTGGATTCTCTACTAAATTGCCCTTCCTGTCTTCTGATCGATGCCAAACGGTCGTCAGTCAAATACACAGATGAGGCAGGCCAGTCGGTCTGGGAGTCCTTGAGTCTAGGCGCGGAATCTCCTGACCAGGACCACCGCAAATCGCTCCTGTTGTTCTGGTTTGTGGCGAACATTCGGAAGTGAGTATTCCAGTCACGCGAACTCGATTTGTATACTCACAATCGTTTCTGCCACATCAGAGCTCTTGCGTTGTGGAAGGCCGACAAGGGCCTGATATACGCGCTCGAATTCGCGAAACGCATCTCTGTGCACATAGAGTTTCTGATGATGTACTGGCCCAATATGCGTGAGTGGCTCATCGTTGTATGGCTCGTGGGATCGGTACTGAATTTACAACTATGCGTTAGGTTTGCGGCAGTTGTGGCAGACTGTCCGGTTCTCCCTCGTAGAAGCATGCTTGAAAGCGGGGATCCCTCCACCAGACCCCGCGCTACCGCGACCGATTCCGAAGGTGGACCCTGCGCGGCATGCGGATGTGGGCCTGAGCGATCTTATGATGTAGAACATACTGATGTTTTGATTCCTTCACCTACTTGTTTGGTCCATTACTGTACAATTCATTCTCATATATTCATTTATACATGCATTGTTGTTGTGAAAGCCCGCAGAACAAGGCAACCTAGCTCTCGACTAAGCGACAATCCCAGATGTCCGAGTGGGTGTACTTGAGGGGTGCGAACTCTCGTCTACCGACTGTCAACGCATGCACGACCTTCTGCACAACGTTTACCTAGGTTCAGCGGCCGGAGTGAGACCGAACAGATTCAGCCTAGGTACGTACGTCTTTATCCTAATTGAAGAGCTCCTGGCAATTGACGAGGAGTCACTCGTCTTCCTCATGGGAGAGAAAGCTGTTCAAGGTGGAGTCGTCGTGCTCTGGCCCCTGCTCGGTGTTCACGTCGGCCTTGTGGATTTGATCTGGGCTCGCTTGTCGTGATGGGCGTGACCATAATACTGGCAGCACGCGCAGACGTGTGGAGTGCCAACACGAAACTGAGCGGACAAAGGAACATGAGGCGGGCTGTTGGAGTGTACAACTTAGGCTCTACTTACAAAGACAATGTGGTACTTTCGACAGCGCTTCCGACGAGAAGATTACAACGACTACATGCGACTGATAGGAACACATTGAGCATAGTGTGAGATATTATCCTACTTCTACTATAGTGAGGATGTGTGAGTGCAATGATGCTATATGTTGGAGAATGCAGGATGGAATGCAACAGGACATGCGATACGCTGGAAGAGGGCCTAAGTATATGCGGACAGTAATCTAGATTTCTTCTTTCTCTGCACACCCGCCCCAGCCCGACGACTCTGGGGTATGTGCGATTTCTTTCTCGTGCTGCCATCAGAATCGGACGAGTCTGACTCGTCGCTAGAGTCGTCATCATCATCATCGTCATCCTCCTTGTCCTTGCCGTTGCCGTTGCCGTACGTCGCCGGCGAGCGCTTGTAGGTCGCTTCTTGTCTCGGTGTCTGCGAGAACAGCGCAGGGGAGGAAATCTGCGATGTCGGGAATAACGCCTGGCCCGCCAGCACCGTCAACGAGGGGTACAACGAGTGCGGCAGCCAGGAACCGCGCGAACGAGTAGGCGCCGTAAAAGTCCTCTCGGGTTCCTCTTCGGGCTCACCGTCGTCGTCATTGTCGTCGGGGTTATTCCTGCCCTCATTGCCATTAGCAAAAGGCGTGCTCTCCGCCGCTGGGAGACTGAATGGTGTAGGAGGGTGTTGGCTGCTGGAAGGGATAAACAGCGGATCCTTCGTAGCGCCCTTCGACTTCGACTTCGGTGTGACTGCGGGGTTGTGCTTATCGTGCTCGTCGACATGCTCCTGAGTAATAGTGTCGTCGCGCGCTGGGCTCTCCTCTCTGACATAGAGCGCGCGAGGCGGGACGACCTCCGGGCTGCTCGGCTGTAGCTCGTCGATCATAGATGTCTCGCCGACGGATTCCTGAGTCCTCCCCAAGTCCGACTGTGGTAAGACAGCCCAAGAGATTTTCGCAACTCCAGGAGTGTTCGCGACGTCCGCGGCCGAAGGTGCCTCTCTCCCGTCCAACCCCGACGTGTCCTCGTCGACCCCTTCTTCATCCTCAGGCTCGACGGACTCCTTCACGCGCTGCGACCGTGTCGACACCGGCTTGCCCAGTCCCCCGCGCCCTCTTCCGCTCCTAGCACCGCCGCGCTTCGCTTGCGCCCTCTCTGCCTTCTCTCTTTGCTTCGCATCCTTGGCGGCTTGCTTCGCCGCATCCCTTGCCTCCTTTGCTGCCTTCTTCTCTGCTGCCTTCTGCTGCCTCGCCGCCGCTCTGTTTGCCGCAATCACCGCCTTCTCCGCCTCGCGCCGAGCCTTCTCCTCGGCCGTCAGACGGGGCCTCCCCCGTCTCTGCGTGGGCGCGGGCGTCGGAGTAGGCTCGGGTTCGGGCTCCGGGAGGGAGGAGGATGGCGCAATGGAGGTAGTGCGACGCGTCGCGCGTGTTGGGCGGCGTGGTTGCACCTCCGCAGAGTCTGCTACCTTCCCTTGTGCTTCTTGCTGAGGTTCGCGCAGAGAAGACATGCTCTGATTTGGCGTCTTGGCTGGTTCAGGTTCGTCCGCTTCCGGGTCGTCATCCATCTCTGCCTGAGCCTCAGGATCCGATATCAGAGACGGCTCAAGCGTGCCGGCTGGGGCAGGAAGTTTGAGTGTGATGTCCTCCTGCGACAACGCTAGGTCTCCGAGCACCAGTTGAGACAGGCGGGGGCCCGCTTCTCGGCCGCGGGCTTGAGAGAGGCGACCATAACGGTCCTTCATGCGGCCTACGGTCCCGGGCGTGCGGGGCGTCGCTGGTGGCGGGGTATGCTCGCGTTCCTGGGCTGGAGCCTGTGTCACGTCGGGGTCCTCAATGGGGTCGTCCTGTTCTGCGTCGTGATCGGAGCTGAACGCATCAATGGGGTCGTTCGGGTCCTCGGCGTACGGCTCGACCACCTCCACTTGCATGTCGTCTTCGTTGCGCATGGCAGTATCCTCGCCTGCGCTCTCGTCTTCTCTGTCTGAAGTACCATTGACTTTCTCGACTTCGGCTTGTGCGGTGGTGCCGGAGAGGGCGGGAGAGAGGTCTCCCCCAAGCTCAGGGGAAGATTTCCTTAGGTCTGCAGCTGGAGCATCCTGCTCAACGTCATCGGCCTCTGACGGGGCACCATCCCTAACGAAATCAACCCGAGCGTCTGGCTCTGGCACATTCTCGTCGGCCTGAGGGGCCTCAGCAGAAACATCTACTGTATCACCTCCGTCGGGCTGCTGCTTGGCGCCGTCGTCGGCCTCGGACCCTTCCGGCTCCTTGGGCTCGGGATGCGCCTGCGAGAGAGGATCAACCACGGCAGTGGTGTCGGCACGACGGTCATCACCTCGATCTTCAGGGATCCCCTGTGGCTCGTCTATATCGGCTTCGCTCGTCTCGGCGTTTGATGCGACGGCAGCGTGTGGTTCTGGAGACCCAGATGACTTCGCCTGGGCTTCCACTTCTTTCTCGTCCTCATCCTCGTCGCTTTCAGACAACTCTCTGTGGTCCCCGGACACTACAGACTCGTCGTCCAATTGCTTGGCTGGGCGCTCAATGGCAGAAGTGTCCTGCGCCAACATGTCGGCCTCGACCTGCTGTGCGTCCTAGAACAAGACTGAGCACCACGCCACCACTCTATGCACCAGACGACGTACCTGCCTGTCTATGCTGTTGTTCGGCCCCGGATCCATCTCGGTAGGGGAGATTATATGGTCGTCCACGTCCGTGTCAGCGGTGGTATCCAGCTCCTGGGCTTGGTCCGAATCAGGCTGGGGCTCGTCTTCGTCCGACGAAGATCCCGCATGCGCGAACTTGCGAGACATGCGGTGGTAAGCGCGGTCGTGCTTGTCTTCCTCGTCCATGTCGATGTCTTTGTCATTTCGGGGCTCGTCGTCGGACTCCTCGCCTTCACTAGACTCGGAGGAGGATGGGATCTGGGCGAGGACACTGACACGGGGTTTAACGGGGACATAGAGGAGCGCTTCGAGGTTGGTGGGGTCCAGGAGAGGGAGCGACGACGCCGTGGGCACTGGTCCTTCGTCCTCGTCGTCGCTAGAACTCTCGTTGCTGCTTCCTTCGTCTTTACTCTCTACGACAACCTCAGATATCTCAGATCCGGCAGGAAGGCGAGGAGAAGAGAGCGAACGATCGCCGAGACGCGGCCTCGACAGCGCCGATGTGGATGACGACTGCAGAGACATGGCGGGCGAGGGCTGAGGCACCTCAGTCTCTGCATTAGCAGCCGGGACGAGAGTGAGGGCGGCAATATTAGCGGCCCGCTTCCCGCCAGCACTTTTCCTGCGCCGTTGCGCTTCCTTGTAGAGGACGTCAAGCTCTTCGGCGAGCTCGTAGTCGCCGGATTTCTTGAGCTGAGCAATACGCTTGCGAATGGCCATAGGACCGGCTTCGACGACGGGGCACTGCGAACGCGGATGCAAGGACGGCTCATCACATATGGGACACGTGGGCGCACTTGACGGACGAGGGGTTCTCTGAGCATGAGCAGCCTTTGTCTTAGCCGTGATTTTGACAAAGGTCGATGGTACAGAAGCAGCGGATGCAGAGGTGCTATCCAGTGCAGGTGTCGCGACCGATGCGCAAGCTGACTCCTGTTCCTCCACCAAATCATTGGGTCCCCATGCTTGGCTAAGCTTTGACTTGCCCGATTTCCTCTTCTTCCCAGGAAGGGCGGCCTCAGATAGAGGAGGCGCATATTGCTGAGACGCGGGAGCAGAGTTAGGGCCTGCACTCGTTGAGGAGGCACGAGCCAAGACTGCTTCGGCAGCAGCTCGCACTGCAGAGAAGGCGGCAGTTTCAGAAGTGCTTCCTTTCGTACGACGTATGGCCATCAGCAAACCGTATTTCGTAGGCACTGATCAGATGATAACATACCTTCCCCATGCGAAGACAGAGCAGACAGACTCTTGCGATCGCGCCTGGACTTCTTGGCAGACGCGGACTCTGAACTGTCTTGTGTTGTTGAAGTCACTTGGTCCTCATGCGAAACGGGTTCGGCGGCTGTGACAAAAGGAGGGTAAGTCATGTGGAGTCCTGAGTTTCAGGTACATACCAGATGATTTACTCATGGGCGACGTTGCTTCTTCAGCGTCGCTCGCCAAAGTAGCCGTAAGCGTCTTTCTGCGTCGCACCTTCTTCCCTGTGGTGTCTGCCAAGTCAATACCTACTCGCGTATTCACCAGTACGAGCGCACCTTTGAGTTCCCCGTCAGCTTCAGGTTCTACTGCAGCAGAGGGGCCCGCAACCGGCTCTGTGTAGCAGGTATGAACAAGTAATATCTCGTTGGATAGTACGTTTACATACCATTCTCTGATCCAGTCATAGCGAGGGCACCATTGAGCTGCTCACTATGGCGGCCCTTAGCCTTCCGCCTCTTCTCCTTGCTGCTCTTCGCCGCTGTTGCGTCAGTTGAAGCCGTTGGAGTAGGGCTCGCAGACGGTACTGCCTCAGGCAGTTCAGTGGCTTCAGTACGCTTCTTTCGCTTCTCTTTCGCTAGGCCGCGGGCGTCTTTCAGTCACGAACGATGAAGGTTACCCTGTCAGCATTACGTACCTGGCTCTATGCTCGCAGGAGGCGTCTCATTTGGGGAAGATTCGACTACGCATTCTAGTCTTAGCATCGGGTTCAAGTAAGATGAGGAGAGGAGAACGTGCCAGGAGTCGTAGCAAAGCCTTGCTCTCTATTCGACTCCTTATCTTTACGCTTTTTGGACTTCTTCGCATCCTCCTTGGATGATGCGGTGGCGTCGTCATCCTCCACAGTGCGGAGCTTGGCTTCTGTCTTCGCCTTCTTCGTCGCTTTCCTGCCCACGACGGTGTCTTCAGTACCAAGGTCAGTCTCTGCGGCAAGAGGGGCAGCAGCAGGGGGTGGAGACGCAGAGACTGTATCGTTAGGTTTACGCTTGCTTGTCTTATCAAATCTCGTCGCAGTCATCTGAACAGGAGTAACTGCCGGAGAGTCCTCCGCCCGCTTGTTTTTTCTCCGCTTCTTCTTCGCAGGAGATGAGAGTGATGCAGAACGTGCAGGCGAGGGAGGTGGAGGGACTGTAGGAGCGAAAATGGTCAAAGGTACAGCGGCCGGGGTCTCGGGCGAGTCTTGACGTTTCCGTTTGGAGCCTTTGCGTGGGACGAGAGCCTCAATTGCTGGCGGTTCCGAACCATGCGGAGAAGGAGGGAGAATAGGACGTGTACGCTGGGGCGCAGGCTCTCGGTTCCTGAAGCTGGAAGCTTGACAGTAAGACCAAGTAAGTTCATGCAAAGCCACGACAGCAGCGGGACACTACAGACTTTCATGCCCATCAGGGACCGTCTGGAATGCAGGCAACGGGGAAACCGGCGAGGAAACCGACCGGTCAACTATGTGAGTTCCGTCCTTGCGCTTACGCTTCTTCTTTGGCACCCCGTTGACATCCAAGGTCGATGAACTATCCGGGATGTTGGACGGTCGATCCTTTGCAGATGTTATGCCGTTAGTCGTAGAATCAATGGGACCAACAGAGCTTGGAATAGCAGCTTGTCGTTTCTTGGGACGTCTCTTCGGGTTGCTCTACAAGTGATCAGTCGCTGGGGAACGATCGAAGCAAAGTTCGGGCGTACGAGGTTAACAGTCGACTCCCGCGTAGCTTGCTGCGTGAATAACGGTGGACCGGTTTGTCCAACAAAAACCGACACGTCAAGAGAGGGTACATATCGTGCAAGGTGACGGAAAGCTTCAAAATCCTCGTCTAGACGAGACATTTTATAAGGAAGTACCAATCCAAAGCCTTCGCAGGACTCACCGTCATCCAACTCAATGACCTTCCCCTCGTGAAGCCTCGAGAAACGTATAGACGTATCGTCAGGGAGCCCAAGCTTCTTCCGCACGAGACTTCTCGTCTCCTCAAGCGACTGGCCTACAGACGATCGAAGTATTCGACGTTGGATCTCCGCGCAGGATGACCGTATAGCACTGTGGGACGCACCCTTGTACACCCGCGCAAAGGTCCTATTCGGCGCATAGAACGTAACCAGCGTGCCGTCTTCGTCCCTATTACGCTTGTGGGTCTCCATGTCGAGGAATCGCGTGGCGAGGACGCGCAGAGTCCCGAGGCAAGGCCGTGTGCTGCGTCGCGTGCAGAGGATTTCGAAGGGTACACAGGCGCCCATGAAATCCGTCCGAGGCAGGCGCGTCAATACGCCCAAACACTCCCTCCGACCCTCCTCCACTATGGCTGGCCAACACAGTATGTATCCCTAGGGCATGCTATCCTTCCTTCTTGCTGACTGAACGGGTGCGACATAAGGCTCCGGGTTTAACCCGCATCTTCCTGGGTTCAAGCACAGGATCCTTGCCACGACGCTGGGCGCGACGATGTGGTTCTTCATCTTCTACCGAGCACGGTACGTCTTCTGTGCCTTTATCCTGCGCCTTGCTCACTATCAGCACAGGAAGGATGGTGCTAAGCTCCTGGTGCGTTTTATGAGGTGCTTGTACTGTCCAGCCACTGATTGTCCCTACAGGGTCTCAAGCACCCATGGGATGGCCACGAGCACGATCACCATGGCCATGAAGCCGGGCATGAAGAACACCATTAGTTGCATAGCATTTCATGCCCAATGTATATCTCGCTTGCGTCCGCTTGCAACCGTCATCGTGACAACTGCACGAGAAGTCGAGCCACCGGAATGTGATACGGGTCGAACGGTACGTCCTGGGGTGCAGGGTTGAACCATCGTCCTCTTTGATGTTTGTCTCCTTGTCCTCTACGGGTGAAAATATCCATCATCGTTCCCAACAAGGCCCCGTAGAATCCTTGGCTTGTTCTTTTGTTGTGGGTCGTGGAATGCCGCACCACTCCGGCCAAGTGATTCGTGCCCAACGACAGGTCAGCTGTCTCAGAGGCCCCTCCATGGACACTCTCAAGGCTCTATTATCGAGTGCTTTACTTTGAGTTGCTTTCCACGATACCTAACTCTACCAAAAGCGCCGCAATACGAACGCCTGTGGGAACATGAGATATACAGTGAGTATCCAATTTCGAGGGCGATAAGATGATATAGACATATGACAATACAGTACGCGACGCACTCAATGGTCGCACTACCTTCCGGAGCTTCTAGCCTAGTGAATGAAATGCTGCGGGGATGACGAGGCAACAACTATCCGTACAGCCGACTACGTCTGACAGTTATAGTGAGTGAGTACAAAATCCAATAGCAGTGATAAAGTAGAGCAATAACCAAGATCGTCGTGATATAAGACACAAGATAGCTGCAGCTGGCGGAAAGTACTGGTGAGATTCTGAGAGCGGCCCAGAATCTCGTCTGCAGACGACGACGCTCGGATGGCCAGCATCACAAGAGTGTTGTATGTTGGAGTGTATCAATGAGGATGACATCCCGGACTGGGGTCGAGATCAGACGCGTGCAGCCACATATGAATTAGCGGGACTTACCGCTCGTTAGCACGACCCCCATGAGATTCGTATCCTGGTCCAATTCTGTCAGCATGCTTCATGCCACTGGACAAGAATACTCACGATTGCACATGTTACGTGCACGTGTAGCTGTCGCTTCTTCGGCGAAGAGAATCGATGGGTGGCCATCATCTGCTCACGGAGATCTTGCGGAACGCATCAGCGTCCCGAATACATGATACGTGAGCCAGGCGGACTCACACTCCGCGACGTATTCAGCTTTGTTCGGACGACCGCGATAGCTCGGTGCGAAGTCTTCAAATTTCAAGCCGGCCTTCAGCTTGGCAGCTAACAGATCGGCCTTGTTTAGAAGTAGAATGAACGTGGCGTTCGCCAGAAGCTTGCTCTTGCAAACCGTACTCCACAGCTCCATCGAATCGGCCTTTCACGACATTTTCGTCAGTCAGCCCAGAGCAATGCACGACACGGGGCTTACCAGCCGATTCACGAACACGTCCTCCGCCAGCTGCTGATTGAACCCACTTATAGGGCACAGGAAGATCATCGCATTCACTACAACGGCACTCAGAAAGAGCGACCTCAGCGGGTATACAGAACTCACCGTCATCGAAGTATGAGGCCCAAGCCGCTGATCGGGGAGAGACCAATGAGCAGGTGGCATTACCGAATGACTGGATGAATGTTCACCTCGCTGGCTCCGTGCACCTCCGACGTCGTAAAAAACCCATTCCGTACCCTTCTCTGCTGCTGCTAATCGGTTGAGGACAGGATTCTATGCGGCCATATGCGGTGAACGAACCTGTCTCCATCGCCATCCGGTACTCCTCAACACCAAGTGTACGCAAGCGAGCGCGGAGTATGTCGTCGGCCGTTGGTATGTACTTTATGTCCGACACCCGCGCCGCGTTGTTCAGGAAACTAGGCGATCGTCAGCCCAAGGAAGCGTCCGATTTCGCAGGAACAACCCACTATCGTCCATGGTCAGCACTGCCGTCTTCCAAGTTTCCTGGCTCCTGAGCCTTCCATAGCGCTACAACATCGTCCTTGCATGCGTCCAGGATGCGGCGCGCATCGTCCACCTCGTCTGGTATTGTTGGCAAACGAGCGATAGATCCTCGCCGTTTCCGCATCAGCGCCTTCCAGCCGGAACCCCCACGAATGGACACCTCTGTCACACGATCTGGACGCCATGTGGACTTCTCGGCCGTTGGCGAGGTCGAAGAACTATTGCTAGCCTCCGCCGAGAGCGCACGAGTGAGAATGAGCTCCACTTGCTTCAGGGGCGACAGGCGCATCTGAAGCACGCGGTAGTCTTTATTGGGAATCTGCTTCCCCGGAGGACTGTCCGACGTAGACAGGAGTTCGAGAATGTGGTTGACATGGCGCACGAGGTTGAGGTGAATGACGGCGCGCCACGCCTCGGCTTCGGCGTAGAACGTCGTCGGGCAGAAATACAGCTGGAAGTTCTTGACCATGGTAGATTTGCCGGACTCGGACTGGCCTGCGATATAATATGGAGTCAGACAGACCGACAAGTTGCTGCGCAACGCGTTGGTGAGCCACGGCATGTGACGACATACCGAGAAGCAAAATCTTCGTCTGGGGTCGACGTTTGCGGAGCTCCTGCCGCTCTTGCTCGAGCGCACGGTCAATCTCATCGCTGTCGAGCCGTCCGTGTCAGGCCTGGGGAGACGAGGTCAATTGACAGGTGAATGACCGCATACCTGATCCGCTTTGCCTCACGCTCCGCCTCTAATCGTGCCGCGCGCTCACCCTCGTTCTCGTCCTTGGGAGGGGCTGGTGGCCACGCCGCCTTGTCGGCCATTGGCCCTGAAGTCTGGGGTGAGGAGAGGAGGACAGATTACGCGAGGCAACACGCGAGGCAAGGGCTCATGTATCCGGATATGGCTGTTGCCCGGCCTGCCGTAGTTATGCACAGAAGACGGGGAGCAGACACAGAAGAGGCTCAGCTTGGTTGAGGGCAAAAGGGGCAGCTGCGTCGACATATTGTGCGGAACATGCTGCATATTGTATCGATGTGTGGCGTCGTAGACCTGTTCCGCCAGGTACCAAAACCGGGATCATTACCTCGTCGCGCAGTTACCACTCCGATATTGATTGCCTTTCCAGGCCCAACCCTGATGCGCCTTCGTACCCGAAGTGTGGTAACCCGATCGGGCGCTGTCTAGCTGCCGCTGTTTCCTCCATTTGATAGCGTCATGCATGTTTTGCGCCGGTTGCCGTGCCTGACATCGTCTCGTCTCGCGCGGCCCGCGGTTTTGAACGATGCAACAGGCTACGGCGATGCACTCTGAAGCTTTCTCTATGAGCCTCATGTAGTGAGATTCCTCCTGCATCTCATGAGTGAACGTGAAGGCGACACACATTAAGAGCGGAGATGTGGGCTTCGAACACTTCTCCAAGTCGGAAATTTATCAGAATTTCCGGGGCATAAGACGCCTCCTTATGTAACCTTTACTTGGCCAGTCGTCGC
This sequence comes from Dichomitus squalens LYAD-421 SS1, assembly GCF_000275845.1. Lineage (NCBI taxonomy): Eukaryota > Fungi > Basidiomycota > Agaricomycetes > Polyporales > Polyporaceae > Dichomitus > Dichomitus squalens. Next base: position 359,095 of record NW_006766885.1, read on the forward strand.
GACAGCGAGCCTCGTTGGGGTTTGGCTTGAATGGCTAAAAAAGAAGGGTAAGTAGGCAGATGATTGTGCTTGATCAGCACTCTCGGGATTGGTTCAATATACAATGTGACAGCTCTCAGGGATTTATTGTTGACTGGGACGCTCAAAAGGCCATATGGGATCCAGTCCAATTGCATCTTCGAATTGACTCCCGGCTTCGGCGGACCGTTTGCCTTTGGCTTAGTTCGGTCGGTGGCTGATAGACTTGTGGCACACCATCGTTCCACCCTGTCGGGACTCCGGATGCATAGCCAACCATTACATTAGAGTAATTGCGGGCCTGTTCCAGTCTGCTAACGATATCGTCTGTCTGATTATCAAAACGCAAGTCATGTATCCAGGTTCGCTTACTGGAGCCGTTTGCATCGAAGTTGGAAAGCTAGACGCTCAGAGTTGAGGCTCTACATGGTCTCTCAATCGTCTCGACACCCGCGCTCGGGAGGAGATCAGTTTCCTCGTCGATCAGGATAGCAACGTTTCTTCGTCCTACATAATCGGCAACATGAAAGTATATTGTACCGAGCTAGCGAATGAACGCTCATGCCGGAAAACTCACATTGTTCGTGAACGAGGACGAGTATACGCACGAATACACTGCGACGGCAATTTTCAAACTCTGCCGCAGTAGCTGAGCCATGCGGCAGGAGGCCCTGAGTCTTCAACGTCGAAGAGGGACTCACCGCAACTTTGGCTACGTTGATGGGAGATGAGGGCCCAAAGAGCTGAGTAGTGGTAGCTATGTCGAGGTCGATAGTAGTGGTATGTGAGTGTTGTAGAGCAGAGAAGCAGAATGCAGAAAGCGGGATCTAGATTCGACAATATCCTGAAGTTAGGAGAGAAATTGCTACATTGCGGTCCTTGGTAGCGTCTCGACCCCCCCGCTGTGCGGGCCGTCGGAGGTGCACCACAACACGTCCGTGAGGCTAAGTGAGTATGTGATCACCCGGGTACATGCTGACAAGCAGCAGAACATCGGGTTTTCTGGTATGATTGCAGTGTAGCACTACGGTATCTCGGCTCACCTACGCGTCGAAATATGTGTTCTGCGGATTTTTCCCGGAGGCCTGTCCTCGTGCTCCCTTTAGGTGTCGTCCGGAGGATCCAGACGTCTTCGGAGCGCTCCAAGTTATCATGCCACTTCGTAAGTACATCCCTGAAGAGTCTTTGTACACCTGCCAGCACGTGATGGAAGCTCGGGGCCCACCTCCAGCTGCGCTGTTACCTCTGGGCGGAGGCATTCAGCGCCTCAGGAGTTTGTTTGTTGCTGATGTACGGGCCTTTGCAAGAAGCTCTCATGTTAGAAGAAGTTTGCGAGCGATGACCTCTTGTGATTGACAGGTGTCCTGAGCTGTGCGTCCGAGTTTCTGTAGATGATATGGGCGGACAGAAGGTTCCAAGTGGAGTGCAGAGCGCCTGCCTCACCAAGTGTTGACATAGTGCTGACTGCGCCTGTTGACGTTTCCAGTGGATGATTTTGGGCGCTATCTCAGAATGAGGCTAATGATCCTTGTCGGGAGGTGTCGCTCAGGCTCTTATTTCAGATGCGAAGAAACGGATGCGAACAGCTCAGAGCGCCCATGGGTTGAGTAGTGCCTCCCTGATTTGGAAAGGCGCTCGGGTAGTCCCGGGCGTTGGGCCAGCAAGCAGGCATCGACCTCTAGCTACCGCCTCATACCACAGGCCGTCAAGACTATCCCGGTGAGTAAATGCTGCCTTTGTATCGTTTGCAAGGGCCCCCGGGGAGATACTGCAGGGTGCTGTGGTGGTGAATCGGACGGATGGAGATGTATCTGGGGCTGGATGCCGTCGCGCGAGCTCGGATGAACCTCTGTGAGTGCACTTTTGACTGACCTCTTCCGGCCGTTTTCAGGTCACTTCGCTTTCGCCCAGCATGTCTCTCGTTGTGCCCGAGGCCCACCAACAATTCCAGGTCGGTCTGCGTCAGTGCGTCCATGCGGCTGGGTGGTATATTGATCACCGTGAATGTAGCACATCCTGCGTCTTCTCAACACTAACGTTGATGGCAAGCGCAAGATCATGTACGCCTTGACTGAGATTAAGGGTGTCGGTCGCCGCTACGCCAATCTTGTCTGCAAAAAGGCCGACGTCGACCTGAACAAGCGGTATGCTATTGTACGTTGTTGTTGGGTTCCGTTCTGCTGATCCTTCGGCAGCGCTGGTGAACTCAACTCGGATGAGCTCGAGCGTATTGTCACCATCATCCAAAACCCCACCCAGTTCAAGATCCCGACATGGTTCTTGAACAGGCAGCGGGACATCGTCGACGGCAAGAACTCTCAGATCTTGTCCAACGGTGTTGACTCTAAGCTCCGTGACGACCTGGAGAGGCTGAAGAAGATTCGTGCTCACCGTGGTCTCCGTCACTTCTGGGGTCTCCGTGTCAGGGGTCAGCACACCAAGACGACTGGTACGTGCATCTTTGGGCCAGTGCTATCAGTGCACAGGGACTTATGTTGTATGCAGGTCGTCGGGGAAAGACCGTTGGTGTGTCGAAGAAGCGTGGCTAAACGTTTCTCGGTCTGTTGCTTTCGGATTTGCTTATCGACGGTGGTATTATGTTTGTTATGTGATGTATCTCTCCCATGCAGTAATGCCAACCACCATGACATGCCGTCCTCTTTGTATCATTTGAGATTCGTCTCATCTCGTTTTGTCTAATGTATATCTGCTGGCAAACGCGAAGTGTAGTACCTGGTACTCGCTCCGTGAGTTCTCACACTAGTGACCAAAAACGGACTCGGGGAGCTAGAACATTCTGGGGAGCCCGCGCGCTTGTGGCTGGTTTAAATCCGAACTCGAACGTGCTCGCACACTCGGTAGTGCTCTTCAACTCTTGACTGCTTAATTCACTTGCCACAGATGATGACCTCGGCAGCTTGGACGGATCCTCACCAACTACATCCCTGGTTTCGCATGCCTTCACAAAAGCGCAAAGATTTCAGTGACGACGAAGACACGCCGAGCGCGTACTACGAGCCCCGTCGCTCGCTGTCTCCAACCCCAAGTCCCAAACGCCGCAGGTGCGACGTTCTCGAAAGCGGTATGTCGCAGCTGACGTTGGGCGGACTCCCATTTTATGGGGCACCACCAACATCATACACCACGCTTTCTGGCGGTCCGGCAAGGACAGTCGTCGGTGCCAGCGCGAGCCCCAGCTATCTTGCGCCCGCTGTTCAGCACCCTGAAACACCCACCGTCGTGTCGACAATATCACATCCGTGGTCCGATGCGCCGCAGGACCCGTATGTCACGCCTATACTCGCAAACATCACCACATCGGTCGTCCTTCCTGGGTCGGTGGAGGAGCCTACATCGCCGGAGGCCAGCACGGGCGAAGCGGAGGTCGCGGACGTGTCTATGAAGGGCCCCTCGTGGTACGAGATTGAGAAAGACCGTACGTCCTATCCCTTTGCTGCACCCCGTTCACGTCCCCCCTCCGTCCACGGCCCGCTCCACCCGGAGGCCGCTCTTCCGCCGCCCGCCCCGCCCGACCGTAGTTGACGCGCCTCCCGACGATACAGGCATAGTCATCACCGATCTCGAGGACTCCGACGCGGAGGACGAGGACCGCACTGCCACGGACTCGGGACCCGACGCGCCGGCGTTCAAGATCTCGTCCGCGCTCCTGGACCGCCTACCGAAACCACACGCCCTCGGGGCCCTCGGGCCGGAGCCGAGCCCCGCGACGGCGCTCGTGCTATACCGCCCGCTCATCGTACCGGCGGAGCATGAGGAGGGCCCGAGCGACGAGGAGGAAGGGAAGGAGGAGAGAGATCTGGGGAGTGTAAGTGTGGAGGAGTTGCAGCCAATGGTGGAGGAGGTGCCGATGGAGGACACGCGCCCGTGCACGCCAATGGTAGAGTCGGTAGACGAGCCCGTAGACGAACCAATGGACATCGAGATGCTTTGACCAATCGTCGAGCCGGCTACCTGGTCTGGAACGCTATCTGCTTTCGTTGCTGTTTCGTACGTATTATTGTAGACACTCGATCGAGATCGGACGATACTATTGGCCAAACGTAAAACGTAAACAAGAGAATCTGCTCAAGTTAGATGTGGTTTTATGTAGATATACTCCCAACAATTGAGAGACCAGACACGACTAGGTAGAACTCACGATGGATCTTGCCATCTCCGACTACTGACTCTAGCTTTATTTTGTTACACGGGGCACGCGGCGTAGCTACTACCCTTATTCTATTTATCGACGGACGGATGAAACGAGGGAGAGAAGCAAGGAAGCAATAGCAACATTAACGAAATAAATCAATCGAGACCATAACTGGGACGAGACGACGTAGAGAGCACGCACGACGAGATACAGCAGACACCGATTCAAAGCCCCATGGGCGTTCGTACTGGAGGAAAGTTGCAGATACCAATGTTTGCATTGGGAGGAATGCCTCAACCTACTTCGAGTTCGACGCGTTCATCGGCCCTCCAAACCGCATCACCTCGCTCCCCCGCCTCTGGATGTCGCCTTTGATCCCCTCCGCAGAGATGTTGAGCACGGTATGCTCGCTTCCGGCATTGTACAGCCGCTCCGACCGGTTGATCAACGTCGCATGGTGTCGAGCGTGGGCGTGCGGGTGCGGGACATGGTGCATCTGCATTGCGGCGTGGTAGGGCGCGCGGAGAGCCATCGGCGCCTGCGAAGCGCCAGAGGGCCCCGGTTGGGGTTGCCCGCCCGCTGTCTGGCCCGGCTGGCCCGTGTGCATGTGGTGGGCAGCCTGGCCTGGCTGGCCCACATGGGGGTGGGCGGCATGACCAGGCTGGCCGGCGTGTGAGTGAGTGTGCGCTCCAGGCATAGGGCGTGTCACCCCCGTGCTCATCGGGCGACCGTGGTCGTGGGTGCCTGTGCCGGGTAGGGGGCGTGAGTATGCGTCTGGCGGCACGTGGTCGAGCGGGTTTAGAGCGTCGGGGGTGGGGTTGGGGGACATGGGCGCAGGTGTGGCTGGGTGCGACATGGGGTGTGGAAAACCAAGGTTCATCAAGCTCACGGGCGTGGCACTGTGTCCGCCAAGCTGGAGATTGAAAGGCGAATGAGAAGGGGGAGGGGGGGACTGCATCGGAGGAGGCGCTTGAAGATTGGGAGAGGGCTGGGGTTTTGATTGCGGGGTAGCTTGGGGCTGCGGCACCATGACAGACTGCTGCTGAGGCTGGAGCTGGGGCTGGAACGTCATGTCGGGGGCGGCAGGCTGAGGGCGGGGCTGCAGCAATGGCTGGCCAGACGCGACGGCGTGAGGAGAGCGGATCTCACGTTGCTTATCGGCCTGTTGAATCTGAGGCTGGGCCTGCACTTGGGGAGGTGCGGACAGGCCTTTGGAGGACTCGGCGGGACTGTCGATGGTCATATCGACATCCTTGCTGGTCTCGCCCATTGCATCATCGTCGTCCTCGCCATCCCCGTCGACCGAAGCCGAGCCTGAGGGCCCAGCCGCTTCAGCCTCCTGCTGCGCCTTTTGAGCAGCGATCTCCTCTGCAGTGAGAAACCGACCACCTGGCCCGCGAGGGCGTCGCATAGCGTGCTTATGGCGGGACTCGTGGAGATAGGGCTGAAATAGGGGTGTGAGGAGTGCAGACAATGTAGCGAAGAAAATTGCGACCCACCTTTCTTTGCTTTGAGAGCCTGTGTAGCTCCTCCAAACGGGCTCTGGCTACACGCCGCTTGAGAATGCGATAGTATTGCTTGGCATTCACGTAGAGAGGTTCCTCGTCCATCGGAGTGTCATCCTGGATCTGATCTACCGGATGCTCTTGCTCTCGCGGCTGTTGGGGAGCCTGGGGGTCCTGTTGAGGGGCCGGTTGGGGTAGATGATGTTGGAGGAACAGATGCGGGGAATGAGGAATCGGCGTGGAAGCCGGAGACGGGCCCGGTGAGGGGTGACGGGAGGCATGGGGGTGCTGATGCGGGTGCTGGTGAGGGTGTTGGTGCGGGTGAGGCTGCTGGTGCTGATGCTGGTGAGGGTGCGCATGGGGGTGCTGGAACTGATGCTGGTGCTGTTGTTGGGGGTGCTGTTGGTGGGCTTGTGGGTGGTGTTGCTGGTTGTAGAGATTGTATAGGGGGTTGTTCTCTGTGCGTGGACGAGACTGTTAGCGCAGCGGAGGACAGGAGCTAGACGACGTACGGTAGTCGTGATAAGGGTTAGGACTGAAGAGATGATTGACGGGGTCCATGATTACTGGAATGAGTATGTGATTGGCCGAGCTCAGGTGCAACGGCCTGACCAACCAGCTGCAACCAACGCTTCGCCCAGTAAGATGTCGCAGCCCTCCCCCGTCCCGATTGGTCACAGCCCAGGCCCCATTTCCTTTTCCGGACTGCCCTCACTTCCCCACCTGCCACCACCATGGAGTCCAAGCTGTACGTCCCTCCCCGTCTGCCTGTGCCCCCCTGCTCACTCCGTGCTCAGCAAGGCACTCAAGGTCGTCGACCTCAAGGACATCCTCGCGAAAGCGAACGTCGCAGTGACCGGCAAGGCGAACAAACCAGACCTCATCGCCAAAATCCTCGGCTCGCCTGAAGCCATCGAGGTATACAACAACAACTACGGGCCTGCCCCTGCCCAGTCGGCGCGGGACGCGTCTGCAACGACTACGAACGCACCGGAGAAGTCAGAAGCAGTACGTCGTCCCACATTCGTCCTCTTCGCCTGCTCATTGTACGCGTCGCGTCGCGTCTCCGCCACAGCCACCGAAGGCGTATGTACGCTTTTCTTTCTCGGCGCCCTCTCAACTTGACCCTATTGCGCAGTGCTGCTCCTGTATCGTCTTCAAAGACGGCCCAAGTCGCTGCTCCGGCCCCCTCCTCAAAAGCAGTGTCTCAAGCTGCACCGAAAGCGGTATGTACCATCTCGTCGTCCTCCTTGAATGCCGTAATGACTTGCCACGTGCAGAGTGAGGCCACTCCTGCAACTTCGCCATCACCCTCCGCTACTGCAACGACGAGCGAGGATCCTGAAGCAGAGAGGCGTAAAGCACGTGCGGCACGTTTCGGCATTCCCGTAGTGGAAGCCAAGCCCGCGCCGGTACAGAAGAATGGAAGGGATACAGCGAATGGCAAGGTGGCGAAGAGTGCGATCGTTGACGTGCGTTGGACTCACTGCCTATATTTCCCGGCACGTTGGGCTCAGTCGTGTTTGCTACGTATAGGACCCCGAGAAGCTCGCCGCCCGTGCCGCAAGGTTTGGTGTCCAAGGCAGGAAGCGCGCCGCTCCACCGCCGGAGCCCGTTGACGAGGAGGAGCTCGCCCGACGCAAGAAACGGGCGGAGCGGTTCGGCATACCACTGACGGTGCGTAAACGCTTCCGATACTGCGCATACATCCCATGAACTCTTAGCTCGTAGGCTGCTTGAGGTTTATGTCTCTCAAGACTGCTCTTTGGTGTATCTACGCCCTGGCATCTCTGTCTACGCTATCATTCACCGTTGTCTTGTAATGTACCACCTATTGATTGTCTCCAGGAGTGTAGTAGTCGACTGTTCCTCGCATATGATTACAATTGCTTCTCACTGGACTACGCATGGCTGCTATTCAGGTATGTAGCGTGTACAAGTCTCCGTACGCCGTTGATCACCACTCCACAGTCCATGACTAGAAGCCCTAATATACGAATCTCAATCATCTGATGGTGAATCGCCGTTTCACTGTGTGTTTCGAACAGTCTTTCCGCATCGTGTTGGCAAGGCGACAACGAGGGGCGCAGTAACTTTTCCTGTGCGCTTCAAACGAGCTTAGAGCACGACGTTCGGCAGCAGTGGTGCACACCGTAGTATGCCGTGTCCAATGGAGAATGGAGTACCGCGCAAGGTATGTTGTTTTCTCCTGTACATACAGTATCAATGTGCCTTCCCTGGTACATTTGTTCAGTTTCGTTGACGTCACACTCAGTCGGGATAAGAGACGCCCTGTGGCTTGGGCAACAACAATGACTCTTGGATTCGTCAACGCGAAAATGTTCGCATCAGCAGAGCAGCTCAGTGAGTGAAAGAGGGAGGCGGAAGCTAGAGAGGGTGCTGCTGCGTCGGGTTTTCAAGAACCAGCTGGAAACACAGATCGAACTATCCCTTGGTACACGCTCTGTAGACGGCGAGTGTATGTGTATTCCGTTTCCTACTTCCTGCGCAGAAGAGCTTGTAATGACACGTACTGCAGATTGAGGCTTTCTCCAGGGTTTTTGCGGCTGTCCGGGCGCATGCCACCGTCGACGACTGATCGCTGTCTGACCTTCGTTGCGACTCTGATGCCCCCGCTATCCCACGGCAGCGTTCATATTGCGTCGGCGCCTCCTACCATCGAACCCAGGGAGACCCTCATTCTCTGACAGCAGTTGAAAGATGCGCTGCACAGTTACTTGCATATAGGCGGGACTCAAAGATGCTGTTGACTTTGGAGCTAGCGATGAATGTCTTCGGGACAGAACGGCTAGCAAATGACGCTGGCAAGCTTGTCGTCCCTTCCCCCGGAGACGTGGCTTCGGATGAGGCTCTATTAGAATACATCAAGAACTCATACGGCTGCTTGTTCCATCCCTTGGCACAGCCGCCATGTTCTCCAGAAAGGACGGCAGTGTCGTCGACCCAGAATTACGGGTCTACGGAATGGCGAATATGCTCGTGGTGAGGTGCTGGCTGATATGCAGGAATATTAGGTAGAAGACGATTATGGGCTTTGCACTTGCAGGCAGATGCATTTATTCTACCCACGGGGAGTCCTCGACCGGACGTACTGCGAGGAAAATTTACATTTCGTGCAGCAACTAACAGTACATGTAGGCGACCGTTGCGGAGAACGTGCGTTGGAAGCCCCGCCGTCCCCCCGGTGTTCTAAGGTCGCTGAAAGTGCATCTAGGCTGCAGATCTCATCACAGGATTGTAGATGATGCTATGGAACATACATATTCTTCTGTCAGGCAGTTGGTCGGTTTGCCCGACTGCTATCCTTCTATCTTATTATGATCTCCGAATTGGTTTCCATACATCTGATAGCCTCAACAGCTATCTAGAGTATAGGTACCGGATACGACCAGGATGTTCGATTGCGTGACTATGGCAAGGTACTCAATGGTCTCTTTGATATGTTACCCAGTTCGATATCCAGATCATACTCCAGCAACAGTTTGGAGTTCATAGGAGCCAACGTCAAGCGCACTATCCTCCGAGGTCCATGCAAGCATTCGTTCACTTCTCCACATGCGCTCCCCAACAGCGGGAGGTGTCAAAAGCGAGGTCCACGAATGCGTCGCGGCCGCCTTCGTAGACGGAGCCGGATCTGCGGGTACTGAAGGTCACCGTGGCGCACAGCGTGCTGCCCTCTCATTGCCTTAGGAACAATGACCGAAGCACGAGCAGAAGTCGACTTCAATAGTCTCTGAGCCACGCTCCAACTCGGTATTCTTCATGGCTTAGTGCATATTCTCGGATACCGTTGAACAGTCCACTCACTGGCAATCTGGCATCCGTACCCTGCTCTGGAATTTGGCTGTTGCATGGTACTTGGAAACTTTCACAAGAAAGAGAGGAGATCTGGCTGAATCGTACCAGACCAGCTACGCAGAGAATACGACTGGGCGATAACTGATACCCCCAAGAGGGCAGTGAGCCTGGTCTGTCCTGTGCGGGTTGAACAGCCAGGCCCGTAGGTCGGGGCGAGATATTTACGGGTACTTGTCTGGTCACAGCAGCTCGACTTATGATAGCCTTGCGTTAAGTGCGGTTGTGATGAGCGTTTTGGGAATTGGCATTCCCCCATATGTGGCCAGGTGGGATTCGAGATTGAACCAGCCCCGCATCACGTGGGAGCAAATCCGTACGGGCTGACCGATCTGGCGGTACCGATCGTAGAACGACTCACTCATCCTCAAAAACAGCGGTAGTGGGGGAGTACTCATTCTTACCAGACCAATACCACTTACCACCATGACGGATATCCTCGTTGCCCAACCTGCTCCTCAGGGTAACCTTTATACATGTATATCATGCACCATCGCCTTCCACACTGCCCAAGATCAAAGTGAGTAGTTTTTTTGCAGCCACATCTTTGGAAGGACCCTTCTCAATGCTCTCACGTAGGGGAGCACTACCGCTCTGATCACCACAGATACAACATGAAGCGGCGAGTGGCCGGCCTGCCACCCGTCAGCGCCGCGTTGTTCAACCAGAAGGTCTTGGAGAGGAGGGCTGAGACAGCTGTTATGGCTTCGCCCAAGGGCTCATCCTGCGAGATTTGCGGGTAAGTGTTCTGTACATATTTCTTTCGAATCGATCTTAATACCCCACCCTCACAGGAAAACCTACACCACAGAGAACGCATACAGGTCTCATTTGATCTCAAAAAAGCACAAGGAAAACGAGCTTCGTGCCGCCGCTAAGGCCGCTGCTGCACCCGAAGCCTCTCCCGTCCTCGAGGAGACCTACGCTTCACCCGAAGCTGGCCCTTCCTCCCCGCCTACATCATCTAGGGCCGCGGCGGAGCCTGGTGTAGAGAAGGTTACCTCGCAGCTTCAGGGCGTTTCGCTCAGCGTCGATGAAGGCGCGAGTGAGGAGCAGATCAACCAGACCATCGACGAGAAGATCGCCGCCGCCCGTGCCCGCCTCTCGCCCACCCAGTGCCTCTTCTGCACGTCCGCACCCCCCGCAGAGACACTAGAGGACAATCTCACCCATATGTCAGTCGCGCACTCTTTCTTCGTCCCCGACGCCGAGTACCTCGTCAACCTAGCCGGGCTCGTTACCTACCTGGGCGAGAAGATCGCGGTGGGGAACACGTGCCTCTACTGCAATACCGAGTTCCGCTCGCTCGAGGCGGTGAGGAAGCACATGCAGGATAAGGGCCATTGCAAGATCGCGTACGACACGGACGTCGAGCGGCTTGAGGTCTCGGACTTCTACGACTTCTCGACGTCATACCCCGACGCGGAGGAGCGTAATGCGCGCAAGGCGGCGCGTGCTGCGAGGCGGGCCGCGAAAGAGAAGGCGAAGGCCGAGAAGCAAGAGACCGAGGAATGGGAGGACGTCGAGGACGATGCTGACGACGATGGGGAAGTCGACGACGTCGTAGACGTAGAGGCGTCGGACGAGAGCGACGAGGAGTCTGGCGAGGACGAACTCGACGAGAACCAGGTCACGTATGGCGACTCCAGCTACGAACTGGTCCTGCCGTCGGGTGCGCGGATAGGTCATCGCAGCATGCGGAGGTACTACGCGCAGTCCTTCCCTGGCATGCGGCGAGGCGGCAAACCGGAGGATCCCAACTCCGGCGCTGCACTCGTGCGCAGGCTCATCGCCGACAAGAAATCGGCTCTCGTCCCTCGGAAGGGCGGGTTCGGTGCGTTCGGTAGCGGCACGGACGTCGTGAAAGCGAGGAACGCCGGAGAGGCACGGGAGGCGGGTCGGCATGTGCGCGAGTACCGCGACCAGCGTCGCAGGGAGGAGTTCAAGACGAAGGTTGGCTTCATTGCCAACTCGCAGAAGCACTTCAACCCACCAGTGTTGTATTGATCGCGGTCGTAACCGAAGCCCTGACCGTTATGACCAGTTCGAGCGGTCACCGGTCAATCTGTCATCAGTATATACGTACCTCATATTCGGCGTTGACCAGACTGCCAATCAAGGACATATGAATGGCCCGTTCCGTACCGCTGCCTCAAGTGGACAGATTTTGTAACCGTCTACATTTGCATCATCTACTGCCGAATTGCATCACTACCACACTCCCTTCCTCATCGCACCCATGTATCCATCCCTTTTCACGCTGCCTCTGCGTGTATTATTCCTCGTACGTACTGTATACCATACGATCAACATGGGGTCCGAGAAATAGACAACACAAGTAAAAGTGAGAATGCTGCATCACCGAAGTCCACCGAATTATGGACAATCATGTGCTAAGAAGACAGATCTCGACCGAAGTGAGACGGAATACGTGAGCGAACGACCTCAAGGTCGATCTTGTCATGGGCATGGGTATCAGGACCACAGGCATAACCAACGATGCGACGAAAGCAGGACTAGATTGCAGATCAAAAACAGTTCATGAAGTGAAGAATAATGCGAATAGTTTAGTACACATATGCTGCAGGCACAACACCTTCCTGTCCCGTACGCGAGTCTCGTGCGTACCACCAACTGTGTGCGGATCGTTGTCAGCATCAGGCGAGCATAGCTGGGGAGAGAAAAGAAACGTACGCAGCGTCTCTATCGTCTAGAATCTCGAGCTCCTGGCCCGTTCTCAACGCAAGTTCACCATCACCCCTACCATCGAACGAGTAGCGGGCATACGCCGGCCTGCTCTGCTCCTCGCCGTCTAGACCACCTCCAAGCGCATCCGAAGGCGTCTCCGCACGGACGTAGTTGCTCCCGTCGGGGCCGCTGAATGGGTCATCGTGCGCCGCTGCGCCGGCGGCGACGGCGTAGCCAGCCTCCTTCTCAGCGTTGAGTCCAAAGGGACTCTGCGCACCGAGGATGGTCGAGCGCGTGGCGGCGTTGATATGCTCGAGGAGCGAGGACGGGCGGTGGGTCGAGTCGTCGTCAGTATCGAAGTCTTCGTGGGCGACGGGGCCGACCTTGTCATCACGGCGTGCAAAGAGCGTCCAGAGAATCTCGATCAGCGCGAGCAGGAAGACGATACCGGCGCCGATGGCGATTGAGATGAGAATAACGACGCCAGTTGCGAGAAAGTCTGCGAGGTATGTCAGCTAACCTCCTACATTGCTTATGCATATCCTGAGATACTCACGCTTCTGCGTGAAGCTGAAGGTCGCAAACGAGCGGAACAAGCCAGCAACAGTACCAGGAGCTCCCGATTGAGAAGTCGACACCACGTACGGGATGAAGGTTGCACCATCGAAGAGAGCGGAGGACGCGTTCCCGAACGAAGAGTCCGACAGCGTGCCAGAGATCATCAAGACACGGTCCGGCTCAATGATACCATTGCTGGCGTGAGTGTTCTGGAGGGGCACCATGGTCAACTGCGAAATCTCTGTCGTGCTCTCGAGGGTAGAGCCTGCGGGGAAATTAGTCAAAAAAACCTCGTGGGCTAAGCAACGGTGACGCTCACCAACAGAGTTCCAATTCTTGCCGTCCCAGAAGTATAGGAAGGACGACGAGCCATCGGACGCACTAGTATTGGATCAGCACAAAGCTATAGGTGACACATGCGACGTGGTACTGACCGACCAGCCGCGAAGACGGCGCTCTTGTTATTGTTGTCGACCTCAACCGCGGTGACAGGACCAGGGAGAGTACTGCCGTCTCCGACAGACGACCAAGTGCTGTTGGAGAGCTCGTAGGAGGCGACGTTCGCATGCGTGCTGTCTGCGAGAGCGATAGAGCCGGCAGCAATGAGAGTGTCACTCTGTCAAGGACATCAGCCACCAAGCATGAATGACGTACGAGGCGACAGTACTCACTCCGGCATAAACCACGGCAGAAACATCACCCTGAATGCCATTCCCAAGCGCGGACCACTTGCGACTAGTGCTGTCGAGCGAGCAGATCGCACGGCAAGGTGTCGACCCGGCCTGTGCGAACGATCCCGCAACGACAACAGTGTGATCGTCCGCGGGGGAATCACTGATAGAGCGCACGACTACACTCGAACCCGAGCCCGCCTGGAGCGAGTCGACGCCGTTTTGGTCCCAGCGCTGATTCGCCAGGTCGTAGATAGCAAACCCGTTGGTCTCGACACCCTGGATCGTGAACTCGCCGCCGACGTAGAGCGAGTTGCCCTTTACATGAAGAGCGCGAATCGTGCCGTTGGGCTGGTTGCCCTTGAGCGCGACGGCAGTCTTGCTGTTGGCATCGTAAATCGCGATGTTCTCGGCAGAGACACCTCCAGCGGTGTAAGAGAAGTTGCCGCCGATGATGACGACCTCCTTCGAAGCGCTGCTATTCGTCCAGAACACGCCCGCAAGGACGGCAGGAGCCGGGGCAGGGGCGGCACTAGGGAGAGGAGCGAGCGTGGTCTGAGTTTGGCGCTTGAACATGGTCATGACGTTCAGGTTGGGAATCCAGCTCGTGGCCGAGCGACGGTGGTGTGACCGACGAATGACAGTCGCGGGCGTCGAGTTGGCCGCATTGCTCGCGTCAAATTGGACACCAAGAGGGACGACCTCGGGCTTGCCATTCTGGCCATTCTGCAGCATTACGAGACCGGATGCGCCGAACTTCAGGGAGGAGGTGACGCTTCCGGCTACGAACTGGGGGTTGGCCGACGTGCCATTGCCGACGAACGTCATAGATCCCACAAGGAAGCCACCGCTGTTCACCCAGCTGCCGGACGAGACGTCCCACGTCGCGAAGCCGCCGGCGTTCTGATCGGTGGTGCCGCCACTCGAGTTGAGAAGTTCCGTGAAGTTGCCCGCAACGAGGATCTGGTTGTTGGCAACATCGAGAGAGGTGACGGCACCATTCACGCCGCCTTCGAGGGCTGACCACGTGTTGCCGGAGACGGAGTAAACAGCGACACCCTTCAGGGCGCTGTTCGAAGCCTGTGCGGTGTCAGAGAAGGAGCCTCCGACGTAGAGGTTGTCTCCATTAACGACGAGGGACGTGACAGCACCATTCAGGCCGTTGTTGGACAACGCCGTCAAGGCCCCATTCTTATACACCGCGATGTTCGAAGCGCCATTCGCCGATCCCGACGTCAACGAGAACTTACCGCCGAGGAAGAGAGCACCAGAAGGGTGCTGCGCGACCGCTGCCACGGCTTCAGTGGTGGATGCCACCGAATTGACTCCGCCAAGGGCAGACAAGAGGCCAAACCCAATGTTGTCCTGACTGGTGATCGCGGAAGTTGGGATAGCGGCATGGGAAGCGACGGTGGAAGTGCTGCTCAACGGCCATTCCAGGAAGCCGAATCCTTGCTGCGTAATCGACGTGGTGTTGCTTCCGGAGGATGACGAGTTGGAGGAAGTCGTGTTCGCGCTCGTCAGGATGAGTTGCACGCGATCGGCGACGAGCTCGTATTTGCCATTCTGTCCGCTGCCTTTGGGATCTTCCGCCAATTCCATGGTGATGGTGGTCTGGAATTGAGGGGTTGTGGGAACGATGGGGCCCCTGTAGATGAGAGTCGTAGAATCCTGCGTGTTCTGCTGAGAGATGTTGGTCACCCATGGGTTCTGGCCACCGCCCGGGAATACGGTGACCTGCACGCTGGTACGGAGAGGACAATCCTGGAAGTTGGTGCAACCCGGAACCAGTAGGTTGATGTCGTACTCTCCAGAGGCGGAGACGTAGGGCATCCAAGTGAAGCTCGGACCGTCGGCTTGAGAAGTCCCGACATCCACATCAGAGACAAGGACTTGCTGAACCGTGCCTGCGATCGAAGTATCGGCTTGTTTCACGGTCCATGTACCTACTGGCAATGTACTAGACGGTCCGGGCGCGAAACACGACTGGCCGTTCTGCCCGTCAACGGCAGACGCAAATGCTCCGGAAGAGAGAAGCTGGAGCAGATGCAATCCGGCACCATCGCCCTTGAACGCCGACAAAGTCAACTGGAATCCGGTGACGTCTAGATCAGAGTCGAACAAGAAGTCTTGGTATGGGACATTTGGGTCCGTGAGCAGGGGACAGCTGTCTGTGCACGACTTGTTCTGATTGGCGGTAGGATCAAAGTAGTGCAGCTGTTGTACAGTATTATCGGGGATTGTGGCGACGCTACGGTGAACCAGATCAGACAGTTTCCCCAAATCAACATCACCACGGCCTACTCACCTGAATGCGGTAGTCCCCCGGCCATTCAAGAAAGTGTTGCCAATGCGTATTCCTCTCGCAGTGAGGAAAGAAAACTTCCTGACGGTGATAACAGCTTTCGTTCCGTCAGCGGCGAACCAGGTGTTGCCGGGGCCGTCGCTACCCGCAGGACACAAGGTGTTGTTGATGTTGCTGAAGTCGCTGTCCGAAGAGGACGGGCCGGCATCGATTTGTGCGCCCTGGAGGGGTACGGGGACGAGAGACGACGAGAATGGAGTCGCGCCGGTTGAGAAGGGAACATTAGGATTGTGTGTACCATTGATGGCGACGGTGCCATTGCCAAAAGATGCGATGAAAGAGCCGGAGATGTAAAGACTGGACTGGGACGAGTTGGACGTTATAGACAAGACTTCAGCAGCCGCACCGGTCAGTCCGCCGAAGGGAGCTGCCGACCAGGACGACGACGCGATATCCCAGACCGCGACGGACGCGCCTGGGGAGCTGAACTGACCACCTGCCCATACCTGCTTCCGTGACGAATCGCAGAAGAGTGTATGCACGACACCGTCTGGGCCATTTTGACCTAGAGAAGAGATCGTGTTCTGCGAGGAGGAATACGAGGCGACATTGGCCGCCGTAGTGCTCCCAACCGACGTAAAGCTCCCTGCAAAATAGAACACGTCGTCGACGGCGCAGCCTGCTAAGACGCTGCCGCCAGGATTTGTTGACGCAATTTTGGAGAGAGAACCATCGGAAGAACGAGAGAGAAGGGAGGCGGTAGTGGGGTCAAAGGTTACAGAAGTAGAGTTGTCGACGAGATCGAGACCTGCGAATGCCCCTGCAAGGCCGACCTTGCCCATGCGATTGAAGTCGACGAGAGGGGAGTCGGAAGCGGCAAGAACGACATGTGCGGAGAGGGCGAGGGCTAGAAGGGTTACTGCTCGGGACGAGTGCCGTGTCCTGCGTCGAGATTTGCACGCCATGGTTGGAGGCCACGGAGCGTGCTGGGAGGGGGTATACTGCACGTAATGGAGGAAAAGCGCAGAGCCGTCGCAGGGTCGTTGCCCGCGTCGCGCGCGTTGACAACGTGGGCACCAACATCAACACACCCCATACTCGACTTCCGCTTATGTCAGCAGCCCTCCTAATCAGGTAATCTTGTGCTGCAAGCCAGCACCACTTGCTTGAACTCCCTCAACAATCATTACACCTTGCAGTGGGTCCTGTGTGGTCTAATTCCCAGCTTCCGGTTACGCTTTTGAATACGCACCGGAGAGTCTTCGTTGTCTTGCTCAACATTTTCGGTATCGAACCTTCCCCTTCCATGCTCAGCTATTGAAGCTTCCCTTCGACCAAGCTCAAGCTTCATGATGCCCACTATGTAATCCTGTGTTCTATGATGAGTGTTGTCTGCCCCTACATCGTGCCGTTCCATCTCCTGCTGCTTGGTGGCGGCTATACTGTTCCGCCGACGCGTGAATATATCAAGCTCAGTTCCACTGGCAGTCCAGGACGAAGGTCACAGGATGCGTTCTCGTGAGACTATCGAAGCCCTGTGCCGACCCAATCCTGTCTTGCGTTACTCCACAATGAATAGGATTGGTCTCTGAGCCACCCACGACCATCTCGTATGAGGCACGCCAACCGCGGGCGAAGAAATACGGGGAGCGGCTCCTAATCCGCAGCGGCCGCCGCTCCAGCATTATAGCGCTATTCTCTAGCCATAAAAGTTCGGAGAATATCCGTTTCTCGAGGAGTAGAACATCTACGCCATGGCTTCCGAACAGCAGATGAAGAACCCTCTTCTCGTTGGACGCGCCATTCGTGCCCAACTTGAGCGTGAAGTTCCAAAGGACCTTCCTCTGGAGCGCGACTTCCGCGAGGACTCGGACTACACTATCACAGACCAGTGCGTATGATAGTTGTCCATCCAAACAGCGCGTTCATCCCCACTGGTTCGTAACGCAGTGTTCAAGGACTGCACAGGAGCCTCAGCAAAGATCCGCGCACTCTCGATCTCGTCACATCGCTCGTCTCTCATCTGCACGCCTTCGCGCGCGAAACTCAGCTTACGCACGCGGAATGGACGAAGGCAGTGAAGTTCCTGACGCGTGCCGGAAAGGAGAGCACGGACTACAAGAACGAGTTCGTCCTGTTGAGCGACTGTTTGGGGTTCAGTGCCCTCGTAGACGAGATCAACCATCCGAAGCCTTCGGTACGCCTTCCTTTCCTCACAAACGCTTCCAGATGCACAGATGGCGCAACATTGCGCAGGGCTGTACCGATGGATGCGAGCCCGGGCCGTTCTACACGGACGACGCGCCTGTTGTGCCCTCCGGTTCCTCGCTCGCGAAAACAAACACGCAGGGAGAGTCGATGTGCTTCCTCGGAACAATCAAGAACCTGAAGGGTGAGGGGATCAAGGATGCGACCGTCGACGTGGTCAGTATCAACCTAAGGGAGCTTTATAAACGGATTTCTTACATTTTCATCAGTGGCAAGCCGACGGTGATGGATTGTACGATATTCAGTATCCCGACCGTGAGGAGCCAAACGACCGCGGCAAGATTCTCGCAAACCCCGACGGCACTTTCAGCTACCGTGGTATTCTGCCCACAGCGTATCCTATCGTACGGCGTGCCCCCCCCTCTTCGATAGTTGGCGTCTGACCTTCCCTATCATAGCCGAGCGACGGACCTACAGGTGACCTGCTGAAGGCACTAGGTTAATGACACATTGGTTCTCGCATTAACACGGCTTTAGCTGACTGTATGCGCGGTGTTCAGGCCGCCACGCTCACCGAGCATCGCACATTCACTTCACCGTGAAGGCACCAGGATATGACGAGTAAGCGCACCTGTCAATCGTTCCCCCTTCAAACTAATCTGTTTGGCAGCTTGACCTCCGCCCTCTACCCCTCACACTCGCCATTTCTTGGTACGGACCCCGTCTTCGCTACGAAGAAATCCCTCATTTGCCAGCTCACGGAGGAGCACGACCCGAAACGGTGGGCGGACATGGGCTTCAAAGAGGGCGAGGTCCAAGGTGGACGTGTGTGGGTATGGAAGTACGACTTCGTGCTGCCGACCGTTGAGCAGGTCGAGGAGTTGAAGAAGGAGCGGGCGAGGAAGTCGAGGCTGTGATCTCTTGACTGGACTGGGGAAAGCAAGAACTCCCTTGCTCATCTAAGGACCCTACATAATAACGGATAGATGTCTGTAGAGACAACACGGGTCGAATTGATGTTAGTCCGTAATCTGTCAAGCCTCAGCAGGATGCAGTGGTCCGAGAACAAGGCACGACTCATGGAGCAGCACATGAACCTGTTATATGGGCCTCAATACTCGCACAAACACTCTGGCCACTTGAATCTGGTTCAAGGCGCGTGGAAAGCTAGGAAGTGTATTTGCGAGCTCTAGTCTCTCTTTACAACGACATCGTCCACAGTGAGTTTGATTCCGACCGGGTTGGAGTGAGGAGAAAACTGCTCAAATCGTCTGATATGTTGCGAGATCGACAATGTACGCTGAGATCAGTACGTTGTGTCCATGTCACGAGAGGTGCGACACGTACTGGGGGAATCGGTAACGGTGGACAACTGGCGGCTTAGCATCCGCCACCAATAAGGTCTCGTCCGAGCCCTGCGCAGATAGAACTAGATGCTTGAATGCGGTGTCCTTCCAGAACTCCGGCTGCGTCATGGTGCTCTTGATGTATTTCGCAATGAGGGTGTCTTCAGTGGGTTCCGGAGCAAACTTGTAGAAGGCAACAATGCCAACACCGGCGACGACGACTCTTCGCCAGAAAGGAGTATTGAACACTGCGACGCAATGATCTCGTCTTGGCAAGGGACAATGACCGTGAACGCTGCGACACGCACCTTCTGGCTCGTAGACGTTCGAATCATGGTACTCCTCGTGGTGGTGGTCATCGTGGTGGTCCTCATGTGCATGCGATGAGGCGGCTCTGCGCTGCACGAGGGAGATTCCCGCCCGCTGTGTGGGGCGCAAGACGGCGCCGGCCGCCCTAGCTACGGACATGACGCGAAGATGAAGATGAAGGGCTCTGACGGTGCGGTCGGCGACACCGAGCTCACCCGTGCCCTGCCGCCATTTGCTTACGTAAGACAGCCGACGGGTGCTGCCATGCGGGCGAACGTCCGGGGCGTTTTCCCAAGCTTGCTGCGAACTTCCACCTTCCCGGATCTTTGTGCCTCATTATGTGCACGACACCACGTCTTCTAGCTGCTTTCTTGTCTTCCTAGACCGTCATATTGCCACGAATCGAATCACCAAGGTAGGTTTCCTCGGCTGACGTCTCGTCACGCTGGCGCACGTCAAGGATCGAATCTTCACGGGTTCTCTGGCGGCATGTATAAATCCCGAACTATTGCTTCTCGGTATTACTGGCACTCCTAGCATACCGCTCATCTAGTAGCTCCGTGATACCCTAGGCCTCTAGCTAGCTCTAGCTCTAGCACCCACCCACACACACTCGTTAACCTCATCATCCTACCACTCACAATCGCCATGGCCCCAACCCAGTCTAGCGCACCGCTCCTTCCCGTGAACATATCCGAATCCCCTCTCCTCTCCGGGAGCAGCCTCCTTCCCGACCCGCTGTTCACAACTCTGGCCGGACCTCTCCCCATCATCACTATTGGCCTCTACCCACCGGCTTCTCCTCGCGTCGAAACCAACCGATTGGGCGCTAGCCGCTCTCGCCCCAAGAGCAAGCTTCTTCCGAAGCTGTCCCTGCCCCCTCTCACTTCACTCGCGCCTACGAGTCCCGTCACGCCCACAAGTCCTACCTCGCGCATCTCGCCAAAGGAGGTGATCTCCTTGCTGGACCTACTGGAAAGCATGGAGAATGACGTCGCGACGGAAGTGCAGCGCGTCCGCCTTGGCATCCAGGAGACAAGGACGCTCGTCCAAGCTTGTCGTGCAGACAGTGCCGCTCGAGAGAATGCCAGACGGCGAAGGATGGAACAGGAGTTGCGCTAGACGCGACGACGGATTGACTTTTCGATGCCGGGAAGGCTTATACCGCTGTTGATGGACACGGGGACGGACTGGTTTGAATTCTTGATTGTACGAACGCCCATTTCACTCCATGTAATGCGAATGTTGTACGCCCTGTCCATGGATCACCGCTTGGCTTTTACAGACCCTTAGGTTGTCGGACCACAAGACATTTTCGAGGTATACGACCGAATTCAGGATTACAGGATCATGAGCGCCTTGCCAATCACATCTTCATAAATCATGGACAGTAAGTATTGCGGGCGACATTTGCTGTACTACTCAAACGTGCGTCATTGAGTCACGAACAAGGATCGTATAGCCTCTGGGATCTGAGAGCATACAATACGAGAGAAGGTGCTCTGAATGATACTGATGGATCTGAGATAACTACAGTTTAGTCGAGCTCGTGTCTCGCCCCACTGGGCAGGCTAGAGCGCACGCCGCATACAAATGAAAGTCTTGACCATTCTTCGCCCAACGTTCTCTTACCGCGCACCGGTCTAGAGCACAGGCTAGCTGGAGATGGACGGCGGTGAGAGACTCGGAGCAAGAACGGTCACGGGCCGGAAGGGCAGATGCTCGACCCTTCCCGATCTGGGACAGTTAGCACGTTAGCAGCACTATAGAAACGGAGGGTCTCCTCATCTCCATCTTTCTCTATCTCCTGTACGCCTTAGCCTCCATACTCGCGATCCTACCCCTCGGATACCAGTCCCCCTCTCGCAATGTGTACGTCAACGTACCCAATTACCCATGGGGCGCTCTGTGCTGAGCTGCTCTGCGATATTATCGTGACATACGCATACAGCGAGTACGCAGACCGTCGCCCCTGTCGAGAAGCCCAAGGTCGAGCGCAAGCAGTCCATTGACCCCCAGACGGTGCAGAAGCTCGAGAAGAGCCTCGCCCACCGCCCAGAGAAGACCGAGCTCGTCGAGCGGAACATCCTCAAAGGTATGTATGTGGGTCTAAGCGCCGTGGCGCTGAACTGACGGGCGCGGTCGCGACCATCAGATGACAGCGTTGCGCCCGCGTTGCAGGCTGCGAAAGAGAAGTTGCAGCGGTCACAGCTTGAGGTGAGTGGCGGGGATGCATTGCATACGAGGATCGTACATGCTCAGTAAACGTCGCCTTCAGGACAAGCTGGAGCATGCCCTCCAGGCACGTCCAAAGCCAGAGGAGTTGGTGAAGGAGGGTATCCTCAAGGGTACGTACTATCAATCATATGTGCTCCTGCATCTGACATCGACCTCGGAACATCTGGGCAGATACCGATATTCCCCCTGTTTGAAGTTGGGAGTCGTGATGATTAGGGTCTAGGGGCTACGTCATGTAAGATAATTGAATGTTGCACATGAGAAGTGTGGATGACCCTGTAGTATATCAGCTTGGTCAATGGGAGTGTATATAAGTGGTCGAGTTCAGGCGTACCTTCGCTATTAAGTCCGATATCAGACTGCCGAACGACGCTCCCTTCGATCCCAGATATTAGCGTTTGCCCCTCCCACTCCAAGAAATCGTATCCTCCGTCCTCAAGACCTGCTATCCCGCCTCTCCCTGATCTTCTCGCGCATCTCGTTCGCGGCGCGCCGTGCGCCTGAACTCCCAGCCCAGCCCTTCGCACGCAGCCAATGCACAAGCTTGGGAGTAACCGCGGCCGTCAGCCCAATGCGGACGGGCAGGAAGACTGTCTTGTGGACAGTGTATGCGAGGATGATCATCGCCATGAGGCCCTCATGGCCCCCGTGGCTCGCGCGGGCAGGTTCCATCTCCTGACGGCCAGGCTCGGGGGGTTTGGAGTGGATGAAGCCGATGAAGTAGTCCTTCACGTCTGCCGCAGCCTTGGCGACATGGTCGGCCCCAATGACATTGATGGCGGCAAAGGCGACAGAGAAGTCTATCGCGGAAATTATGAAGTACACGCCGAGCGCGTACCAGCCATACGATTTGATGAGGTGTTTGAGACGTTGGGAGAGGGTCGCGTTTGGAGGGAGGTTGTAGCTGGACTCGGAACCCTCTGAGCTGCTTCGTGGTGAAGGTGGAGGCGACGAAGTGAGACGTGCGGGAAAGTGGGAGAAAGGTCGTGAACCCGAGAGGGAGGGGGCATTTCGGGATGCTAGCCGGGTCGTGAGCGGAAGGAGTGGTTGGGACACACGACTCGTGAGTGCGCGCACGGCGGGGAAGCGCAAGATGAAGCTTCGGACCATGTCCACGAGCGTCGAATGGGTCGAAGGAGGACGAGAGGGGATGAGGAGGAGAGAGGAGAAGACGGCGAGGTGAGGGGGGAGGATGCCGCTGGCGTCGAGGTGGTGATTTGGCGCGTCGGCGACGAGAGGCGTCATGCGAGCGGCGGACCGGAGACTACCGAGGACAGGCACAGCCACCTGCGATTAGATTTTGGATGTTTGGGTTATCGATCGGCGACTTTTGTCGCATTGGCCAATCTGCATGGCCCGCTCGCAGTATCCACCAGCCAGCAACCAGCTCAGGCTGAGTTCCTCAGCTCTCTCGCCCTCATCCAGCCCCCAGTTCATGCATTCAGAGATTCTGCCGTCCGTCGCCCGTCACCACCCTCCAGACAGATAGCGTGCCCCTGCTGCTCTTGCCCGGTAACCATGTTCGCCGACGATCAACATACCGCTAGCGGCCCTTTCGAGGGTCCAGAAAAGCTCCTCGAGATCTGGTTCGCGTCCTCACCCGCGGACATCCCCGATGCCCACTCGAGCACCGATGGCAAGTACGGCCTCAGGAAGGTGCCCCGGGCCGTCTGGGAGGAGATGCTTGACATCGTCAAGTGCAAAATTTTGTCCGTCGTAGAAGGCATGGAGATGGATGCTTATCTTCTCAGGTATGTCCCGGCTACGTTTATATACGTCTATATACGTCTCGATCACGGCTCCTTCCGTCCGGAAGACAGTCTCGGGTGAGAGCTCGGCGGGGGCATGGCGCAATGTGTCGATGATTCGGTATTGCGTGCGAACGCCCACCGACTCGCGTGCCCAATTCCGCTTTCACGCCCGCCGCTTGTGTAATGTGGCCAACTTTGCTCACGCCCACGTCCTCTGTCCAGCGAATCTTCGTTCTTTGTGTCTCCACATCGCCTCATTCTGAAGACGTGTGGCACAACACTCAACCTTCTCGGAGTCCCTCGGATACTCGAGATTGCTCGTGATGTTGGCTTCCCCACTGTACACCGCTTATTCTACTCTCGTAAAGCCTTCATGTTCCCGGAGAGGCAGCAGGGTCCTCACAGGGAATGGAAGGCGGAGATAGAGTTCCTCGACAACCTCTTTCCTAATGGATCAGCTTACACCGTAGGCAAGGTCAACGGCGACCATTGGCTTCTATACCTTACCGCCCCCGGAGAACTCTCATCCGGAAGTGGAGATACCGCGCCCAGCTCGCCGCAATCCGTTTTGCACAACGTGGACGGCGTTGACCCGGAAGCCTCGGACGTGCCACCACCAGACACCCCCGCCGAGGAGCGTGAAGATGAAACTGACGATGCCATCGCCTCCGACTATACCATCGAAATCCTGATGACCCACCTATCGCCGGAAGGGCGCGCCCCCTTCTTCAGCAACTCCTCTCCAGAAGACGGAGATGCGACCGCAGGAGCCGACGCCCTCGCCCTCTCCTCCGACATCGGGATCACCAACATCTTCCCGTCCAACATCACGACGCTAGATGCGTACTCCTTCACGCCCTGTGGCTACTCGTGCAACGCGCTGCTCAAGTGGCGTCCCGATGCCGGACAGGACCCCGCTCGCTCCGGAGAAGGGTACTACACGATCCACGTCACCCCAGAAGAAGGCTGGTCATACGCCTCGTTCGAGTGCAACGTGCCGCTCGCGACGAAGCCGACCAACAAGCCGACGAGCGTGCCAGACCTCAAGACGCTCATCCGGCGCGTGGTGAACATCTTCCACCCAGGCAAGCTCACCCTGACGCTGTTCATCTCGAGCAAGGATAACGACGCCGCGGAGGAAGAGGAGGGCGAGACGACTGTCGAGGCGGCCCAGCGCGCATTCAAAGCGGCGCTGACGCTCCCCGCCCACGCGAGGCGGAAGAGCGAGGGGGAGCTCCAGTGCAACGGGACCGAGGCAGGGGCCGCGGGGCTGTACAAACGCACAGACAAGATCAACTACGAGTTTGGCGGCTACGACCTCGCCTTCGCGAGCTTCGAGCTCCGGACGTAGTCGTCAAGAATGCGGTATGAACCCTGCTTGTGAATTATGGATCGTCCCTCGCCCCTTGCTCGCTCCACTCAAGCCCGCCTTCTCCCCACTTAGGTTTATGTTCATGTCTGCGCTTATGCTGATAATCATATAGCCTGCGGCGCTGTGATCGACCGTACCTCTGGAGATCGTTGATGTGTTTAGGATGGTTGTGACGTTATTGGAACAAAAATGTCTAGGTGCGACAAGGGCTGCAGTCTATATGATGGGCGCGGCGCGCGATACATTGTGCATCTACGAATCCGTATGGACCGAAATGACCCGGCACGAACCCGGCACGGATGCCGCTTTTGCTCAAAACAGTAATTCAATCGACTTTCGCAGCGCGCCACTCGTTGAAGTGCGATCATGGTCGGGGCTTCCTCCAGGGCAATCTGCTCGTCCTGGCGTCCTAGACTCTTTAGTGCAGAACACAGCCAGAGCTTATCACACAGTACTGTGGCTCCGCGGCGGTTCGTGGATGATTGCTGCAGCCTGCAAGCAGGAGACACAGTTTTGCCTGGGCAGGTTCAAGTTGAGGCTGCTCCCAGCTGCATGACATGGCTCCGTGAATGGCGGCGGGCGGTCATGCGGGTCCACGTTGGGTCCCCACAACGCCCATCTGTTCAAGCAACAGAACAGGACGCGGAAACCCCGACCTGTGGTCATCCACCGTCGTGACCCGCAGCGGATGGACGCGTCTGCCATCAGCGATTTGCGATCTCGCACTCAGGTTCGCGAGTGCGGCCCGCCAGGGCGGTGAATCGCAATGCGCGATGGGCGAGCAGACCTCGAGGCGTTGGAAGCGTCCAACACCATCGATCGAAGCATCTCGAGTTCGTGTAGGCACGCTAGAATCCTAGTCGCAAGTTGATAGAACGTCGTAAGACATTCAGGTAAGGGGCCCCCCGCACTGTCCTGTCTTGTTCAGCAGACCTTCGTACGTGATGCACTTAGCGAGCAACGTCTCTCTCTCGAAGAACCCATGTTTCTAGAGGAAATTCTGTGAGCTAGCCGACGCGGGCACGAGCACAACCTTGTTCGCTTGTTCTGCATTCTACCGTTGTTCTTCTCGGGGGCTGGGCTTGGCCGCAGGCAAGTTGTTTGCACCCCCGAAAATCGGTCACACCCCTAGGGCGGCGGTATTGGGAGCGCGTACAGCCCCCTCGGTGCGCACATAAAGTTATGGCATGTTCTACCGAGCTTTCGGGACGTTCTGAGAGGTCATTCCATCGCTCGTTAGCGGGCGAAAGGGTGCGATTACGTACTATCCCCCGCGGAGCGCGATGTCTCGTCTTCCTCAATACCATCCGCAGAGCTTCCATGAAATGCGCAGGAGGGCCAGCTGTATTGCCTGGTTGTAAATCACCGGGCTATCTTGTCCTTCTGTCACAGCGAGGTCATGAGCATGTGGAGTTTTTTGAATTATGTCTCGAGATATGATTTGTACCATGCATACCTGACAGAAGATATACCATGATGCCTGAACCTTGAGGTCACGATGTCGCATCCACCCATGATCTGGGTATGTCGCGGTCCGCCGTGCGCGATCTTGTGCTGTCGCGGGGTGGGGGACATTGAGTTTGTGGCGGGCGACATACGGCGGACGGTATCTTTTTGACAGATCAAACACGCCTCCGTGCAGAACCACGATGGATGCGGTAAACCGGTGTACGGTCTAAACAGTCGCCCAGTCCGGGCCAGCACGGAGTTTGTATTGGATAGCAACGGAGACAGGTGCCTGATGAATGAAGCTCCTGTGAAAGGGCCACGCGCCATGGCCGCCGTCGTGGAGGACGAAGTAAGAGGGAGGGCGAGCAACGATCGGTTTCCTGGTGCAACGTCGGAGGCGGATGCGCAATGCAACGCCGCGACGCTCCCAGTATGGAAGCTGTGGTGTTGAGGTGGTACTTAAGCGACGAGGGGACGCCCACGCACTCCGAGCCTCCACGCGCCGACCTGGGAACGCACTCGGTCTCTTTCCTACATACCACCGCTTGCGATTGCAGTTTTTACCCATGCCCACCGGCAACCTAGCTCACAAAGGAGGTTACGGTCCCGCGAGGCTTCCCGCGGGGCTGCTGACACTCATGACGCAGGGTGTCCCTCCTCGGGAAGACTATGCATTCATTCACCGGACAGGATGCACGCACGCTTCGGCTTCTCGCGCTCTCCAGAGAACGCCTCAGGCTTGCCTCAAGGGTCCGGAGTCTGATGTCAATCAGCTCACCGTCGCCTTCTTGCATCATGAGCGCAGTCACTCAATGTCATAGCGGCCGGCGCTCCGATTTCAGGTAGAGAAAGAACGGCGATGGATTCCTTACGACGGTTGTCCCCGGAGCCCAGCGTGTGGCGAGGACCTACTTCCGTTTGCGATGTTCGCCCCCCCACCTACATCAATCTCCCATTGCCTTAAATCCTGCCATGACCTCAGGCCCAAAGCGATGGATCCCTCTGCTAAACAGTCCGTCCGTCCTTTCTTTCTCGCCTACTCCCGCGCTGAGCCACACACTACGCTAGGCGATGGCCCACCCACAGATAATTAATCTCACCCCTGCAACGAACACTGACCAACAGCGCGCGCTCGATGAGGTTAGGGATTTTGCGCTGACCGACATGGACCGTGGCGGAGACGAGCGCTGGGCATACCGAATGCTTCAAGAGCCCGCCTTGTCCGAAGAGCTCACAAAGTTAGCGGAGCCTAGGACGTCACCGGCGGGCACCGTTGACAGCGTCTCCTTTCAGCCTTGCAAGACATGGCATTACCGCACCCAGGACCGCTACAGGGTCGAGGAGTGGCCTTTGTCCGGCGGTACTTGGACTTACGCCGCCGTTTATGACGGTATGTATCCCTGTAACCGGCCTTCTAGAACGGTATGAGCGACGTTCGATATCTAATCGGATTGCCTCGTTCCAGGTCATATGGACCATGACTGCGTGGACTACGTCTCCACTGCCTTTGGCCCTCATCTACGAGGCCTACTCGACGCCTCGCTGCGATCCCGCCCATCACCATCTGCACTCTCCGCACTTGTCTCAAACCTTCTGAGACAGACCCTGGAGTATGTAGACCAGACGATGACCTCCGACTTTCTTGCGCTCTTTCCTAGAGAGCTAGATGCAGTCTCGAGATTGAACCCTACGCATGTCAGGAATCTGGTGAATGACAAGACCACGGCGAGCTCGAGTTATCACAAGACCGCACGAGCCTTTGGAGGGTCCACGGCACTGGTAACGCTCGTCGATCCGACAAGAAGCCACCTGTGGGTAGCCAATGTAGGCGACTGCGTCGCGGGTAGGTAGTCGACCACGCTTTCACCCTGGATCGCCCGCACGATGTGCTGACAAACAAAGTTAGTCCTAGCGGAGAAGGATCGATCCGGAAAGTGGCGCGGAAGTGTCGTCAACTCTATTCACAACGGGAGCAACCCCGGCGAATTGGCACGCATCCGCGCGGAGCACCCAGGAGAACCCGACTGCGTCTGGAACAACAGAGTTCTGGGATTCCTGGCGCCTACGAGATGTGAGCGGCGTCCTTACCGCATGTGCGCTCGCCTGTGTCTTTGCTTACGCTACGCCCGTAGCTTTGGGTGACGTGTGGTTGAAGCTTCCAGCTGTCTATGCTGAACTCGTGTTCAAATACATGGACGCGGATTGGTTCTCGCCAGAGTCGATGCAACCGCACGTTCCGAGGATCCGTACACCCCCATATCTATCGAATACTCCCGACGTATACCACTACGACTTCAGCGCCATAGCACAGAAACCTAGCGCTCCATCCCAGCGCGCACTCATACTCTGTTCGGACGGTCTTACTGATTTGTATGACGGATATACCCCACAGGAGATGGCCGATGAATGGGTCCAGGTCATCGGACGAGAGCTGGACTCGAGTTCCGGCCCGAACCCGAGTCGCCCGAGCAAAAACCTGGCTGTATCTCTCCTAAGAGAAGCTATAGGCGGATCAGATACGCAACTGGTATCTCGAAATATGACAGTGGAAATGGAGGAACGATGGATGGACGATACCACAATTCTCGTACAGCGACTTCCATAAGCCACTCGTAGTCGCTCATGTCACTTGATACCCCCTTTACATAATTTGCACGCATACGCGCATAGATTATACTGTAAATCCAACACCGGACATCGGATGTCGAGCTTGGTTATACTATCGGCACAGCATTTACGAGAAACAGCGAAGGGGATGGGGATAGTATTACATAGTACACCAGGCCTAACATAGCGCAGTAAACCCTATACGACGGCTGGCCAGCTTGCGCCGACCACCGCCACCTCGCAGTCCTAGATGTAAGCGATGATGCAATGCAACGTGACTAGACAAACATGGACAGAACAAAGCATTTGCACCCGAATATGACACTGAATTACCAGACATAGCCTAGCAGTGGATAATACGCTACCGCTTGATGACAGGCAGACCCGCAGGTGGTGGCGGTGGACGATACGAGACGGACTCATCTTCCGTGGAAGGGCGCCCACTGCCGCCTTTAGCCCGCAACTTGCATAAAGGACAGATACGTATGAACATCTCCACCATCGGCCAGGTGATCGTCGCCTGCACGTTAAGGGCGTTGTCAGCCACGGGAGTTACACGTTCTTCGCGCCCATTAGCGAGCCACTCACCACCCCAATCCGGCGCGCCTCAAAGAGCATTGTCGATGAGGAGCCATGATTTCTGTGTATGTACACGAGCACGTCATATATCTGGCTTTGCACGGGGACGCGCTCGAAGACTGCGGCCGACTGCAGAAGACTGAGCCCGTTCTCCGCGAGCTTCTTCGCGCTCTCGCTGTTCTCTTCCCCATCTGCCTGCATGATATAGTTCAGGCGGAGCTTCTCTTCGTCCTCTCGGTTCATGTGATAGAACGCATCGCGGGGCAGCAGAATCAGATGGCGCTTGGTGGACCCAGAGCGTGCATGGTGGCACGTCACCCAGAACTGTAGCCGTGAGGCGAGTGACGATATGCGGTTCTCTTGCACAGCACATGCAATGTCGGCGTACGTGTCGGCGGAAAACGTCGCAGTGTCGCGCAACTCAGGCGTAAGCCCTTGCAGGAATTTGGTTAACGCCTCGTCGTACTGATGTCGTGAAGGCATTTCGATAGCGTTCACTGCGCGGAGGCCACGAATAACGGTTTCCGGTAGCGGAACAAAGGACGGGTGTGTCCATGGGTCGATATGTGGTGTTGTAACTATCATGCCCTGGAGCCGGCAAGATGCAATGCCGGGTCAGTGCCGAGATGGAACGCTTCCGAGGTTAATTTGGACGCACCCATGTGAAGGAGCCGTCCGGTCCTGCTTGCTGAAACGACCCGTCTGGATCCTGGTCCATTGGCGTATCCTCGTCAATGGGAGCGCCTCCTGGTGGCGGGGGATGTGGTGGTACATATTGTCGAATCTGAGGTTCAGTGCGAATCTCACCCTCGTATACGGGACCAGCAGATGATGGTTCACCCGGAGAGCCAGCCGGCGGAGACTGCTCTTCTTCCTGGCCGTGTTCATTCACCAGGAAGGACGCAGTCTTAGAAGCGTACGGCGCCACGGGACGGTTGTTTTGTATGCCGTGATCCGACGGGACTTTGTGCCTTTTCTTCGGTGTGTAGTTGCAATCCGTCTCATTGTCTTCTGTACAATGATTGCAGACCGGGAGATTTCGGTCGCACTTTGGGAAAGAATATTCGGGGTTTGGGGCAGGTGAGGAGCACAAAGATCACGTACTTTCAGATTTCTCAGTCGGCATCTGTCGCACCTTGGGATACCGCGGTGAGCCGGAGTAGGTAGCGGGGTGTACTTGCATTCTCGTCCGGCGGCATAAGAGCAATGGTTGCATGTTGGGAGGACACGGTCACACTAGCCGCCCATGAGCAACGGAGGAAATACTCGGCAGAGGTAACGCACCTTGAGGTTATTTAGTCGACAATGGTCGCACCGTGGCTTCCCTCTCCTCCCCTTCCACTGCGATTGACGAGCCATATAGACCTTCGGATTAGGTATCCTGATGGTGAGCTGACCGTCGTCACCAGAGTCATTCGCGGAGTCGCTGCCGACTGGCGAATCCGCCATTGTGGAATCGTGGGGAGTACCTTGAGAAGAATGAGCTTGGTGCCGGGAATTGATGCTTGGGTTTATATATGCGAGTTTAGCGTACCGAGGACCAAAGTCTTTGTGCGTGAGTATGCCCTCCGAAACCCGCCGCAATTCAGATAAGACGATGGTAACTGGCAGAAGACCTCTTCGTATGACGAACAAGAAAGGGGCAAGAATTGACGAGACAAACGGAGGTGACTAAAACAAATCGGTCCGACGAGGACAGGAGATGCAGTCGGCGCAGAACAAAGGCAGGTCGACGGTGAGGCCGATGTGAGTTTGTATAGACAAGAAACCAAATCCGGCCAAACGAACCTAGTCAGCTCGGTGACCGTGACGCTAGCTGTCACACTTGGATGCACCTCGCGCCATCGCTTGCGGCGGCCTCCATAATACCTCGCCGAAATTGGGCGCCTTCTCCTCGTCCATAATATGTCGACCTCGCGCCTCTGTCATCCCATTCACGCATCTAGTTCGGAGAGGACATCATCGAAAGCACATCGAGCGCGAGGCCAAAATGAATCACCCGGCGAACCGTAACATAATGCGCAGATAATGGAAGCTGCCCTTCCCCCCCCTCAGGTGTTCTCCTACTACACTGTTTACCATAAATAGCTATCTGCTTGTACAACGCACGGAACGGTGTGCTCGGCAATATGCGCAGCGTATGGCTTATGCTGTCATGATCAAGAACATCGACGATCCGTCTCCTGACTTCTTTCAGTTGTACGCTTTGAACTCTCTGCCTGCTCCGAAGGGGCGCCGTGAACAGAGCCAATCAGATACCGGACTTCGCCGGGCATTACCAAAGGATTCACGCAATTACACGGCCAAAAATATGGCGGTTGTACTCTACATGGATCGTAAGTGGGACGATTGACGTTAGGCACGTAGCCGTGTCCTCAACGAACGACGCTGCCGTGAATCTTCCGTTATTACTCTGGTAACTGTACATCCTATCCGTACATGGGCCACTATTGGAAGAATGCTGTTGCTAGTACCTAGCGATTTGAGGGGATATACGTCCTTCACCAGAGAGCCCTGCTGACAGATCAAGGAAGTATTACGATGAGCAGGGGCTGGAACATGCATGCATTGATTGATCCTCCGCCCACCATGCTTCAACATCGGCGCGTTGAATGCCTGTCGGCATTTCTTTCTTTCTTTCTAGATCCCGTTTATTGCCCTGCGAGGCCGCGCCTCATGGTAGGCCTTAAACTACAAATACTATCGACGTGAGTAAGAAGTGGGTGTTCGGCTGTACATGGTGAGCACAAGGCTCGAGCTAACTAGGGGGGTGTGGTGGGGAAGTAGCGGTGGCGAACGGGGCAAGGGGAAGTGCTAGGCGATGACCGGAAGGAGGGGTGCAAGGGTACACTAGTGGTGGAATGGTGAGTAGCAGGGCGCAGTACCTATGCGTTGTGGCCGCCTGTCCACCCTTGGCCAGTGAAGGCTAGGGTACGGGTTGCAAACCTGCCGCCCAATGGGTACGATTGCGTCCCTGGGACCCGCCTCTTGCTGCGGTCAGGAGTACGCCCGGCGGTATCCCCGCCGTTCGTCAGAACTCCCCCGCCCCTAGAGCGGGCAGATGCCCGCAACGCATAGGTACAAGGGATCCATTGTCTCGGATACATGCATGACCAGCGGGTATAT
>NW_006766885.1:399045-502081 GCF_000275845.1 Dichomitus squalens LYAD-421 SS1
ACATCTTTACCAAGAACCTTGGTGTAGTGAAGTTCTTGAAATTTCGCTCACAACTTGGTCTCCGCTTCCCAAAGTCCAGAGCTGCTTAAAGCGCCTGCTACGCTTGCGTAACCATTCGGATACTTAGCGAGGGGGAGTGTTGAACAGGCGCTGGTTTACACAGCTTGCCTAACACAGCCGTCACAAGATATGGAACGGCACAGCCGGTTACTGCAATAACCGAGGCTGTACTACTCATGTGGTACACACACAGCTTTGCTGTGTACGCACTGCTTCTCTGTGCGACTGTGCATCCTGGGAAGGTACTGTATAGTACTACGTAGCCACAGATGTACAGTAGTATATATAGGGGACCTCTGTACCCCCAATCTACAGTTCAGTTCACTTGAACGTCTCCTCTCATCGCTCTAACAAGCCTCTTACAACCAACAACCCTTCTAGGTGAGTTGCAGGCTATCCGCTGTCGTTGCCACCCGTGGGAGAGGCCTTCGCCCCCCGGGTTCAACAGTAAAGACCGCCCTTCGTCGCGTTTGACCGGCGGTGATGCAAGATCACATGGGAATGGCTATTTTGAAACCGCAAATCAGTAGGGAGGATGCCAAACACGCCGCCTTCTCCTCACTACCTGCAGAAGCCATGTGCTCCCAGACCGACACATCGCGTCACTTCTCAGATTCGTGTCGACTTCGCTTCGCCTTGGAATAATAGCCTATTGTAAGCCATCATGGTAGGGGTAGGACTATATAAGTTGGCCGTCTTCCGTACCATGCTTCCTCAGCCGTCTGCTCCTCAGGCCTCCCCTCCCTCTTGAGCACACTTCCCTAGCAACGATGTTCGCCGCCAAACTTTCGGCGTATGCCCTTGCTGGTGCTCTTCTGGCTTCTCCTCTCGCTATTGGCGCGAGTGTCCAGAGGCGTGCAGTCGCCTACTTCGACCCTACGGCGGGCGGAGGAAGTATGTTCGCTGATGCCGGTAACGGTCTCGGGGAGCCTCTGAACGTACGTTCCTACTTGTACTACTGCTCCCATCTAGCATCCCTGACGACCTTTCTGCCTGGCACTGCAGGTCATCATCTCGGGGCTCAGTTCCCCTGATGTTCTCACTGAGGAC
Organism: Dichomitus squalens LYAD-421 SS1; assembly: GCF_000275845.1. Classification (NCBI taxonomy): domain Eukaryota; kingdom Fungi; phylum Basidiomycota; class Agaricomycetes; order Polyporales; family Polyporaceae; genus Dichomitus; species Dichomitus squalens. The sequence continues at coordinate 400,156 of NW_006766885.1, forward strand.
GGCTTGATCAACTATGCCCAAGCTATCGGATTGTACGTCTACCAACGTCCACTCCTTCTATACCAGTGGATACATTGAAAGCGTTTGCGTCTGTTTCAGCTCGACGGAGTGCTTCGGCATCCACCTTGGCAACCCCTTCCCCGCCAATCTGGGTGACGGTCACGGCCCTGTGAACCAGACGGTCGAGCTCCGTCAGGACTACGGCGACGAGGACGGCGGTACCTGCCTCGAGTCCCTTATCGGCGGCAACCACTTCCGTGTGTTCTTCCAGAACGGCCCCTCAGCGAACAGCGGTGCGGCCTTCCTCGCGTGAGTTCCCGTTCTACACCACGCCCCATGAGGCCTTTCTTTTATCCCCTTCGGCGGAAGCTGATTGGCGCAACTCTGTTTGACGCGCGGGATGTGCCTGCCATATGCATGCAGTGTCTCGAAGGAGGAGCCCGTGACGGACAACCACGACATCGTCCCCGACGGCTACGACATCGGCCGGGACACGCTCGTCCAGTCCGCGGTCGGCATCACGAGCAACGACGGCGTGACGTACTCGACTACGGCACAGAACATCACTGGGCTCCTGCCCACCGGCACCGAGGGCGTGAACCACGACATCGCGATCGACGGCATCGTCACCCTGCTCACAGTCACCATCCAGTGAGCTAATGGATATCGTCGTCTGGGGTCCCAGGAGGGGATGTACTGTAGGAGTTTGCTTGATTGTCACGACACCTGACATTTGCCGCGTTGCGGTTTACGACTTCTCGCATGCATACATGTATACCTGTATCGATATCATTAGCTTGGTGACATTGGTATGAATGAAAATATTGTTCGCTTGATACCCTGCCTACTACGACCATATCACCAACATCGCCGCATTCTCGGGGGGTAAGCCACAGCACACCGGGAAACCCGGCTACCCCCGGTTTGCTGTGATAGAACACCAACCTGGAAGCAGTTGCTCGCGGTGTCTATCACGGAACGACCAACGAGCTCTCAAGCTCGCCGGCAACAAGTACCTAAAATACTTCATGAAACGCATCGAACGCGAGAGCGGTCGCGCGGCTTCCTCAGACAACATGAGGATATCCACCTGCATTCCCTGACTACTGTACCGAACGACATTGATAACTCCGTGCATGAGATTGCTTATTGTCCTCCAGCTATGTAGAGAGATACAAGTGTGAGAGACCTGCTGTGTGCATGCGTGCGAGGCGTGCGGTGTGGTTGGTGTTGTACAGTGTGCTATGTATGTAAGAGCTGATCCAAATGGAAAGCGTGCATATAGAAAGCTTGCGGAGCGAGGAAAGGGAAAGGGGAACGCATATATAACCTACCATACTGGGCAGAACGGAGTTCGGCACCAGTCGTAAATTGCAAGACGGTCGTGCCCATGTCGTCGTCGGGGGATCAGGCATTGGCTTCGACCTTCGCGCCGTCCATGGTCATCCACTCGTCCCAGTGCACGTCGTCATCCGACGCCTCGTCCTGCCTCGACGCCAAGAGCAGCTCGTCGTCGTCATCGTCGTTTGTGTTGATACCCCCGGTCACTTCCGCTAGCCAGCGCTCGTTCTCCTCGGCGACCTCATCGACGGTCCGACGGCGGACGCGCGAAAGGACCGCGTCGAGCGCCTTGAAGTTGTTGTCGTCTGCCGCGAACTTGCGATGCCGCCGGCCCACGATGTGCTGCAACAAGTGCCGCGTCAATCAACCCGTGTACAAAAAGGCAGGAGAAAGAAGGGCGCGTACCTCGCGGAAGTCCTCGAACTTCTGCCGACAGCACTCGCAGTAGCCAGGCTTGGACACCTCGTCGCGCTTCGGGAGCTTGAGCGTGTTCGTGCTCTTGCTCTTGCGCAGGAACTTCACGCGGTCGGGGATGGTCGTCGGGGGACCCATGACGTTTTCCTTGTTGTCCCGGTCAGTGGGCACAGCCGCGGCAGAGACACGGCGGTTTATCGTGATCTGCTGCGCGAGCTTGTCCTTCAGCGCAGGGGGCAGAGTCAGAGAGCGCAGGAGGCCACCGGCGGTGGACGTGCCCGTGTTCGACGTGATGTTGACACTGTTCCCGGAAGCCGCCATGTACGCTGCAGATGCAAGGTACCCGGACGCGTGCACCTGCTCGGCATGGCTCTCTTCCTGGAAGTCAGCGTCGAGATCAACGAGCGCTTCGACGCTGGCGTCGGGGTACGCCGCGCGGCGATGGAGGTTGCTCATGGACGCGGTCCGCCGGAGCTCGTGCTGCTGCATGCGGACCTCCTGCGCCCTACGTTTCCGCTCGTGCTGCAACAGCCGTGCTTTCCGTCGCGCGCGCTCTTCTCGCCGGTCGTGCTCCGCCTTCTCCTGCTTCTGTCGCCGGCGCTCTTCGCGCTCATCGTACTCGAGGAACGGCCCGCGCGCGTGGGGGTGGCAGTGGAGAACGGGCCATGCGCCCTTCTCCTTCCCATCCCGTGTCCTCTGGATGGGGTACTCCGCGGCCGCGACCGTGGCGAGCTCCTGCTTGATGTCCTCGACGAGGACAAAGTAGCTGTCCTTGGAGAAGTAGGTAAAGTCATGCCGACGCTGGGAGGGGTCGCGTTCGCTTGTGCCGTGCAGTCGTTCGGTCCTGAGTAGCTGAGCGAGGTTGTGATCCTTGGATGATCGTTGAGCAGCTGTGGGGAGAGCACCGGATGCAGACACACGAGGCGCTTCGCAGCGGTCGAGGACGTTGTGAAGCTTTGTCGCGGACCAGATCTTCATGTTGAACGACTGGGCCTTCTGCACTAGGGACTCGGCCTTTGTGCCGGTCGTGAGAGCACTGAGCAGATGGAAAGACTGAGATGAGCGCAATATGTATGTGACAAGCAAGTAAACGTACCGGCCGCGTAGTTTGATCGGGCTCGCAAGCAGTCCACCGCCAGCAGCAGCCGCGGCAGCAGAAGCTGCTCCCGCTCGTACAGTCTCCTTCTCCTTGTTCTCTTTATCGTCGACGTCATGCAGCGTAATGAAATGTGTGATCTCTTTTGAGAAGAAGTCGTCGATCCTCTGCACGAGCCCACGCGACGGCCAACCACGCGAACGCGCGACAGAGTTCAATCAATGTTCCATCATGAACGCCAACAGCACTTACCGCCCCCATGTATGATACCCGCTTCTCGAGGTGGTTTCTGATCAACGCAGTCTCTGGGTTGCCGGAGTCGAGATCGAAGTAAAAGACCCAGCTGGGGAAGGCCCGGCTGTACTTGGCCTTGAACTCTTCTTCTCGCTGGATCCTCTCCTTCTCTCTCCTCCGCTCCTTCTCCTTCTTTGCCTCTGCGCGGGCAGCCGCGGCGGGGGTCGGCGACTCTTGAACCACAGGCGCACTGGGCGTCGTCTTGACGCGCTTAGAGCTGTGGTCGGTGGGGGTGTCAGCGGGCTCGGGGGAGTGTGGCCGCTTGAGCACAATGTTGGCCCTCTTGAGCGTGGTCCGGCAAGGGGATATGGACATGCCGGTGTTGTGCTGCTGTGGTCGTGTAGCTAGAGGGTTGCGGGGAAGGGCAGCGGCTGTGGCCATGCGTGTGGAAGTATTATGGGACACGGGGTTGATGTCCCTTGTTACTGGGTAGGGTAGACAGGGTGTATGCAAGAAGCACAATGAGAAGGGCGATGAAAGAGGGAGAAGGAGACAAGCAGTGTGGAGGAGAGCAAGAGACGACGAGGCGAGACGGGTGTGAGGTGAAGAGACGCGTGACGAAACGATCTGGTTCATCAATCCAAACAAATAACGCGTGTTTTCGACGCGACGCGTCCGTCTCAAATCTAATGGCGCGTCTGCTGGATCGACAAATGCGTCGTTGAGGGCTTTTGAAAACGAAAGCGACCGAGTCTGTACATCACAAGGATATCGGAGAGCTTTCAAGCTTTGCTTCAACTTCAACGGACGAATTGTGCTCTCTGACCATTGCGTGAGCAGACTCTGCTTCCTGTGCGTAGCAGATCTCCACTTCGCACGCCAGTCCATGTCATCCTAAGCTCAGCCTCAAGCGTGCATTGAGGCTAGAAACTGTAGATATCTTCAGGCAGCTTGATGACGGATGGTGGCGGTTTGCTCAAGGTTTGGCCGCACCGATAAGTACATCCGTTTACTCCGGATACATCGGAGCGCCTTTCCAATCAATCCAATCTAAACATCCCACGCTTCACGTGATCGTGTCAGACAATTCATGCTTACCAGCCACTGGGAGGGACGTTCGTTCTTCACCAGCCTTGGCCGCAACGGCTGTTGAGAGTATATTAATGGTAATATGCCACGCGAGTGTAGATTCATTGCAAGGCCCATGGCCGAAAGCGGGAGTAGAAGTCACGTAATATCTGAGGCACGCTTACAAGGTGCGCATTAATCTAAATTGTCAGGAGTGTGACATAACGCGCTCTCGGTTCGGTCACGTCTGTGTTTCCCCGCGCGCCGGGCCGGGCTCTTGCAGTCACTTCCACTGTCGCCTCAAGCCCAAGTACTTCTCGAGACGACGGGGACGAGATGCAACGACAGTATACAGACATCTTTCCGACGCTCTCTTCTGGACTCGAAACGTCTTCTGAAGATGTCCGCAAGAACGCTGCTGCCCTTCCTGGCTTACCCCCACGCTTCTTCATACCACGGCTGGACGACAAGCCACAGAACCCGATCATGGACACCTTACGTCTGTTGCGGAACAAGTCGCAAACGGAACCCTTCCCCGCTCCGCAGACATCCAAGTTGCCTCCGGAACTAGAATCGTTGTCGGAGGACCTCCTGAGGTTCGCGCAAGCGAGGCAAAGCAATCTTGAAGACATCTGGCAGTCAGCTGCATCGCGGAAGCATAACAAAATGGTGAGTTTTCAGTATATGAGCGCATCGATAAGCTACAGAGACGTAGATTCTCCCAGAACCAAGCGCTTTCATGGGACGCACTCCGTCCAACCTTCAGTCCACATGCGAATGCCTCCCCCTTCTTGTCGGAACAGACTACTAGCACCTTCGCTTCGGCCAGGTACCAGTGAGTACTCAATGCGCCGTTGGGAACGTATCTCGTTCTCACAGCCGACAAGTCTACGTCCACCTATCCAGGATCCCGATGTACACCTCGTATACGTTCAGATCCCAGACCTATTCCAATCACTCCTGCTAACAGTCAGCGGAACATCATCGCATCTTCATATATGGGATTCCGTCCGACACAGATTCTTCCTGAGGGGTCTGGGTGAGAAGAAGCGAGGGCAGGTCGTCATAGTCGGAAAGGATGACATCGTGAGCGCAAGGTGAGTTCAACGAGACTTGGAGAGGCGCTGCGCTGATTCAAACATAGTCTGTTGCAGCGCTTTCTCACTATCGGCAACCTGATGAGGCGTCTGGAGATATTGACTGACGATCGAGCACCAAGGTATGTGGTACCCTTGCTCCCCTTGGGTCCTGGCGTCCATCTATGCTCCCAGTCATCATCGTCCGAGTGGCCAGCCTACTCCCATCCTCCACGCATTCAGACATGCACTGTCATCTATCTTGGCCTATCTACGAGAGAATGCGGACGCCATCCCGATCGATTTGCAAGCGAACCTAGGAGCAGATGCGCGACTGACGGCATTATGGACCAAATATGAGGACATGAGCAGCATCTTGCAAGCTCTGGCTGCCCTCTGTGGTCGAGTAAGTGCATATATGCGCCAATTTCTGTGATGTCTCTGAGATCGACCGCCAGGAAGAACACGTGGATCCAGCGGACTACATTCCTCTGCCGACGACATCTAGCGCACTTCTCTCCGCCATCTACAATCACCTCACTGACCATATGGAGCGCTCGTCCCCGAGACTGGTCACCGCAGTCCTAGCGTTCATGCTCACCAACACGTCGCGAGGATACATGCAGGACCTCTGCGCCTCCGTCGGATACAGCACGCCCAGCTCCACCGTGCAACCCCCCATAACCAAAGCACGCGTAGCGTATGACGACGGGTTGCCTTCGGCTTTCCCTAAGGATGAGAACGACTACTATGGCACTGGGCGACGGGAAGAAGGCGACTTTGATTTCGACGTGGATGGCTTTCCAGAATCTGTTCGTCCGGAATTGGCGGAGGTGTTCACGCGATCGAGGAAGTCGCTCGTGCTTCTCCGCGCGGCGGATCCCGAGCACCCGCTTCTGACGAGCAAGCACCTCCATCCGGAGATCGAGTGGCTGTGGACGGAGGAGCAGCTGGAGAATATGGAGGACGGGCTCGCGTTCAGCGCCGGTTCAGTACGGACACCAGCCCGAGCTATCGAGAGGGATGTAGGATCGACCGACTCAGGCCCAACCTCAGAGGACGTCTTGCATTCGTTCAAGGTGTTCGACCTCCTCCCTGGAGAAAGTGACCCTACACCTGGCAATTACCCGACCACGAACCTGCTATCCAACGCCCATTTCACGACCTTCCTCCGCGCTTTCCTCGCCGCATTCCCGTCGTCTCTCCCTCCTTCCACTCCGACTCTGTCGCATCTCGCCGCCCGAGTACTCTCGCCACTCGTCTCGCATGCGCAAGCACTCTCGGGCGCGCTCGTGGCGCGCTTCCTCAGCCCTGCGACGCACCTCCACCTCCACACGCATCTCGTCCTGCTCCGCGGGTACATCCTCCTCACAGAGCACGCCTTCAAGTCGCGCCTGCAGGACGCCCTCTTCAGCGATGCCGAGGACATCAGCGCGGCGGTCGTTGGATCGAGGATGCATGCTGTCGGCGCGGTGAGGGAACGGGCGAGAGAGCGGTCGAGGACGAAGAGCGGCCAGACGAGCGGCAGTCGGAGCCGGAGCCGCGTTGCCAGCGGTGTAATTGCGGGAGAGGAGAAGCCGAAGAAGGGGGAGAGAGTCGTCGGGCTGTCGCCTGCGCTGACGATTGGAGACAAGTGGCCGCCTTTGGGGTCTGATCTGAACTTCCTGCTGAGGACGGTCGTGGTGGATGCGCTGGAGGAGGGACGTGCTTTCGCTGCCGCGGATGGCGAGGAAGGCGTCCATGCGGAAGACGAGAAGGTGAGGGCGCATAGGAGGATTGTGGAGGAGGCGGAGTGGAGGCTCGGATTCGCCATCCGCGATTTGCCTATGGGGACTGGGAGGGAGAAGTGGTTGAACCCACTCGGTATGTTTTTCCTATAGGTTTCCCGGACATATTGCTGATTATTTCTCGCACGTAGCTGTTGAGTACGTCGATTGCTTCAGTTCATCATTGTATCGCCGTTTGGCTTACCCTTTCACACAGAGCTCTAGACTTCCTTTACATGCACTATCAGCCCCCTTTCCCTCTCGACGTCCTCATCACGCCAGCCATCCTATCCAAGTATCACCGGATGTTCGCCTTCAATCTCCGGCTCATGCGCGGTACGTTGCCTCTCCAGAATTACCCCGGTCGTTTGCTTGTGCTAAAATCTCAGCATTCCAGTGGAAAACGTCGTCCGCACACTCTTCCGCCTTACCCGCCACCCCTCAGCGCCCCTCTTCGCGACGCTTTCGCCCTCGAACAAGCGCCTCCTCCACTTCCGCTTCGTCGTACACGCGTTCGTCATGGCCCTCTCCTCGTACGTCTACGACGTCGCCATCGGCAGCAACATGGACTCCCTCCTCTCCCGCCTTTCCGCCGCAGGCGGCGCAGAAGCCGGCCTCGACAAGAGCGCCAGCAGTACGGACGGTGGGAGAGTGAAAACGGAGCCCGAGGCGTTCGCGGACGTGTTCAGCTTAGGAGAGTACCACTCGCGCGTGCTCGACGACGTCCTGAGCTCGTGCCTGCTTCGGTCGGGCCAAAGGGCGGTGGGCGACATCCTCAGGCAGTGCATGGAGCTCGTGCTCGAGCTGGGGGTCTTGGCGGGGGAGCTGAAGGACGGGCACCTGGAAGAGTACGAGGCTGCGCCGCTCCTCGAGGACCTGTGGGACCGGTTCAGGGCGAAGATGACGACGTTTGTGAGTGTGCTCGCGCGTGTCGCGTGTGCTTGCGAATGAGTTGCTGATGTGGATGTTCGTGTGTGCCAGGTGAAAGTGCTGAAGGCGTTGGTCGAGAAGGAGGCGGACAGCGCGGGTCTTGTGCTGAGCGACATCCCGCTCCACATGATGCAGGGCGCAAGGCGGGTGTCGAGGACGACGGCGAACTTGCATCAGCTTTTGCTAAGACTGAACATGTCCGATTGGTGGACCAGGAAGGAGGGTGCGAAAGCAGCACCATGATGTGGGAGATCTGTGCCACAACCATGTTCATGCACGTGTATCGCTATGCTTCGCTCCTGCCGCAATCAAGAGCAAGTCACTAGTAATCATCGTGAAACACTTCATCCATTGCATTGCATTCATCACTGTGTACAAAACCATGCCGCGTGACAAAACTAATACTACGAGGTACGGATATACTACATTGGCAGAGGGAGACTACTACAGCTACTTGTTGATACGGGGATGTGGTATGTGATCCACGAGGCATCGATCCGAAGGCTAACACGGAGCACTGACATATATGCATGATGACGGTCCCTGCGACTGACAGTTCTTCGACATGTGACGAGACGAGGTGGAATGAGACGGGAGATAGATGTGCGATGACAAAACAATGCAGAAGAACATGTAGGCATGGTGGGATCGAACTGGACAGAGCACGTAGCTGTAGCGAGCACGGTACGAGATGGTGTGATGACAAGGTCGGGAGAAGTGAGGAGACAGATAGTATGGCAAGCATGAGTGATGACAGAGCACAGAAAATATTGAGGAAATAAGTGAGATGTGGGGAGGGAAGCCGTCTTGATTCGATGGCAAGCATGGCGACCCCTGACTGCGACGTTGATGATGGCGGTCGAGACTGACGGCCGAAGGCTTAATCCTCCATAGTCTCCTCGAAACCAACGACTTCCGAAGAGACGTGTCCGCGCGCTTTCGCCTCTCGGGCGATGCGAGCCTGCTCGCGTTGGTATAGAGCACGGACTTCCTCTTCGCGGGCGTCTGCTGGGGCCTCGTCAAGACCGAGACCGAGACCACGAGCGACCTCGTCGAGGCGAACGCCATCAACAAAGCGGACTTCTTGTGTGCAGGAGCTACCAGCGAAGGACGCTGAGCGGCTGAACGCCTTCTTGCCCGGCTTGCGAGGTGTGGACGGAAGGCTGCTGCTGTTGCTCGACAGCGTCAAGAGACCAACGACCTCGAGGACGCCCGCAAGATCCCCGAACTCGCTCCTTGAGACAGGCTTGAAAACGCCGCTGTCCGCTCGTCCAAGAATCGTCGTGTAGAACGCGTGAAGCTGGCCCATCTCCAGGCTCGACGCGGTCGAAGACGATTGAGTGCGCTTTACCGGAGAACGACACGGAGACGAAGCGGGGGAAGCGGAGATTGAGACGCCGGCTTCAATGGACTTCGTGGCTAGAAACGCCGCCAATAAAACGAGACGCTGCTGAAGACCAAGTTCCCGGACCTTCATAACAGTTTCACTATCGCTAGCCTTGCGAACGATTCCGGCAGCGGCGGACGGAGCAGACGCCGGAGTGGTCTTTCCGGCGGGCGCATATGCCTTCAGCGCGGAGAGAATGTGGGAAGGCGTGACTGCAGGAGAAGGGCCATCCAGGGAGTCCGACGTAGAAGCGATGGCTGCGATGTCGATGGCACCGCGGAGAACCTCCAACACAGCGCGCACATCACCAGTCTGAGCGGCGATCTTCTTTGCAAGCAGAGTGAGCGTAGCAGTTGGCAAGAACTTCTTGGTACGCTCCATAGTCTCCTTCTCTCCCAGTAGAGGGGCAAGCCTTGACTGAAGAATGCTCAGCAACTGCTCTGGCGTGTATGGCGCAAAGTGAAGCGTCTGTACGCCGGCGAGTGACTGGAGGGAGAAGGTGGTCGAAGAGGCAGTAAGGGTGTGCGTATTCGCGATCCCAATGAGTCTTAGGCTTGCGGAGAATGTGTGCGCAAGATTGAACAGAGGGGACAGCGCCTGCGCTGAGGAGGCGACGTGGTCCATTTCGTCCAAAACGACAAGACTGGAACAATCAACTCTACATCAATACAGCGACCGAATTTGCGGCTGAACACGTACCATTTCTGCTTGCTAGACGACAACGTCTTCTCCACAATCTGCTGCGGACTGTCTTTCGCTTTGCGTACGCGCCCGGGGGTCTTGTTCCCAGCACCGAACAGCTCGGCAAGTTGCTGCCACACAGCATCCACGCCATCGAGCGCCATGCAGTTGACAGCTAGGACCCGAACATCCTGAAGCTGGCCAGCGAGGTCCGCAAGAGTCGCGTTGACCAACGCGGTCTTTCCCGTGCCAGGGGATCCAGAGATATACAAGGCAGAAACGTCCTTGGCGGAGCTAGGATTGCCGATGAAACCGAGGATGAAGGCCTCGATCTCAGACCGCTCTTGTTCGCGACCGGCCATCTGCGGTCCATCATTGCACGTAGGACGGAGTAGCGCCCGAGCGCGGACATGTAAAGGAAGAAGCAGAGAGGGAGGGGTCGAGGGTGGGGTGAACAGCGAGAGGTGTGAGAGTGACGTCGCCGGAGTGGCGACAACCGCTTGCCGGAGGTTAGACGTCGACGCATAACGCCGAGGCGCTGGCGACCACGTCAGCAACTACAACTAGCGACAACTCGAAGTTCAACTCACTGCCTGAAAGAGACGATCCGCCCTCGATCACTGTGCTGGTACGGCGCAATGAACGAGTACGGCGTGGGCTGGAAGGGACCGACGCGTTGATCGCTTCAAGTACGAAAGGCGGGATGTTCTCCTTGTTATGATCTCCGTCGAGCACGCTACCAGTGGTTTTTGCGCGTTTAGGATTTGGAGTGGGGTCAGGGGTTGGAAGGGCCAATGCATTGTCGAGATCGGAGAAAGTCGAGTCGGGCTGCTCTACCTGGGTGGTCTGGTGCGACCGCTTACCGAGGACGGACCCCGTGTTTCCTCGTAGCAAACTCATCGCTGGTGTAGTATAGAGTAAGAAGCACCTGTCGACAATTGTAGAGCGCCGTCTCGACCGGCGACGAGGGGAGCCGGGAGGAAGTCTTGTCGTGGATGGGGGAAAAGCGAGAGGAAAGGCGCTGGCCTTGGCGCTTAAGTAGGGCCGCCACAACACGGTTTCAGACTCCGCCGGTCAACGCGACGCGTTAGGACGCACTCTCACGTGATCGACGCGTCGCGCGGCTCATTACAGAGACATGCTCCTCGCGCAGCGGAAATAGTGCGGCCGTGCGATCATATTTCCCTCCGCACGCTTGCGGCTTCGCACACCTTCTTCTAGTCCTCACGCCATGCCATTCGTGCGGCCGGCAGGCTTCTCAGTAGGGCAGTGCGCACGTACTCAAATCCTATATATCGTGAGGGCCAAAATGACAGCTCCTCGCACGAGCTGCCCGATACCCCCATGCGAGTGCAAATTCCCAATTGGTACCTCCTCGCGCTGCTGCACGCTGTCTTCGCCAGTTCAGGGCGAGCGGCATCACTGGCTTCCCGCAGCATCAAACTATATGTCCGGTGAGTGAACACGGGTGACGTCTATCAATACTGCTAAGTCAACTTTATACTTCCTGTATAGGGTTGACGACGATGACGGAGATGACAGCGATAGCGATGATGGCGACGACAGCGGGCACGCGCGTCACCACGGAGGTTCCGCTTCTTCCAGCCATGGTCGGAGCAAAGGAGCTATGGTTGGTATTGTTATAGGATGCCGTGAGTAACACGTTCCACTACAGGAGTATAGCATATTCACCTCGGATAGTGATTGCCCTTTTGCTATTGTTTCTCTTCGTCGTATGCTGCATCCGTCGGAGACGAGCAAAGGCACGGAAGCAAGCTCAAGCTGCTGCCGTCACGGCTGCTGCCCCGGAGATGAAGGAAAATTTAGCATCCACGCCCCTCCTCGTGCAGCACCCGCCTAACCTGCGTCCAAGGTCGACGATCGCCAGCAGTCCGACAGACATCATACCTGGTCCTCTTTACTTCTCAGACAGTATCGGCCGACGTGCGACGCAAGAGTATCGGAACGTCGCTCCGCCAACGGACGACTCGGCGCCCTTGCCGAACCCGTACGACGGGGATACACCTCCGCAGCCCCTAACACGAGACGACTTCCTGTCGTCTCCTACATCCCCGTCGTACCCGACGTCCCCGTACGCGTCAAGTGCGTCGCGCATCTCTCGCAGGCAGTCGACTGCACCGTCTGCGTGGACCCACGACGAGCTCCACAGCGATGCAAGCTCAGGATCAGGCTCTGGCGCGCTGTTGCTTGCTAGGGGAGGCACCCAGACGTCCCGCCTCACCACGTCTTCCAGTCTCCACGAGGAGATAGCAGGATACCAGAAGGCGTTGGAGGCGCATTATAGGAAGGAGTCGGAGGATGCAGTCATGAGGGAACACAGAATCGGAGAAGGATCGAGCGTACCTGCCGATCCACCGCCAATGTACAGCCCTTCGGTCGAAAACTAGACGTGATGTGTTGATTCCAGCTTGGACATGACCAAATGGACAGATATGCTGTTGTTGAGAACATCATGGACAGAGCTCGTATGTCTCATACGGTGCCATCGAGTCAGGGATAATTAGATCATGTCTTTCATTGTTGAGCGCAGGTAGACTCTGTCGAATTCGGAGCGGTTTGATATACAGCTTGGACCGAAGTAGCCGGGCGCGCACAAGAAACGAGGCTAGAACGTGTCTGCTGCGTACGTGTCATACCTAATCGTACGCAGTCAGCCTCGCGCATGATTGAGAGGTGTGACATTTGGGGCAACCCTACTTAATCCTCCGAACTGTGCCCCGATTCTGTACATGCGTCGCCTATCTTCTTGACCAAGTACCGTGACAAGGGTGTCCCGGGGCTCCCTCCTGCGCGTTCACGATTGAAGTCACAGTGTGAGAAGGAGGCAGCTTGAGTGAGGTCCGCGATGCTCTCCTGGGTCGCCCGGGCTGCTCCGAGCACCTCGATCTCAGCTTTGCGTCGTGAGAAGAGCATGTACTGCAGCTCTTTCCTGGATACGCAGGCGTTAGTCCGCGACCGTGTTTCAGCTGCCGCAATCTCAGACGTCCACGAATTGGCGGGGTTTCCCGATACGGGACCTTGAGAGCTCCAAGGGTGAGACGAGAGTCTTCTAGACTCACCTCCACCGCGCCGGCAGGTTTTCTCGTTTCAAGAGCGAGCGCGCCTGAGAGCGTAAACGGATCAGCATGAGCTCAATATGTACGAGTTGGAGAGCACAGGAGCACGGAAGAACAGAATCATGGAAGAGCAGAACAGAATCTGAATGCGAGAGCAACCGGAGTCTTCATGAAGGGAATGCCAAACAATTTACCTTCTTCTCATCGTGCTTCGTGATCGGAAGCAGCGCATCCTTGTCGATGCCCAGCCTGTCGATCGGTCATCACGAGCAATCAGTAAGGTGTGAGCGGCGGATCGGGAGGGGGACTCCGCCTCGTAAGGGCGGGAGGACATACGAGGCAAGCTCGCTGGCCCAGAGGCCTAGCCATTGCACCCGGTCGGCCGCGAGGTGGGAGTTCTCGTGCCGCATCCGCGTGCTTCCGTGCTTGTAGACGGAAAGGATATCGATTCCGTAGGCGTCTCCGTCGACCAACGCCAGGATCGGGACGCTGCGCAATGCAACCCGATCAGGTCCCCCTTGTGTGGGCCGAAGAGGAAGGAAACAAATTACCGCGCCGGGAGGTTGTCCGCAAGGGTCTTGACAAGTTGGCGGGTTGCCACATCCGGATACCCTTTTCCCTGCACAACCAGTGGGATTCTTCAACCGGAACTTGGAGAGAGATGTGTGTGTGTGCGAAACCATACCGTCACGATCAAGCCGGATCCTGGTAACGTTTCGTGTGTTGCCAGTCGCAGCCTGCAGAGTGTCTGGAAGACGGCCTAATAGGGGTATGTTAATCATTGGGGAGTGGCAGCCGATTGGAGACGCTTCTGACCTCTTTTTCCACTACTAGTACCCATGCTAGGGTCTGAGCTACTGCAAACCGCTTGATGTCCTCGGATGGAGGGATGAGGGAAGCCTGGACAGTGTGTCAGGAGCTGTACGTGAAGCCATGTTTCTGGGATGGACCGCGCCTACGTCTCCGTCACACAGCTCAAGGGTTTCTCCACTTTGCATGTGCATTGTGACGCCGGAGCCGCACATCAGTCCTTTCGAGGATGCGCGCTACAACGTGAACGAGGTAGTAGTCCATAGCTTCTATACCGCCACCATCAAGACCTACCACATCTAGGTCGGCGCGGGTCAGCTGCAGTGTCGCAGCGAGATCATCGACGAGCTATTGGAGACTACTAGTTAGCCATGCAGCAGAACTCCGTGGAGCACGGAGAAAACATGCTCGATCAACAGTCGCCTGTGAGCGGAATAGTTGAACGTCCTTGTAATAAATATCCCTGAAAAATGCTCAATGACATGGATACGAACAAACGGTGCAAGTACCGCTTTGTCACTGGCACGCCGTCCACAAGAGCTTCATGAATCAAATCGATAACCCGAAATAGTTGTGCTAGTATGAATTAGCACCTAGGTAGTCGTTACTATTGTATGCATCCTACTTACCGAAGGGACGTGCGCTAGGGGTCTTGGAGACACGAGGAAAGACCAGAGATCGCATTGGCGACCGACTATATGCGCTGGAAAGTCAGCCTATGCTTTCGGACGTAGAACGCATACGTGCTCTTCCGAAGATTCCTTCGTCCTATCCGCGACTTGTACGATGATCTTCTTTGATGTGTTAGCCTGACCTCCTGGTTGACTATATGCGGCGTCGGCAAGTTTGGTGAGGAAGGATAGAACGAAATCTTCGAGACATTCCAAGACTACATCCCTGAATGGTTCAAGAAGTCAGGAGAGAAGGTGCTGACCGTAGAACACAGCATACCGAGAATCGTCATGATCTTCATCGCGTTCGGACTCTACTCCTTCAATCTCGTCTTGTTGAGCGTCGGCCTCCACGACCGTATCTTCCAGCCGTTCATGAGTCATATGTTCACGCTCTTCGAACATTTCGTCGTCGGATAACTCTAGCTGAACCTCGACTTCGTCGCTTATATTATTCAATAGGTCGACGTCGGAAAGGTCGGCGCCGTTATATTCAGCAGGAAGGCCCGCCAAGTCCTGCTGGAGATGCTGATGAGTTACAATATCCTCATAAAAAATGGGCCTTCCATACCTCCATGAAGTTCTCACAGCGGTTCATTGCAAGAGACAAGCCTAGGACTCAGCGGTGGGGCGAGATATCAAACTACAAACGGTCAAGTCACGTTGTGACCTACCTTGTCCTGTCACGCCACGAACAGCGAACCATAAATGAAGTCGAGCGAACATTGACCGTGTACCCATTGAGGATGGCAAAGTAAGTACTACAATCAACACCTTCGTCGATGCGCGGGCAGGTCACGCCCAACGCTTCACGTCCAGCTCGAACCAAGACGGAAGTTGCCTCCAAAACTCCTCTTTCGCCACCTCCACGATCACGCTATACTCCAACCGGCAGGCCTCACACGCCCGGTAGGCGGCCTTGTTTTCGATCCCAGGATGGTCATCTCGCGTCTGCATCGTAACGCTCTCCCCTATCGAGAAGAGGGGGTCGCTATTCCGATTGCAGACCATGCCGTTGACGTCGCGGATCAGCTCGAAAGTGACCGCCTCGAACGCCATCTGACAGGCGCGCTTGAGCGACGGCTGCACTTCGTTGCGGTGCATGCAGAGCTGCGAGGGAGTGCGTCCCTCGAGTTCGGTGACGATGAAGGTGGAGAAGAAGCGCGCTGCTTGTTCTTTGCCCCTAAGAACGCGGCATAGGTCGTCGATGTCGAGCTCGTGGTGCACGCCGTCCGCCGTTGTGTGCCCTTCCATGAGTTGACTCGGAAGGTATCGCGATAGGTCGTAGAATGCCGAGGGAAGGAGACGAGGGGCGTCGACCTCCCGGGCAAGCCTGATGAGCACGCTACATGGCACTTGTCAACATCCATGCATGGAAACAGAGCATTATATAGACTCACAGGGGATGAGGTAGTCCGGGACGAGGAGCATAGATACCATCAACGGATGTGACGGCTTTTTCGCGTACTTCCCATACTGGTAGCGTCTCGGGCCAAGAGAGTGATAGGGTCCTTAGGGCAGATTCGCGCAGCGTCTCCACTCCATACCTCGTAGCGAGGCGAAGAACGGCAGAAATCATAGCAAATTCCTCCGCTGTGCTGTCATGAGACAACCTACTTACGCGCAAACGGGCTTTGAGCATCATGAGCAATGAACCACAGAACCAGGACTACTCACCCGTACAAAGCGCGGAGAAAATGAGCGAGGTCCTCTGGGGAGTCGTCCAAGTATAGTACAGCGAGACCCTCCAGCATGCGTTCGTCCGTTGTCTTGATGGAATCGATGCGAGTTTGCAAGACTTCGGAGTGACGGCATAAGAGCCCGCGGTGGACGATGAAGTACTGTCGCCCAGCGACGATAGACAGGTTGCCGTCCTCGAAGTAGAGATCGGGGTGCCTGATAGGCACTTCATACTCCTCGAGGGGAGAGGCGCATCGATTGGAGCTAAAGTCTGTGGCCATAGAGACGACAGTCGCGCACATTTGGGTGGCAGAAGTAGGAGGTTGACGAGCCAACGGTAGGGACACGGACAGCGAACGTTTCAACACATGGGGCTCTCATGGGTTTCACATTGTCAGCCTCTGGGGCTGTCAGCAATGGTCGTAATCTGGCATAGAGGGCCTGGTATTCGGACATGAGCAGTCCAGAAGGCAATGCGCCATGTAGCTGAACAGACATGTGAGTCTTCACGAAAAGCTGGTCAAGGAAATTGCGTACACACCACTACAGCGACTTCCCACAAGGATTTCTTCTCTCGCTTTAGACACGAAAGTCAGTCGCACGGAATGGGACACCTCGGCGGAGGACATCCGACAAGCATAGTTGTGATGTCGTTTTACCCAGGAAGAGGAGCAAGAGTGTTGCTATAGCAGTCCAACGACCTTCAAAGGTGTCTACTCTAGGTGCGGTCCTTGCGATGATCTCGAGTGAAGAGATCGTCATTCATGCACATGCCCAGGAGTGCATCTCGACGAACATAGCCGGATCGTACGACAAGTAAGCATAGCTATCCAACGACTGTCATGCATAATGCCAGAGAGTCGTAGAGGAGGAGCAGTTCCTGGACACTACTTACTGCAGAGCAGAGGGAGAAGCTAGGGAACGAAACGCATCGGACGAAGGGGTGACGTGAGTCGAGCTGTAGCGTGGGAACAGCCCCGACCAGACTCGCTGGTCAATGACCGTAACCTAAATTCTTTCCTTGTTCCCTCGCGTCCCTGCCGCTCTCGCGTCCTACAACGCCCGCCAGCTCACCAGCTATCAGAGGAAGCACTCATCTCAGAATTCCACCCAAAATGCCCGATACACCTATCACGGTAACACCGCGCGTGGTCCCCGGAGCCCCGCCCCCGGCCCCTGTATCTAAATCACAAAAGAAGAAGCGCAAGGGTGGCGCAAAGACGAAGGAAGAGAGCGAGGCCGGCTCTCATGTCGCTGTCCCGGACACGACAAGTGCTGCGCTGATCGAGGAGGCCCCCAAGGAGAGTGATGTGAAGGAGGGGATTGTTGCCCCCCAGCTGGTCGCGCAGCCATCGGAGGGGGAAGCTGCGACGCCCATCGGCGAACACAAGCCGACTCCTATCGTTGATATGCTGAACAAGAGGTTAAAGGCGAACGGGAAGAAGATCGTGAGTGCTCGTGCTTGTTGATCGGCGGATGGCCGGGCTCGTGTCGCCTGCCACTGCGATTGAATACGTCATGCCTGTTGGACTGCTCGCGTACCCATGGATGGCGACTTACGTTTGCACTCCGTCTTTCAGACTAGGATACAGCTATATCAGAATGAGCCTCCGGAGAAGCTGAACGAAGACCAGAAGCGCTTGCTCAAGACCCTCCCGACTCTTGAGGCCGTCAGCAAGGAACTTGAAGAAGTCAAGAAGGCGATCGAGGTCAGGGGATTAGTCTTGGTTGCTGCCATCCCGCAGGGTCGTGCTGACACTGTCTACGAACAGATTCACGAAGCAGAAGTCGCTCAGGAGCTCGCGTTCGTGAAAGCCCAGGCCGCCCGCGTGCAGGAGGGGAGGCTACGTGATGCTGTCGCAGCTACTCAGGTGTGCAGTGTCCTGTTCTTCACCACGATATGTGTTCATGTTTCCCCCCGCGGAGCAGGCCGAATACCTCGAGAAGACGGCTGAGCTTGTAACCTTCCTTCGCTTGCTCAATGTGCTATCAAACGGGCAACCTGAGGCATTTACCCTCAACCTTAGCGAGACGGAGGGCAGTGTCATCTACTCGATCACAAACACCTTGTTCCACGAGAATCCACAGGGGAAGTCTGAGGTGATTCGTGGCATTTTCACTGGCGAGGGCGACCATCTCGGCGTACCTTGTAAGTACCCCCCAAGACTAGATTATTACCTGACTCACCAGTGTCTTACCTAGATTCGCGCATCAGGGAGATACAGGATCAATTCTTGCACCCTCCGCCGCCTCAAGAGACGCCCGCTGATGTTTCTCCCGCGTTTGTACCTGAGGAGACAACTGTCGGTGGTGTCCCGCCGAGCGCGGGTCCCTCCGGGGAGATTCGTTTCATCATGACGGATGAACTTGCAGAAGCCGAAGCCGAAGCCGAAGTCGAAGTCGAAGTCGAAGTCGAGGCTGACAACCAGGCAGACGGCACTGAATGGGTCGAGGTTGCGCCCACAGAAAATGGACCCACAGAGGTTGAGGTGACGGAGACCGTTGTTGAGGCCCAGATTAACGGGCATACAATCGTTGAGGACACTGTCACGATCACTACATTAACCGAGGTCAGACATCACTCTCTGTCTTCTGCGCAGCTATAGCTGACTGACGATTTGTAGGTGCCTGCTGCCTCGGGCCAGCTGAGCTGGGCGGACGAGGACCATGAAGAGCTTCCTTCGCTGGCTAACCTCCAGGCTCACTACGGCACCTCCAGTGAAGCATCACCTGCCCCCGAACCCGAACCCGCTGTTCCGGAGACTCCTCAGACTCCTCAGACAAACGGAAACAGTCAGCTTGTCGATGAAGATGGCTTCACCATACCCCACAGAGGTCGCGGACGCGGACGCGGCTTCCGCGGTGAGCGTGGTGCCTACCGCGGTGAACGTGGCAATTTCCGTGGCGAGCGTGGCGGGTTCCGCGGTGAACGTGGTGGCTATCGCGGCGGCTTCCGAGGCGAACACCGTGGAGAGCATCGTGGAGAGCATCGTGGAGATAATCGTGGAGAGCATCGTGGAGAGCATCACGGTGAGCACCGTGGTCGGGGCGGCTTCCGTGGAGAGTATGGTGAGCGCGGCGGTTTCCGTGGCGAGCATGGCGAACGCGGTGGTCGCGGTGGATGGCGAGGGGGTGACCGTGGTAAGTATTGGTTTCGCCCCACAATCAAATACTGTTTTCCTCACCGTCTTTCTGTCAGGTTTTCGCGGGCGGCCCGATGGGGATTGGCGCGGCGGTCGCGGCGGGAGGGGTCGAGGACGAGGTGAGCCCATCTTGGACCTCCCCCTTCACGAATTGGTTCCTCAACTAGTTCATCGTGCAGGTGAACAGGAGGCTCGCGCTCAGGGTGGACCTGCCGCCGCGGCATAGGTTGAAGTTACGAGGGCTCGCTCGCTGCTCCTGTGTGGTTGAGGCTGTCAAAATAGGTGAGGTAGCAGTCATTCTTGATCGGACTGTTGTTATATCATAGCGCGGACTGCTACCTGTCCGCTGATTCCCCTTTGTCTGTCAATCTACTGCTCTGATGTAGTGCTCTCTCCACTCCTTGTAGTTGGACGAGTGCTCTGAGTCGTGTGAATGTCTTGTCGGCGATCTTCAAATTCTGTGAAATTCAGACGTCATCAGGAATTCCGAAAACTCTCCGCAGGTTCGGAAGCTTGGCGGTACAGTCACGTGCCTACATTTATTCGGTGGCAGGTTGTCTTGTCCCACTGCAGCACTTGGCTACACTTCTCATCTTGCAACTTCAACTACCCCGACATTCCAGTCACCGCTCATTGTCGCTCTCGTCGTGATTCTAGTCTCGACGTACTCAATACACGTTTCTGACATCCCTCGACTATCTCTTGTATGCTGTACGGTTGCCCAATTCTCACGTCATGACATCACCACAACCGACTGCGCCTGCATTACAACCCAAGCAGAACATGGTGTCCCCCTCGCACAAAGTGAAGATGGCAGAGCAGGAGCAGAGACCCACGGAAAAGCCTACGGAAAAGTGGTTGAGCCCCCAACTCTCGTCTTACTTTATCGCCGGAGGCATCGCAGGCGCCGCCTCGCGGACAGTGGTCAGTCCCTTGGAGAGACTGAAAATCATCCAGTGAGTCGCATGGTATCGCTTCAGGTGGTTGGTCGTGGATAGCGGGCACTCAACATGCGGTTGCGGACCGGAAGGCAAGTGCAACCTCCATCCTCGGACAGGCAGTATAAGGGCGTGTGGAACAGCCTTGTCCGCATGTGGAGGGAGGAAGGTTTCAAGGGCTTCATGAGGGGCAACGGTATCAACTGTTTGCGGATAATACCTTACAGGTGCGTCAATCCGTTATTCCCCCTTGTGCCGAACGAGGCTAGATTCACGCTTCCTGCAGCGCAGTCCAATTTACGACCTATGAGCAGCTCAAGAAAGTAAGTCAGCCGTATGGACGTATTGTGCGCTGCTCACGAATTCACTTGAGTCTTTCAGTGGTTCACCGGATACGGGAACAAACAGCTCGATACCCCGAAGCGGCTCTGCGCTGGCGCCCTCGCTGGAATCACTTCTGTCTGTGCGTATTCTAAGTCTTGCCGCTATGCTGTTCAATCCGTACAAAGGACTTCGTGCCTTGTGCATGTGAACACTTGCGCGCACGATCCATAAAGTCGCCCATGTCCAATTCCGAGCGTCTATGAACTGTTGCATCGCGGCCGTTCTGACTTTGCTCAGTCAGTACCCTCGACCGCTTTCACATCCTGTTGTCCAGAACGAACAGCATAGTCCGTCCCGCGCGGATCGTTTTGCGCACTCCGGAATTTTGCTGACATTCGCTATCTCATCAAACAGGCACAACATATCCATTAGATCTCGTTCGTTCGCGATTATCCATCGCGACGGCATCTATCCCCTTGCAAGCGGCGGCGGCGTCGACCTCGTCTTCGAAGGCCGCGCAATCAGCCCTGGCGTCGGCATACCATACAGCGTCTGCTACAACACGATTGACCACGCACTCAGTCTTTTCGCCACAGGATCTCACAGTATGGGGAATGACACTTAGGGTGATGAGAGAAGAAGGAGGAGTTAGAGCACTATATCGTGGACTGATACCGACGGCTATGGGCGTCGCGCCGTACGTTGGTGAGTGTGCTGAGCATGTGGAGATCCTCGTTCTCCCACGATCTGAGCTCACTCGCGATAGGTATCAACTTCGCCGCTTACGAGGCACTTCGAGCAATCATTACACCACCTGGGAAGAGCGGCGTGCATCGGAAGCTGGCATGCGGCGCGTTGGCCGGTTCGGTATCGCAAACCCTAACGTATCCGTTCGATGTTCTTCGGCGGAAGATGCAGGTGACAGGAATGAATATGCTCGGATACAAATACAACGGTGCCCTGGATGCGCTTCAGCATATTATCCGGGACGAGGGCGTCAGAGGACTGTATAGAGGGCTCTGGCCGAATCTCCGTGAGTGTTTCATTGACTACGGTTGCGTCATGGGTAACAGCAGAGCTGATGGGAGCTACTTCCAGTGAAGGTTGCGCCGAGCATTGCCACGTCCTTCTTTACTTATGAGCTTGTGAAGGAGCTGCTGGGTGCTTCATGACTATCAGGCGTAGTCTAGTTCGCACGCGGACGATGGCAGGCGTGAGAGGACCGGGGAGATGTCAGTGCGAATAGACTAGTATTTGTTCTAGCGACCTTCTTTGCATGTTTTTATGGTCCCCCTGTAGATTATCATTACATTAGCAGACCCCCACTGTGTACAGGCATGATCAACAATTCGCTTTTGATTCGGGCCTGGCTGCGAACTGTGGGAATTCCGGAACCGAAACTTCGATTGTCCCATATCCGGCACTCCCGCCATACTCTCCTCCCCCCACATCCACCTTCCACCCGTGCTGTCCTTCGCACACCTCTGCGACGGTCTAGGGTCTACTTATTCCTCTTATTGATGATCACCATCTCTGCTTAGGCGGCAGTCCAACAGCAGTGAGTGTTCCTGGTCTGGCAGGGAAGGATCACCTCGCTGTGTCCTCGTTGCGCTGGCCCCACTTCCGTCTGTTATCTGACTTGTAATCCCCAGACATAGGCGTTGGCAGACTCCCATTGATTCTTCGGCCCACATATCATTATCGTTTTCGCCCTATTCTCGGCCTGCGTCTACCAAAATGCCTGTCACGCCTTCGTCGCAGCCCCGGACCACGGATACCCATGCCCTGCCCAGCAGTGTATCCTCCAGTTCTTTGACGTCCTCGTTCTCCTCTTCGAGGGCGTCTTCCGACCTCCTCCCCGCAGCCCCGCCCTCTAGTTCAAGTCAGAGCGATATCTTAACATCTGATCGTTCCGTCTCCTCCCAAACCTCGTCCTCCAAGCCCCGCTTCTTCCCTCTTGCTCTTAACCCCGGCGCTGCTGCTGGCTCTCGTTCTAAGCCTCCGTCCACCATGGGTCAAAGCCAAGCTCGGCCCGCAGCGCCGAGTCCCCCACCACTGTCGCCGGCCCCCAGCACCACGTCTAGTGCCAGTAATCGACTGAAGCGCGCGTGGGCCGGCCGGAGGAAGAAGTCGGAAGATATCAGCGCGATGTTCACGTCGACGGACAGGACGGGGAGGGAGAGCGACTGGGAGGGAGCTGCGACGAGGGCCCCGCCATCAGCGATGCCCAATTTCGGTGAGCTGAAATTGGAGCGACCTCCATCGCGTGGAGGGGGTGGGCCGAAGCTTCTAAATCTTCCGAGTGTCTTTGGTGGCCGGAAAGCGAGCCTGCAGAAGCCGCTGCCGCAGCCGGTCCCGGACTTGCGTTCGCCCCCGCCACCCCCGCCTCCACCGAAACCTGCGGCCGCAGCACCGGTGACGAGACTACAGACTGCTCCCGTTCGATCGTCGAGCCGTGCGAGGTCATCCGAGGCCGCGGATTCAGGTGCGTTCGTTGCTACGGAAGCCGCCCCAAGCGCGCATGACGCCGACAAGGTCAAGGAGACCAAGGAGGACTGGCGGAAGAGCGACGCGACGATGGCTAGCCATAGCACGATCCGTCCAGGCGCACTGTCTGGAAACCGGTCACCACGTCCGGTATCCCTCGCGGAATCCTCGCATTCCGGGAACACGATCGTACCGCCTGTCAACAAGCGACTGAGCGCGCTCATCACTGACGCCGAGTTTACCATGTTCGAAGAGACGGATGGCACGGTATCGGAATGTGAAACGAGTTCTAGACACCCCGCATCAGGCCGTCCGTCGCCGACTGGCTCGCTGAAGGCTCGCAACCGTCGGTCGGCGTCACTTAGCTTAGTGCCATCCCGTACGTCTGGCAAGTCGTCGCCTCCTGTAATTTCTCAGTCGCGCAACTTCACCGACGCCCCGCTTTCCACGACCCGCGATACGCCGACCTTGACACGTACTGCAGCGGCAGGCATCATATCTCCTGTCACATCGCCCGGCTCAACTCAGACCACAGGTAACGATATTCGTGGTCGCCTTGCAGCCTGGACTGCTGTGCCAGCCATCGCCACCCCTCCACCTCCGCATGCCCAAGTCGAACGCCCGCTCCCTAACCTTCCACCACCACAACCTCGTCGACAACCCGGCGCATTCATTCCTCCGCCAGTCAACCCTACGTTCCGACAAACTGCAGTAAGCATGACCGGTAGCCTCGCGCCAGCCGCTGGTCTCGCGATGGGCTTCGGCAAGCGGGCCGTCGAGAAGGTCGGGCGTGCCTGGGGAGGTCTCACATCTAGCGCCTCGAATCACTCTGGTTACTCGTCCTCATCGTCTACGGGCATGTCCGATAGCGCTTCGGTATATGCTCCCTCACACCATTCCGGCCCGACTGGTCGGAAAGGCAGGCGGAAGGCTCCGCACGCTTTCTCCAATGCGTCCAGCATCTCGTCACTTACTTCATCGTCTTCCGAAGACCATTTTGTGCCCCCGGGTCCGCATCTCGGAAGACGGCTCCGCGGTCCTAAGCTCTCAAGCTCCGGCTTGAGCATCGTGGGCGGTCTTCTGTTTAAGAGGGATCTGCGCTCGGCCGTCCGTGAGACGGCGATCGACGCTGTCTCAACACGGTTGGCGAGCGGAGAGGAGCAGGCGGAGGTTTTCGGTTTCCGACCGCTGGAGTCCAGGTCACTGCCGGCACTGGTTGTTCGTTGTGCACAGCACATCTTACGTTGGGGCATTCAGGAGGAGGGTCTATTCCGGTACGTCCGCCATTTCCATGCTGTCGAGATGGGCTGAGGATCGAGCCGTATGACATCTTAGAATCAGCGGGCGGTCGTCTCATGTGGCGAAGTTGCGTTCAGAGTTTGACGCGGGTGAGTATCACCGACTCAGGTCTGAGCTTCATTGATTAAGCTTCGCACAGGCTGCGATTATAACCTGATCGAAGCGGACCCCAGCGATCTCGACCCGCATGCCGTCTCTTCCATCTTCAAGACCTTCTTGCGTGAACGTGAGTGGTGCACGTTTGGTTCGAGATTGCTGGAGCTGACGACTGCTTGTAGTTCCTGCGCCGATCTTGACAACGGACTTGCTGCACTACTTTGAATCCGCTTTGGCAGACGAGCATGGCCGGCGGATCGAGGACGTCACACAGCAACCACTGCCCTCTCACCCTACGCCTGGACTCCGGAAGCCTCCGTCTCTTTCAACGCTGGCTATGCCCACTTTCGCTGGCGTTCGCGTCATCTCTGAGGCTCAACGCACTGCGTTTTCTTGGCTGATCTCCCAGCTACCTCAAGAGAATCGTGACTTGATCTTCACAGTCGTGGAGCTCATCAAAGCCACTGCGGGGCGCAGTAAAGAGACGAAGATGCCTCTTGGTAATCTAATGTTGGTGTTTTGCCCCAGTCTCAATATGAGTCCCTCTCTACTGCGGGTCTTGTGCGAAGTCGAAGGAATTTGGGACGGACCGCCTGCTCAACCAGCCGTCTTGCAGGCGGTCCAGGAGGCGACTGGCAACAGCCCGGTTGTTGAGGCCCCCGCTCCTCAACACTCGCGCTCAGTATCGAGAACCATGACGCCCTCGATCGACTTGCGTCTGCCAGTGATCGAGTTGGATGACGTGCCTGACAACAATACAAAGGACAGTCCTGACGATGCTGCGTCCTTTGTTTCTGCGCTGGAGCGGACTTCCAACGGCCCATCCCGCACACCCAGTCCCCTCATCTACGGCTCTACCGTCCCTCCTTTGTCTTCCTCCGACTCCCTTGACTCCTCTTCCGTCTCTGAAGAATTGGTGTCTCCCGACCCTCCATCCGCGCGAGACGCCGGCGACAGCAAGTCCCTCGCATCGGCCAACTCCCTAGCAATCCCAGACACGTCACCGTCGTTCATCTCTCCTCGCACCAAGATTGCCGTCCCATTCCCGTCTGCTGGTGGTAGCGTTCCTCACTCTCCAATCAAACCTACTGCGCTGTCCCACAAGAAGTCTTTCACGCTTCTCTCCTTTCCCCACCTCCGCTCGGAGTCAGCCCCCAATGTCACCACTGAAGATGAGCAGTTGTCTCCGAACGGTCCGCTGCGGCGCGTCAAGCGACCGTCATTGCACCTGCTCTTCACCAAGAAGTCGACGTCCTCGCTGCCGTCCGCCACGGGCTCTTCAGGCAACACCTCTGCGGTCTCCCTTAGCGCCAGCAGCGCCTGCGCGACCGCCACCAGCACTCGACCTGCTATCCATTTCGCGAGCTCGCCCCCTCGATTGGATACCTCTATCTCCTCTTCGCCTATCGAGTTGGGGTTTCAAGCGAATGTGAATCAGCTGAGGGGAACTCGGGAGGTCTCGAGCACCGTTCGCTCGGCGCCCGCTACGGTCGTGGACCCCCTGAAGCTAGACGTCCCCGCTCTTAGCCAGCGCTCAGACTCTGGCGGATCGTCCGTCTTCTCTACCCCTCAGTCGACACCTATCGCAGACTTCTATCGCGGTCGAACGACATCACTCTTTCTTCCTGACACCGCCGGTGAGCTTGCGCCACCACAGCAGCGGGCGCGCTCGGCGTCGCAGGCGTCGGATACGCCATCGATCGATGTCGACGTTGCGGAGATGCAGGACGACTGGACGCGGAGCGTGCTGCTCGCTGCAGAAGCGAGCGGAGAAGCGTCGTAGACGTTTTTCCTCTTCCTAGCCACGTCTGCGGCAGCGGGGGCTGTATCCACCACCCGCCAGCGTCTCGACAGGACGCCTCGGTTGGGTTGCATGTACATAGGATGCACGCCTCGCAGCTGGCTCTGCAAGTGCCGGCGTGCCGGCGCTGCATGCGTGCATCTTGTCAAACCTTTCTTGCTTCGCCGTCTGGCCATTCGCACGGGGCGGGGCCGGGGTACCCGTCCGTACACATATAGCTCTTGCGCTTTTGGGCGTACCATGGACATCCGTTCAGTCGTTCGTTCCGTTACTTATACTGCGAGCCTGTCGCCCCTGTTGTCTCCCTTTACTTCTGATGCTCTGGCCCTGCCCTCTACGATCTGCGATCTGCGCTCGCCCACAGTGTCTTCTCACATCCGCTGTTGGGTCGCCCGCTCTACAATTTACACGGTACCACCCGCACAACGCCAACAGGGTCACAACGCCCGCATGCCGCCGATGAGACCCAGTCAATCGCCCTCGCCATGTCCCGACCCATATCATTCACTTTCTCGCACCAGCAGCTAGCCAGCGTAACGTCTGTGTCGTCGCACTTATGACATTACTTAACTAATATTACAATCTATCGCCTATCAATCTATCGGTCGTCTACTCTTTCATTGTGAGCGTCTAAGTGAATTGAAGACTCTACCGGCACTCCGAGATGAGCCTATTCTAGCTCTTCGCGTAGATGCGATACGAGGCCGACCCTGGAAGCGGCTAGCAGCTGGCTTGTCCTGGCGAAGACTGGGGCTGAGATACAGGGTGGGTGCCCGCGTGTGAGGCCAAGTACGTACAACTGACGAGGACGACGTCGCGGGAGGCTACGCCGAGTGCGATTGGCCGTCAAGAGCCCGGGCACGATGGCGAAGAGAATGACGTCACAGCGAAACGTGACAGAACGCGTCGCGTCTGCGCGAGACCGGCCTTGGAGCGAACAGAGGCGCCCGGCGGCGAGTATTAGAGAATTCCATCTCAACATGGGGCTCGAGCATCTCCCCCACCCCTTCATCCCCTCCCCGTCACCCCCAGTCCCTTTTCCCGCTGCCCGCCATGTCGCAGCAGAACACCCCTTTGAAGAAGCTCCAGGCGAGGATCTTCCGTGGCCAGAACGGCGACGCAGACGGCGACGACAAGGCCACAAAGACTGGCGATGGCGCCTCCGCCGCCGGCCTCACTATCAACATACCCAATCCCGTCCTCACGGGCACTACACAGAACGGGCCCGATCCGCCTAAGATGCCCACGGAGCAGACGCCTCCCAAGCAGTCCCACCCGGACGTCGACACCAGGCCGTTCCGCCAGAGGATCGCCGAGAAGCTCGGCGAAAACTATCATGGTACGGAGCGTTTCCGCCTAGATCAGGACAACAAGAAGGAACGCCATTGGAAGCGGTGGGGTCCTTATCTAAGCGACAGGCAATGGGTGCGTCGCTTTGTTCTATCGGCTACGGACTCTGGGGAACGCGTCGCTAACGCTAGTCGTTTCGCGGGACCGACGCGTGTGCGCGCATAGGCGACGGTGCGCGAAGACTACTCCGCGAACGGTGACGCTTGGAGCCACTTCCCGCACGAGCACGCCCGGTCGCGTGTCTACCGGTGGGGCGAGGACGGTATCGCCGGCATATCCGACAACCATCAGCGGGTCTGCTTCTCGCTCTCCTTGTGGAATGGTGAGGATCGCATCCTGAAGGAGCGCCTTTTTGGCGTGACCGGGCACCAGGGAAACCATGGCGAGGACGTCAAGGAGCTGTACTACTACCTGGACTCGACTCCGACCCACTCGTACATGAAGTTCTTGTACAAGTACCCGCAGAAGGCCTTCCCGTACGAAGAGCTCGTCCGCGAAAACGTGAACCGCGACCGTGACGTCTCGGAGTTCGAAATACTGGATACGGATGCGTTCGATGATGACCGGTATTGGGACGTCTTCATGGAGGTGTGTGTTTTCCTTTCGTGACGTCAGTAGAACTTACGCCGTTCCGCAGTACGCGAAAGACGAGCAGGACCCAGAGAGCATCTACGTTCGCATCACCTCCTACAACCGTGGACCCGAGCCCGCCACTCTTCATGTGATTCCCCAGTTCTGGTTCCCGAACACTTGGTCGTGGTCCGAGGACCATCCTCCTAAGCCGTCAATGTGGGCCTCGGGGGACGGCGTGATCACGGCACAGCACTCTACCCTTGGAAAATATCATCTGTACTGTCTTCCCTCGCCACCTCCTGTCAACAGCCAAGGGGAGCTCCTGGTGGGCGACAGCGGCGAACCTGAGGCGGTCGAGGCAGACCTGCTGTTTACTGAGAACAACACCAACTACAATCGCTTGTATGGTGGCAACAACGAGACACCATACGTCAAGGACGCGTTCCACGACCATATCATACCCTCGCATCGTCCCAAAGGCGACGAAGACGGACATCCTGGCTTCTTCCATACCAAGATCCGCTCCAGTTACGCGAGACAACAGAACGGACGCAATGATGAGACCCCCAGCTCTGAAGAGGAACAAGGCCCCCGCACCCCGTTCCCCGCTGGTCCGTCCTACGTCAACCCTGCCAAGCGTGGCACCAAATCCGCGGCGCATTACGTCTTTCACGATGTACCCCCACGCGGAGGCTGCGCAGTCGTCCGCCTGAAGCTCACGCCCCGCACTCCCCGGACTGATCCCAGCATCGAGGACGAGGGTATCTTCGATGAGACGGTCGAAGAGCGGCGCAAGGAGGCAGACGAGTTCTACGCTGGGCTCGTCATGGGCCCCATCAGCGATGATCTCAAGCAAATCATGCGTCAGGCTCTGGCCGGTATGTTGTGGACGAAGCAGTTCTACCAGTTCATCCAAAAGGATTGGCTTAAGGGTGACCCCGCTCAGCCTCCGCCACCGCCTGAGCGCAAGTACATCAGGAATAGGGTACGTTTAAACGCATCGACCATGGGTTCCCACATGCTCATGAACAACCACGGCAGGATTGGAAACATTTGTACATCGCGGACATCCTGTCTATGCCCGACAAGTGCGTCCTCGGAAATGTATGCGCTCATGTCTTTGGCTGATTTCCACATCAAGGTGGGAATACCCATTCTTCGCCGCATGGGACACAGCGTTCCACTGCATCCCTCTCGCGGTGGTCGACCCAACTTTCGCGAAGAAGCAGCTCGATCTGCTGACACGCGAGTGGTATATGAAGCCTGATGGCCAGATTCCAGCCTACGAGTGGAACTTTGGCGACGTCAACCCACCGGTGCACGCATGGTGAGTGACAATTACGTGGTCAAGGAAGCACATGTCCTCACTTTCGGTCAGGGCCACGTTCCGTGTGTTCAAGATTGAGCGCAAGTTGTACGGCCGCGAGGACGTGCAATTTTTGGAGCGCGTCTTCCAGAAACTGCTTCTGAACTTCACCTGGTAGGCGAAAACAAATTTGTGAACTTTGGTTTACGCTGATTGGTGAACGGGGCGATAGGTGGGTGAACCGGAAGGACCAGGGCGGCAACAACGTGTTTGAGGGTGGCTTCCTGGGTCTCGACAACATCGGCGTGTTCAACCGCTCGGAGCCTCTCCCCACTGGTGGCACCTTGCGCCAGGCCGACGGAACGGCATGGATGGCGTTCTACAGCTTGAACATGTGAGCCTCCAAAATCCGAAATCATATGTCTGATATCGCTCTTTCTCACACTCATGTCCGCGGTCCGCTCGACAGGCTGAGCATCGCGCTGGAGCTCGCGAAGCACAATGAGGTGTACGAGGACATCGCGTCCAAGTTCTTCGAGCACTTCATCTTCATCTCAGACGCGATGACGTTCCGCGGCGGGAGCGGGGACGACGACGAGTTCAGCCTGTGGAACGAGGAGGACGGGATGTACTATGACGCGATCCAGTTCGACAACGGGCACTCGATGCAGCTGCCGGTGAGCAGCTTGGTGGGGCTGATCCCATTGTATGCGACGCTCGTGCTGGAGCCGGCGACGGTGAATCGGTTTCCGGGATTCAAGAAGCGTTTGGAGTGGTTCATGGATAACAGGCCGGAGATGTCGGAGCGGAACATGGCAAACATGAAGGGTGCGTCGGTGCCGGCTGATGAATTGAGATGGTCATTGGAGTTGACCTTCGTTCTTACAGCGCGTGGTCGTGGCGAGCGTCGCTTGTTGGCTCTCGCGAGCAAAGAACGCTTGGTCAAGATCTTGGAGAAGATGCTTGACGAAGACGAGTTCTTTAGCGAGCACGGGATCCGCTCGTAAGTGACATCTAGGGTCATGATGCAAGCATAGATAATCACGTTCATCATATGACGTTTAGGCTGTCCAAGAGACACAAGGATCATCCTTGGGGGATGGACGTTAATGGCGAACGGTATGAAGTGAACTACTGGCCGGGAGACTCCAAGTCGGGCATGTTCGGCGGGAACTCGAATTGGCGTGGTCCCATCTGTAAGCGGCTTCTATGCCCCACTGTTCCATGCTCGCCGTGCTGAGCCCGCATCTGCCAGGGCTCGCGGTCAACTTCCTCCTCATCGAGAGTCTGCAGCGCTTCTATCAGTTCTACGGCGACGACGTTCAGGTTAGTCCGAGATGCCATCGTAAGAACACCCGGCGTTTGCAATGACATCTCACACTCGTGGGTCGTCGTCCACAGGTGGAATGCCCGACGGGGAGCGGAGATTACATGAACCTGGTGCAGGTCGCAGAAGAGATCCAGCACAGGATTATCCACATCTTCGGGCGAGACGTGGAGGGCAAGCGCGCCGCCAACGGCGGCAATCCCAAACTCGACCACGACCCGCACTTCCGCGACTATGTCTGGTTTTATGAGGTGCGTCCTGCCTCGATGTGTCGCGTTAGACATTGATGGACGCGCGGACGCTGATACATTGGCCTTGCGTGGCAGTATTTCCATGCGGACGACGGGAGGGGTCTTGGGGCGTCGCATCAGACGGGATGGTGAGCATCATTCTGTCTGTTTGAGTTTGTTGCAGGCTCGCTGCTGAAATGCTTCCAAAGGTCCGGACTGGTGGCGTATCATATCTTGCAGAGCGGGGCGACATGCAGGCTGCCCAGAACCCCAAAGAGTGAGTACCTCGCTAAGTATGCTCGGTATAAAGTTCCTGGCGCTGATCGTCATCATCATCTGCTCAGCTCCTCGCAGTCTTGCGCACCATTACTTCGATGTACGTCGCTGGTTCCCTTCCGTTCTTCTTGGCGCTACGTGCTCACTGCCATCTCGGTTTTCCTTCTCCCTTGCAGGACACCATGGACCCGCAGTCAGAGTATGGCGACGAGACGCAGTCGCTGTACAGCGCATACAGCGCGGCGGACTTGAACACTCTTGGTGATATATCCCCAGATGCCTTATAGGCGCATAGAGCTAGAGCTCCGGCGCCGTTCCCAGCGTCCCCACAAGCCTCATCATACACGTACAAGTTCTCAACGATTCTTAGATTCTCATATAGCATTCCTGTCTCCCTCTGACTCCCAGATCCTGTACCTCGGATAGCGCCGCATTATGGCTATAGCATGCCCTCGCGTCAGCATGAGACATCGCATCAATTTGTATACGTAGAAACATGGTTCAGGCATTCACGGATGGGCGCAATACATAGACTGCACGACCTTCTATATATACAGTTTGAAGTTTATCTCGTGAAACGAGTTGCGGCCGAGATGGGTGCGGGGCGATGGGCGCGCACCGACTTGATACCCAACCATCACCACTAACGTCAGGATGACGGTAGAATCAGCCGCGGGTGAAATCGTGTTGCATCCCCCAAATGCCCACAACCCACCTATTGAGTTAGACCTCGAGAAGTTCATGGGCAAATGGTTCGTAAATTGCATGTTCTGTCCCGGAGCGGCGATAGAGCGTTGACGAGGATCATGCATAGGTACGTCATACACTCAACGCTGCCCCTCTGGAAGGTACGTACGATCTTTCTATTATCTGTCCACAGGACGCCTGCGTCCTTCGGACATGCCCCGAATCTCAAATCATCGACCTCAGTGCAGTGCCCCCCATGACTAACAATTGTGTAGTCTAGGAAAGATGTCACGATCACGTACGCGCTGAAGACATCTCCATCCGAGGAGACAGTCAAGTTCGATGACATAGTCGAGTACCGCTCGAAATCCGACCCCCCTACCTCCTCGCGCTCTCGCGTCGTCGGCATCGACACGCTCATCTCCAGCCCCGATACCAACGCCCCACCGGCCTCCTCGGCGGCGCGTTCTGGGCCCCTTGGCGGCAGTGACGCCCCGTCTACTGGCAGTGCGCCCGCCGACGCCGCCGTCGCCACAAGCAACAAGTCCGCCCAGACGCGGTACAAGTGGCGCGGCAAGGGCTGGTTGGTGATTGCCTCCTCGCGCTGGCAGCTCCTGGGCTGCAGCGCCGACCCGTCGCCTGAGAACGCCGCCGCGTGGGCTGTGACGTACTTCGAGAAGACGTTGTTCACGCCTGCGGGGCTCGACATCTACTCGCGCACGGCGGCGGGGCTCCCGGCAGACGTTGTGGCGGAGATCGTCGAGAAGGCGAAAGGGCTGGGCGGGGACGTCGCGAAGCTCGCGGAGGGCTTCTTTGAAGTCGAGCGGAGTGGGGTTGACGGGAAAGGTACAATATGATGGTTTGCGTTACGGGCGTTCACCAGCATGGGACTGATGCCGAAGGGTGGTTCATTGTAAGTCACGCTGATACTAGCCCGAGGATTGGGAAGGTGAACAAAATCGACCTTCTGAACTATATTGCGTTGAGCCCTAGCTAGGTCGCACCGGCTCGTAGCCATCATGACTCCTGGTGTATATGACGGATATGGACGTTCTGGTTGTACGGAACACTTCTTGGAATTTACTTTTCATACTCATCTTGAACGCCGAAGACTTCGTATGCGTTGCACCCATTGATCCAGCACACACGCGCAGGAGAGGTAACAGAAGATTCAATAAAATAATGTATGTATTCCATGAAGGCCAGCCTAAGCAAACGATCGACTCTAGTAGATGATACACATAATAGCCTGCACAACACTATGGCGAGCCAAGGGGGACATCCCACGACCCCCGCCGCCTGCCTGCGATGCTCGCTCCGCAAATTGTTCGGGACGGAGACCGACCACGCGATGGCAAGACGGCAGGGGACGGTGGTACGGGGCATGGGCGGAACATTGACACATTGAGTATATGAGGGGGGAGGCGTTGATCGTGGAGGATGAAGCGTGGTGGTCGGGGCGATAGGGGTGAGGGCGGCATCCGGTCATGAGGGGGCGGTGGGGAACCCGCGAAGAGAGACGCAGAGGAAAGGGCAAGGAGCGTGATTGGAGGGCGCTGTAGCTCCAAACAACTGATACAGCGATCAAGGGAACGCGTCCAGGACGAAGACGAAATGCGAGAGATGCAGGGTGGATGACGGCGACAGGCGGTCAAATAGAAACAATGCACGTACGCGAACGAACATCGAGATGCACTATGATAACGGAGGACATAGAGAGACACGATAAGGGCTAACTGACTGGGGAAGGATCGTACAGGTCGTGAGACACGGAGACTAAGATATGAGATGAGTGAAGTGAAGCTATAGACCAAAAAAAGGAATGTGTGCATATGGTGCAGGTCCCCAGATATATGGATGATGCCGGATGTCAGATGATAGTGATGGTGATGGGATGAGTGGCAGCGACTACAGAGGGGGGGGACAGTGAGCAAGAGATGATGCTAAGACATGCAGAGGTAAGGTTGATGTGACGCAGGACGGTGGAGAGAGGGAGCCGAGAGACCGTCGACTCATTGCACGTAGAGCGTAACCTGGTTGCCAGGCCTTAGCGACTCGAATGCCATCTGTACATCCTCCGTCGACCCCAACGACACCAAGTCGCCGTCCTCGTCCTTGTACTTGACGCGGAGTGGGCCGTCGTCTCGCCTGGGACCGCACAGTCGGATCTTCTTGCCAACCTTGTCCACCAGCTCGTAGTACTCGGTCGACCGCGGCACCTGGATAACGAAGATATCTTCGTTGAAGTGCACCTTGATCTTCACAGGCGGCGAGAGGCGAAGCTCGTCCTTGAGAGCTGGCGGTGGCATCTGGTCGATGTGCCCCCGCGCAGAGCGTCCAGTTGACATGCCTGCCAACGACGACTCACTCGAACCGTACGGGGTAATCGGCGAGCTGCTCGTGTGTGGCGAATAGTCCGCGCTGTCCGTTGACTGGCTCGACCCGCTCCCACGCTTGTTTGACAACAGGGATCCTTGCGACCACTCTGCCCGAGTAGACGTGGGAAGCGGCGGAGGGGCTTGCTGCGGGGAAGGATGGTATGCCTGCGGCTGACTGATACTTCGCGATCGCATGGGCTGGTGCATGTTCGGCGTCGGCATAGGACTCGCACCCCGAGACTCCGCGCCGTCATACGCAGAGCGCAGCCGCGTCGAGCTGAACTGACTACGGAGACCGGGGCGAGGTGGCGGAGGGGCGTTGCCAAAGCTAGCATCCGACGCGTAGCTGTTTGTGTTTCGAGACATGACTGGGCGCGCCGAAGCGGGACCCTGGAAGCCGCCGACGCCGCCGGACATGATCGGCGATGTCGCATGGCCGCTATGCCGTGCGCTTTGCGGATACGGGAAATCGGGGCGACGCGACTGACCCATAGGCGTACCGCGACCTGATGGCGACCCTGCGCTCGCTGGGGGGTAGTCCTCGTATTCGTCGTCCTGGTCCGCCTCGAAACCATCGTGAGGATAGTCTTGATGGACGTGTGCGAATCCGTTGGTGTAGGGATGTGAAGACGACGGTACGGCATGCTCTCCGCTGGCATAGGGATGGCGCATGCGCCCGTTGATAGAAGCCGTCTGCGGCACACCCGAAGCATAACCCGACGACCCGTTCGAGAACATGGAGCTACGCTCCTGAGCGTAGGAAGAATGTGCCGAACGTATCTGAGGAGACGGGCTGGTGCTGTTGGCAACTTGCGCGAGACGGGCGATGTTTCGATCGGATGTCCTGCGATTCGCAGTCTCCTTGATCAGACGGTTGAGCTGGTTCTCCCAGTGCTTCAGCTGCTCCTCATTGCGGCAGCGGAGGGTGAAGAACTCGAGGTCGTCGTCCCCGCGCCACCATACGGCAAGCGAGTACTGCCCTGTGCACGGCACGCAGTACGAACTTAGCTCAAGGCGCTTGCAGAACGATGGTAGTATGACTGACCTTGAGAAACCTTCGGTACAGCCTGAGTGACGTTGTTGAGAAAGATGCGACCCTTGAGAAGAAGCGGGGTATTCTTCTTTTTGCTTGAAGAACCAGCGGCAGTGGAGCCGAGGACAGTAGACGGCGAGGTCGGCTTCTTCAGGATCGAATTGCTCTTTCCCACCTTCTTGCCATTGCCTGGCTGAGGAATGTACTCCTTGCAGCAGAGGATGATCTTCTCGAAGAGGAACACATGGTACTCGCGGTCGACCTCGGACTTGGTGACACTGAAAATGTCGTCCAAAAGGAGAGCGCCAAAGTTGGAGATGTGGTGACCCTTCCAGTCCTCAACGCGGCCCTCTAGGTTCTTGACAGTCGCGTCATTCTCTGCCCGTCGTTGAGCCTCGTTGATCTTGTCGGTGATGCGCTTCGCAGACTCAACGCCGGCCTTGAGCTCGTCGATGTAAGGGTAGTCGGTGTTACTAACGGCTTTGACAAGCGACTATCAGGCAGCACATGTGAGCTCGCCAAGCGTTGATGGAAAGAGGGTCTGGATTACCTCGAGTAGCAGCGGATATTTGCAAATCCGCTGGACAGGCTTGATTAGGAAGGCGGGAAGTTCGCCTTTCACATTGATGATATGATTAAGCGCCTGAATCCCATACCCGGTAAGCGGAGCACGCAACCAAGGAGACGCGATCGCGTCCAACAGAACAGCCAAGAAATAAGACCCACCGTCAGGTTGTGCTCCTCCTGGAGCATAATCTCGGACGCCATGGTATAGTTAGCGCAGTAGGGTTCGTACACGGCAAACTCCTCCTCCTATTGTTCCTCATCAAGGCGTTCAATAGTCATCAGGGCGTTAGAGCACCAGCCAGAAACACAATGATTATGCCGAATTCAGTAACGTGTCCGAAGTTCCGGAATGCGGATCGACTCACGTTCTCGGTGAAAGGGAGGCCCCATCGCTGGTCATTCCAAGGCAACTCGGCAATGCTCTCGACCTTGATAAGGAACTTTCTCTGAAAGTTCAGGAGTTTGTTCAAACCAGGGAACAAGAGATGGAGCGTGTCCCGGTCCAGGTAGGACACTGCCTCGTCGCAGTATTTCTGGAATGGCAGGCATTGTAATTAGATCTGGACCGTGCGTCCGATAAACAGAAATTGGTGACTTGGTCACGCACCTGCATGACTTCCAGGTCTTGCACATACTTCCGTTCCGTGTCAACAAGCTCTTTGATGATGTTCGCCCGAGCACCGCCAGGCTCCATCAAGGATGCCGCAAGAGTATTGTCTGATGTAAGAGATTCGGTAGACGCGAGGGCTGATGCCAACGCGGGAGAGGAAGGCGCGGATTCGAGGAAGAGATCCTCGGGCAATTGCTGCACGAGGTTGATAACGTTGTTGACAACCTAGATTACAGATTCGCTCAGTAAGCAAGCGCGACGCTCAGAATATGCTACGCACCTTGACGAAGCCATCCGTCGAGTTACGGTCCCAAAGATCCCTAACCGTAAATCCTTCGCAACCCGGCACTTGCTTCACGTTCATAGCAAAGAGAGCGATCGCGTGCTTCTTCGTACGCTCATTGTTGCGATCAAACGAGAGGACGTCTGTTTCGACTGCTATCGGAGAGGAGGCAGACTGAGGTAGAAGGTTGTAGAGGTAGCACAGAGGGACGCCGAGGGCGAATACGTCCCATAGTTGGGTTACGGGATCAGTGGAGCGCCTAGAGGAGTCTGGCTGGGCAGCGACAGAGAACCAGTCTGAGAAGTCTTGGAGGTGCATTAGACGAGTGCGTAGGGAAGAGCATTGCTGATAGAGGGAAGTGGACTGAGAGGCGGCCTTGTTGAGGAGGGTATTATTGGCGACGGGGGAATCGATGGAGGGAGGCAGAGATGCAACCATAGACTTTTTGCGGCCTGCGACGTTGGCCATGGCGTGGTCGAAAACGATGGGGGGCCTCGTATGAGGAGGAGGGAGGAGATAGAGACGGGCAAGAGCACGGTTGCTTGAGAGATGGGGGATAGAGACGGGATCCTGACCTGACCGCTGGGAAGACGCCTGCCCTGTCCTGGTCCAGTTTCCCACGATCAATCAACTCCGCTTCCCATTTGGCCGTGTTTGGCCTCCATCACCAGGCGCTGGCCAAAACAATACCAAAGGGCACCAGATTCCCATCACCCGATCCGTGCAGATCTCGCCCGACGCGGCCTCGACGCCTCGGCCACGGCTTTCCACAGCCAACCGCCCCACCTTGCCCATCCCGTCCGCTACGCCCCGCGTGCAGCACAATATTGTATGTACTTAGTTCACCTTCCCTGTCAGCATTCCATCACAACAAGCATTCGGTCATTTCTAGCGCGTTACCGGATATTCTCATTCCTCTTCTCAGCCCCCAGAACAACTCGACATTCCCAATCCCCTTCTTTCTCAGCAGTAATCGCACCGCTTGCCCCCGCTCGCTGCATTGGTCATACATTACATCCGCCGGCTGACCGAGCCAACAGATATGTCTCTCTTCTCTTCTCTTCTCCCCGAGTCCCTGCCCTGTGCGTCGACCTCCTCTCACGGCACCCGACGGTCGTATGTACTACGAATCTTTGGGAGCATCTATCGCCTCTTGGAGTATAACTCGGTGCCAGCATCTGCTCTACCGCCGACGCCGACGCATGCCGGTGCGCCAGTCTCGACTGATATCAATCCTGAACGTGATACCACTTACACTGTTGTCATTCTCCAATGCGGCCGCTTTCGACGCGCGTCCTCTAGCAATGCAACGCAGATCAAACCCTCGTTTATAACCGTTAGGCTCGGACTACATAAGTGCTGCCATCGCCTGGGAACTGCGTTCTCACCACCAGCGCCGCTCTGATAGATCTCGTGTTCGATGACCGTTGAACAGTCATGGTCCCCCCCTTCTCCGTGATCCACCCTGACACCTCCCATCTTAGGACGTTGTGCGCGTTCTGCTGTGATGCAGGCACTGACGGTTCCGTGACTGTCGAAATGTCTCCGGAGTCTGTATTGAACACGATCCAGCAATCAGGTGCAGAAGAGACAGCATGCGTCATCTTCGTGACACCATCCTCTCTACCAAGCTGCGATCGCCACCGGGCTTCATTTGCACATGCTCGTGCATATGGGTTCTGACGGTCTGACGGCGTGCACGGGATGCTGTGGCACAACTAACACATTCCATTGACATCCGCCTCGCCACCTATCGGAGCTTTCTTCCATTCTAGACCCGAACGACAACAAAAGACATATGCGTTTCGAAAGTTCAACTACTATTCCTTCCGGAACGCAGCACGCATCTCCCCTCTACTGCTCTGTAACCTCAAACCTGATGTGTCCCCCTTCTCAACCAGCTCAGCGTCATAGCTCTGCTACAAGCGCCTCGCTCGCCCCTGGTCGTTTTTCCAGACGTACGAAGATTTCTGGTGACACGGATGCATGTACGTCAAGGGCGTCGCAGATGTAGCCCAGACGAGCATCCAAATTTTTAAAGTTAGCTCTTTGCAAAGCAACGGCACAAGGTCGGCGACATTTCATACCGGCCTCCGTGTGCGTGCGGGCGTGTGTGCTGGAGGGCGGTACAGCAAAGGACCCCACAGATTCGGGAATGAAGGAGAGAGCATGTGCTCCTCCCAGGATTCGATGCCTCATGAGTCCACACATCCCGTGTATGTTATAGAGTTGTGTCACACAAGCACTGCACCCCCGCCTCGCGAACGGTACTCGGCTGAACAGCATGGCAAGCAAGGCGTCGAGTCTGAGAATGCTTAATCCGGAAGCTGTTGCCTCGCTCCTGCTCAAAACGAGCATGTCCACTACGCTCTTGACAGTAGCCTTGTCCGCGATCTCTCTCTGATTTGCACACGCGCCTCGAGCATTACTAGTCTCTGCGTCCCAGGGCGGAGATTGCCAGACTCGGTATCCAGGACGACCAGACCAGAATCTCTCTCGCTCTTCTGGCAGTCAGAGCTGCGCGCATGAATCTCGCAAGGCCGTGGGGCCCCCCATTCCACAGCCACATTTTCCAGGCTTCTAGTGCAGGGAACGGGAAAACACCCGATGCCCGCGCGCGCATAGCGCACAACATTCATGCGTCCTCCGGTGCGAATCCTGCGCGCCCCTCCGCCATTCCGTCCTGGGACAGGTGAGACAGGGCGATTTGCAAGAAGTGGAAGGAAGAGAGGCTTCAGTGAGCGAGGAAGCTGCCCTCGTGCGACCATTTCCATGACGGTGTCAGGGCAGGGCACGGGCTGAAGCTTGCAGGATCGCCATGGTTCTGGGCCTCCAGCTACCGGGAGCCGCACCGAGCTTCGCCGGGCGCGTTCCGCGCTCTGAGTTTCTGCCTTTGCTTGGACCTGGGCCGGGCGACGGTGCATCTAAAGGGAAAGACGTGATGGAGAGAAGGCGGAAGGTGAGCGCGAAGGCGGTCATGAGCACGATAACCCACTGACCATCGTACGGCATCGGGCGAACAGAGCACGCTTCTGGGGGTTTCCCCCAGGCGCGTTCGCCCGCATTCCATGCAACTGGGAGCCGAAAACGTGGATTTACATCCTATAGAAGCCCCGCGCGTGAGCGGGTCCCGGTGAATTGAGCCTAAGCCTTGGGTGAACGTTATGCTCGAGATGGCTGTGAAAATGGGGCCGCTGGAAGAGCAGCCGGCGAAGGAGAACCTATCAGGGAAGGAGGCTAAATGAATATGGGAAGATGAATAGGAGGGTGGTCGTGAGTGCTTTGCGGAGGATTGCGAGCGGATGTTTTTCTTCCTCATGAGCGCTTACTCTAATGTATACATAGGGCTGTGGTCTGCATGCATACGCAGCGTGGCCTGATTCCACAACATCGCAGATATGCACGGTAAGTGGACCATGGTGGCACGATTGACCGAATCGCTCAACCAATGAGTACATGAGCGGCAAGAAATGGTCAAATCCAACGCTGGTTCTCCGCGGCGAGAGATCTGGCCTCCGTATTAGGTTGTTGGATAAGTTGCATCAGCTCAAGCGCACAGAAGAACAGGAATGGCAGCTTCTGATGGGGCGAAGGCGGGCATGCGCTCCTCCTGTAGATCGTCCATGTCACTTGCATCAAGGGCTATCGACGTACCCTGCTTCCAATGATGCCAGGCACCCAGACCGTCCGTACCGATAGGGCGATCACAGCAACAGGTCTTCATGATCTCTCTACTCTCGTCTCCGACCCTTCGATACTCTGGATGAGTAAAGAATAGTTAGGAGGGCGACAGAGATGAGACGAGGTCGGGTGTATGTTGGGTGTCCTGATTCAGTTCGTATCATACCCATGTCAGTGAAGGACATGGATTCGATCATACTGTGGAGATTCGGAAGACAGCTGTCGGTTCGGGACATGTGTTCCGAGATTGCAACGTATTCCCGGCGCGGACTCCCTGCATCATATCCTTCGTGGCACGAAAGCACTTACGTACTTAACTGTGGCCGTCTCTGTTCGAAAATGAATCGTGTTCATGAGTAAGCATGGCCTGAAAGCGTAGATGCGTAGATACCGGAGATACTTGCATGCATATGGAGGGAGTGCGGGGATCGTAGTCCCGGCACGCGCATCCGCCACCAACCTTGGTCCGTGCCACAGTTGTCGCACACATTTTCGGGTCCGAAACGGCGTCGGCATCGTAGAGGTCGGTGCACTGTCATCATACGTCATACAGGGTTCTAACTGCGAGCTACTGCATAGTGCAGGAAAGAGTGCGAGAGAGTGTCCTACAGTGCCCAAATGGACGCCTGAGCTCAACTGCCGCAAAACGCCCCAACTTGTATCACATCAGTTGTTCCAGAAGATTAATTAAACTCGTACTGCACCCCCGGCCGGAGTTAGATGGCGATTGGCTGTACGCCCCAGGGCATCTCGACGTTGAGTATAAGTGGAGTCTCGACTTTGCTATGCTATAATATTAGCCAGCTGCTGAGGCCGACAACTTAGCCGAGGGCGGGCCCGGCGGTGCAGCAAGCGCGCTGTTAGGCAGGCACATACACACTGACCACGATCGCGGGGGTGTAGCGCAGAGCGATAAGTAAGTTGCGTCGCATTTCAATGCCTCCAATGATATGTCGTGAATTGATCGGCGGGCAATTGGTTGGCGCCGCGTTCGGCCTTCAAACGGAGGGAGCGTCGGAGTCAACCTCGCGATCAGGACCCTTGCAAATTATCGCGCCCGTAAGCTATAATGACGGATTCTCGCCTACTAACGCGGCTTGGTTGAGATTTGGGTGATTGAGATAGCGACGCGCGTACATACCGCGAGTATACTTCAGCAATGTCGAGGTTGTGATTTCTTGAGACGCGGGCGCATCTTGCAGACTTCGGCGCCCACAGACTGCGGCGACGACTGTATGTTTGGTGGGATGGTACTCAGCGAGACAGGAACAAGTACCCTACTCCACTGATGGTCTTGAGAGCGTGTGCTCCATGTAATGCTCTAGGCAGGCCGGCGTCGGCGTCGGACAGACCCCGACATGCTGGCGTAAGTCATGCGCGCGGGCAAGATCAGCAGAGGGAGACGTCTTGCGCGGGTCGTGTTGTGCCATATATATCAGAGATGGACAGGATGGTACTGGGCGGCGACAGTGACTTGAAGTGACTTTGGCGCTTAGCCCTGCTTTGCCAAGGTGTGTTATCTATCATAACAAGTGGGTGTCTTGAACGATAGGCGCTATGAAACGGTGTTTGAGCAGGAGTAGTGAAGTGTGGGGCTGAGCTCACCTGTTTCTTCCAATATAATGTACTTCGAGTGTTTTGTTAGGGTTCGAAGGCGAATGTGGATTTACGTGTATTTCATCTTATGCTCATGAATTCGCGACATTGCTTCCGGTTGGAGGTATCAACGTCAGTGACAAAACCTCGATCGACTGTGTATCTTGCGGCTGTTGACATCGGGAGAACATTTGTATCAAACCCCCTGGCCCTCGAGGCTGAGGGCAGTCTCCTTTCGCGGAGGAAGAGGCTGAGATGGAAGTGTACAGCGTACGCGGGGTTTCCGGCTTGAAGGACGGAGCTCTCATCCATGGAATAGAATGGTCGGATTCTGTGAATCAACTGAGACACGCAATGAATTGGAGATCTTTGAAACATTTTGTGTACAAACACTGTTCTGTCACCTCTTGACATCTCGTCGCTGACTGGGATGTACGCAATGAGTTATGCCACTGGGTATCCTTTACAGTAAACACAATAATACTGATTCAACTTACTCACTGTCCTCATAGAAGATTACGGCATTATTTCGTGCAGAATAAAAAGTCAAAGCGCGAGGTAGCAGTAGGTCTCATCATTGTCAGGGACACGCTGGTGCTGTGCTGGCGTTGAGTACAAGATTCAAAGTCCGCCTGGGAGGAGATGAGCCGGGAGCGCCGAAGCCCCCCTGGTGCATCGCTGCCCAAGACGACCGCGGGCCAAGACCCATGGCACCAGCACGCTCTTCCACAAACCGCGCAAGGCGCGACAACTCCCAACATGCTCCCCAGTCCCAGAACGGCTCTTCCCCAGCTGACGACGCAAATACTAGTGATGACCTTTTCTTGGACCCCCTGATGGGCACGCCCCTCGCTATCTACGTAGAAAAGGATGTCGACAACCGGGACGAGATCGTTGAGCTCATAACGGTATGTCGCATCTTCCACGCGTATCCTCCCATGCGACGCGTTCTTGGGCATCATACACCAATTGTTGGTCTTTGGAAGTCAGCTCGTAGGATGTGTCGGCGCGTGCCGGCTGTCGCTACTGTTCTCGTCAGACCCGTCCCCCCGAGTTACATACTGACCGTATATGTGACCTGTTCGGAATACAGAAACATGGTGGCGTCGTCTCCCCAGGATACAGCGGTGTAGCATATATTCTAGGTAAGTCCATGTCTGATGGCGTAATGTCATATAGGGACGGGGAGGTTGCTCGTACCCTTTCGTCGTTTCTCTGCTCACTGTCTAACCGCTGTTTCCAGTGGATCCCTACAAGGAATCTGGTCAGAGCCTATACCGTCAATATGTTGGAAAGAAGGGCAAACTTGTTCTCAATGCTCAATGGGTCATTCGGTGCGTGGAAGCCGGGGCCCTTCAAACGTACCACACCAATTTCGGTGATTGCAAAGTGACCGGCACTGAGCAGTGGGTAGACCCTTTGACACCTTTCTACATGCCCTATAACTCATCACGCTCCAGAATCACTCCTATCGTTAATCCACCGCCCCAACCGGAACCGGGACCGTCTATGCAACACGTGCCTCCACTACAACCTCATGAGGAGATGGTCCATCAAATTCCGCCGGATCAGATTCTCCAGCAACCTCCTCAGCATCATACGCCCCTTCCGCCACCCCCATCTGTCCATGGCCAGCCTCTGCCGCCACCTCCTATGCCAATGGGACATCCCGCCCCGATTGTCGCCCACTCCAGCTCATTCCCATACCCTGTATATGGTGCACCGATGGACGTTGCGCCACGCGCCATGGAACCTCCTACACCTGGCCCACCACAGACTTGGCAAGCGGCGAACGGTATCGCACCTTCGCAGACGCACCTCGCTCCTCCGCCTCCTCCACCCCCGCCACCACCTCCCCCGCAGCCCGAACACCATATGATGGAGCGTCATCCTGGATATGAGGAGCAGCCGCCATGGCACGGTGCATATCATCCCATGCAGCCGCCTCCGCCTGGCATCGTGCCGCCACCTCCAGATTATGCGTATCGTTACCGGGATGACGAGAGCCAAGGTTGGGTACCGGGCCCAGACGGTTATTATGGTCATGTGCGTGTGCTTCGTCGTCGTCGTCTGTGCATGTAGCGTCTGATATTTTACCCCCTTGCCAGTATGAACATCCGTATTCGGATACTCCTGACCAGTATATGGAGGATGCGGGCCCTTCGACCGTCGGCACGGAGATGCCTGGGACGGAGCCTGAGAAGGTACCTAGAGGTCGTAAGCGGGCGAAGTTTCAGGTACAGCTCCCATGCATATAATCAACATTGTACGTGCTCACCTCAGGTTAAGCCACAGCCCGCTCCGCCCGCCT
This sequence comes from Dichomitus squalens LYAD-421 SS1, assembly GCF_000275845.1. Classification (NCBI taxonomy): domain Eukaryota; kingdom Fungi; phylum Basidiomycota; class Agaricomycetes; order Polyporales; family Polyporaceae; genus Dichomitus; species Dichomitus squalens. Next base: position 444,683 of record NW_006766885.1, read on the forward strand.
CAACACTTGTCGCAAACCGTCGCAACCCTCCCGCGCGGTCACCGACGCCTCCCACTCGAGTCATCAAGAGCACGTATGGCGGTAATTTGTTCACGTCGGATGATATTCTGTACTTGAAGCGGTACATCGATTACTGTCAAGAACAAGGACTGGTACTAAGGTAAAACACTGCCCGATGTACCTCGTGTAATGATACGCTCATGCGGGAATCTCTCAGCCTGCGCGAAATATGCGAACGAATAGCCATCAAGGTATGTATCATCGTAGTTCGAATACACCTCCCTCTCACTGGCATGAACTCTAGGCGCCACATCACACGTGTGTTCATACACGCAGGCTGCGGACCCAGTTGCTGACTCTTGGCTCAGGTTCTACTCCTGGCGGCGGTATTGTAACAAACACAAGATCCGCCTGGGAGGATACGCCATGGATGTCGGCGATGAGGGCGAAGAGCAGGCTCCTCCTGGAATGCCCGTGGAGAGTGAGGCTGGTCCTAGTGACCAGTCCCAAGCGGACGGCGGACAGGAGACGCAACCTGTACCTGTGAGCCACGGACCTGGAGCTATACCTGCTGCACATCGAGCAGCAGCCGCGGATGTCGGACGGACACGATCGCCAACGCCGCCAAGAGCCCTATACCGTAGTACAACTGGAAAAGGCGTCGCCTTCACGGATGAGGACGTCATATTCCTTGTGCGCTTCCTGGAGTATCGGACTCGACAGCACGAGAACAAGCTAGACATGGTTCAGTTCTGGAAGGAAGTGGCTGCGAAGGTAGAGTTCGTTTGTACAGATGTACTGCGTCTCCTATCTGATCATATTTCTTGGACACGCGCAGGCACCCCACCATTCCCGTGCGTCTTGGATGAAGTTCTATAGGAGGCATAAGCACGAGTTGCACCATGTACCCGGAGACGAACCACTTCCTGCCCCACCGGAGAAGAAGATGCGGTATAGTAAGAAGGACGACATCCTTCTCGCGCAGTACTTCTTCAATAAGCCTGAAGGCACATCCGACAAGATCTTCCAGGCCTTTGGACGGCAGGTACGCCCAGCTGCTCCATTCAGTGAGCTCCGTTTGTGCTAAAACCCGTTCCACCTAGTATCCGCACCATCCGTGGAAGGGCTGGCAGGAGCACCATCGAATACACAAGGTCAAGATCGACCACCTCATGCAGCGACTGGCCAGGGGCGAGAATATCGATGACGGTTCGGAGCAGTAGGGATGACGCTTGTTGCGTTTTCTCACGGACCTTTTCGTCATGGCGGGGGCGTGTTATGGATTTCTCCTCCACTACATTCCGTTTGCACCACTTCTGTTTGATGTCATATCACCATTTCCATCAGGCTCGGTAGAATCTTGAATGCTCTGAGCTCCGCGTCATACCGTCAGCCAGGAGGCCGGTCGGACTGAATCTTCAATGCCCTTCCAGTCAATGATTGATCGAGTTTGACGCTAATCGCTAGCTGGCTGACCCCGTTGTAGGGGTGTGCGCACCAACCACGAGCATCCCTCAGGATAGCGGTTGGTCCTTACCTTCGAATGTCGACAGACGCAGTGAGCTCGATGCTCGGGCCCCTTGTGCTGAGTGATCGTGGACGGCTTGCGCTTGTTCACGCATCCGCCGTCATTCACAACTCATTCCGTACCCGGAATGGCGACTCCCGCACTCATTGAATGTAGACGAACTTTCTGGCAGACGATAATATGATTGGCCAGAAGTCCTGCCCAACTACTAGGGTACAGGTATGCCAGCCGAGTGCGTACAGTGGTGCAGTGTTATCAGATACCTTGCTCACCCATCTTCGACAGGTCCTTGGCAGAACGAATACGAACAAAACGAGGTCGTCGTTGTCCAGCATACACGATGCCAGCACTCGTGCTCTGGTCTGTATCGGGTTGTCTAAGTACTCGGTACAATGAGTGTGATCAAAAGGACGATAAGATCTGCTCTCCAGCCTATGTTCCCATTGCACAGAATCTCTTATCGCATATTCCAGATGTTCATTCGTGTGTGCTCGACACTATAGGCGAATTCTCATCGCTATATAGAAGGGAAACTCATGAAGGCGTAATACAGCTCAAGAGACTCCCGGATATCGACATTGTGTAGGCGTTCTCTTTTGCCGACTTCAGGAATGTATAGGAGAATCCTTTCCAAATCCACTACCACCCGGGTGACAGCTACTGCTCAAAATTAGTGAAGGTGTTACTTCCAGTGCCTTCGATGAAGAGGCCATAACCGGGACCATACCTGCATCAGAGCGCGGTAGAAGGTTGACAACAGTGCATACTTCACGCCCGTGTTCTAAGCAAAGTAATAGAACGAGAGGAGTATATAGTTGGTCCGTCCAGCTTGCTGTGTACATCGGTGATGCCGCTCTGGTTGAATACCGTGGCTCATTTGGGGGAGAGCGCAACATTCGCCGGTCTGGACACCATTTCAGAGTGGTGAAGCCATTGTGTCCCAAGTTCACTCCCGTCTTGCGATGCCAGCCGAGTCCTCGGACCCTTTCGTAGGCCTGTTGATCAATCATTGCTAAGTACCTTTGTCACCATCCGCCGCATTGTCACTTCGCCGAATAGCCGGCGTTAGGGCCGGCGAACTCTTCTGTGAAGCATCCCAATTATGAGTCAAATACCTCCTTGAGAACCGTACCAACAACGATGACAGTGTCACCTAAAATAAGGACCGATGTACGAGATGCCGTCAAGTCGCCTTGCAGAGTTCAATACAACAGAAGTTGCCGTTTTGGGTGAGGGGCGAGAGCACAGCCACCGCTTATCTTCTTGCCCGTACTGGCGTCACCGTGAACCTGCACCTTCCCGACTGTTCATAACATACTAGAATTCTTGCATTCAGATATGTCTACGAAGCTCGAGTACCTGACCGAGGAGCAGGTGAACCAGGTTTGTGACGCGCCGGACACTATCCAACCTGGCTCCACTTGCTGATTCTCCTACTACCGCAAGTTCCGAAGCGATGGGTCAATCAACCTTCCCCAACGACCTCCCTTGTTCGATGACTAATATATGATTCACTACAGATATCTGAGGCTTCCAAGCTTCCTGGAGCCAGACGAAGTGGAAGCCCTCCTCACGCGTACCAGACAACTGCTCGACAACTTCAGCCTCGAAGACCACCCTCTGGTAAGATCGTAAACCTCCTGGAAAGACGTTAAACGACATCTTTCAGACGAGATTCACCACCGGAGATGATAATCATGTTGGGGATGATTACTTCTTGACATCCGGTGACAAGATTCGCTACTTCCTAGAGGAGGACGCCGTGAGTGACGGCAAACTCAATAGAGAGAAGCAGAAAGCCGTCAATAAGATCGGACATGGTTTGTGTCTAGCTTCTGGGAGCACAAAAATGGTCTGACTATGGTGGGCAGGTCTGCACGAGCTCGATCCTGTGTTCCGGAAGGTGACTCTAGAGAACGAGAAGATCAGGGCCGTGGTGAGAGACCTCCAGTTCCACCACGACCCAGTAGGTGAGCTGCCCCTTTGTCACGTATTGAGGGTTGAAATTGATGAAGGCTGCAGCACTCCAATCTATGGTTATATGTAAGCAGCCACATATTGGAGGCGAAGGTGAGCTGGCGAACATATTCTCAACAAAGGATCACCAAACATCGTGTTGCAGTGCCAGAGCACAATGACTCGTAAGGAATTGTTTCCTCGGCCGACTTTCAGATATTCACCTTGAGCTCTGGTTTGGCATTATCAGGACATTCTTGGTGAGCCATGTCATATTCCGAATGTCCCTCAGCGGCAAAAGTAGAATGGCTGACACACACTACCGCAGTACACCAATCCCCCATCCGCTCTCGGGTTTTGGATACCGCTAGAGAAGTGCACTCCCGAAAATGGAGCACTCTCGTTCCTCCCCGGTTCTCATCTGACCACCAAGATTACGAAGCGCTTCGTCCGGCTCCCCGAAGGTGGCACCGGCTTCGAGGAGCTCATACCTCCCGAACAAGCTCCGCAGCATCCAGAGGGCAAGTATGTGCTTGAGGCCTGTACGCCAGGTACGTACGACCTCCCTGTCAATGTAGAAGCAGTTGGCTGGCTAACCGTATGGGGGCTCAGGCGATTTGGTCCTCATTCACGGAAGCGTGCTGCATAAGTCGGAGCGCAACACGAGCACGCACACACGCTATGCATACACCTTCCACATGATCGAGTCGCCTCCATATGCTGAATACGACGCGAAGAACTGGTTGCAACCCACGCCCAAGACCCCCTTCCCCCACATACTTGATGCTCCCAACTCGACCGTTGTGCCTGTTGGTGCTTAAATTCGTCATTTGTAGGAGATTACATACTGAATACATATGGGCTGCGTTGAACACGTGTTGAATCGCCTCAGTCTTCGTAAGTCGAACCGTCGAGCATGTACTGTAGGGACGAATATCTGTTCGCTACCACCTCCTTCACATCACATCAACCTTCCCGTAGGTTGCTAGCTTCTCGGGCGTGAGCGCGCCAAGCTCATCAATGAGGGCGGGCAGGAATGTTCCGCTCCCTTGAACATCCGCCCGCGCCGCAGCCAGTTCAGATGCGACGGTGATGGCAAGAACCCTAGGAATGCGTCATGAGTGTAGAAATCTAGACGGAAAAGAGGATGGAGGAGCAACGTACCCTCCGACGGCGGCAACGAGCATGTCCCCCCGGACGAGTTTCGCGTCTCCGGCTGTGTCGGCGTTCGTTGACCGCCTTGCCTCCTCCGCCAGGTTGGCGCCAGCACAGAATGTAGCGACCGCCGTGCCTACCATACAACCCGAACCGGTGATCTCTCCAAGGTACGGGTGGCCATTGGATAATCGGACCACGGTGGTTCCATCGGATACGTAGTCGGTTATGCCGGTAAGGACGATGATTGCGCCTGTAGTGCCTCGGGTCAGTTGCCAGATATGACTTCGTGTGAGAGACAAAACCAGGAACGCACGCTCTTTTCGTGCAAGATTGCGTACGAAGGTAACGGGATCAGCAAAACCTTGACCCACGCTATCGACGCCCTTTGCCTGCACCTGTGAGAAGCAAGAGGAGGGCACTCAGGAGGATGCAGCATCACGATCAGATGGAAGGACCTCTTGAGAATTCGCGAGAGCGGCAAGCTCGCCGGAGTTTCCCTTGATGACCGTGGCTTGCCAGGCGTTCAGAAGTGTTGTGGCCGAGGTCCGACGGTAGGTCGTGGCGCCGATGCCGACAGGGTCGAAAACTACCGGCTTTCGTTTCAGGTTGTAATTGAAGCCTGAGATTGTGGTACGTCATGAGCGGTGGGCTATGTCGTATATTGTATTGCTGAAACGGAGTTACCTGCGACGAGCATGCCGTCGAGGTTCTGGATCGTTCCGAAGTTCACAAGCAGGCTTCCTGCGACCTTGCCCAGGTCTCCCATCTCCTCCGGGGCGGTAGCCATAATGGGGGAGGCTCCAAGAGCAATAGTCGCATTGGCAGATTGGGTCGTGACAACCGTGTTCGTGATCTGGAGGTTGTGGCTTTGGTTCACCTCTTCAATGAGAGAGATCGGTAGATTGAAAGCCGTACCTGATGTACGAGAGGAGAGAACCGTTTCACCGCGGATAGCAACTCTCCGACCTGACGCTTCACGGACTCCGACGCATAGGACGGCGGGAAGGTGGAGAAGCATGGGAGAGGACTAGCCTTGAAGGCATGCACAATTCCAGCGATCTTCTTCGCCGCATTGTAGGGATCTGTGGACGCGACAATATCGCTGACAACAGCCAGGCCGTCCAAACTACGGCCATAAATAGACACGGCGCCATGCAGGCAGTGGAGGGCATTGGTCGACTTGATGCCGGCTTCGAGTTGATCAGCGAGCGTCCTCATGCGATAAATTCTTGGACCAACCGATCGACACAGCCTTGACATCCGTACCCTCGAGAGCTTCCAGCAGTGGTCCTAGACCGCGTACGCCAACCGCCGGGCTAGTGAGTTTCTTGGTCTGTGTGGCCCACACGGGTCCGATACCGACATAATCAACGCCGTCCTCGACAGCTTTTTTGACATGCTCAACGGTGTTGCATGTCATACCGATGATTGCAGTCGACGGCAGCAGCTTGCGGGCAACGTCTACTGGCATGTCGGTTTGGCCAAGATGGACGCCATCTGCGCCGATCGCAAGCGCAATGTCGACACGGTCGTTTATGAGGATTGGGACGTTGTACCTGCGGCATATCTCCTTGGATGCTCTCGCGATTTGTAGGAACTGCGGGAGCTGCAGTTACTAGCTGCGAACAGACAGTCGCCGATCGTCTTCTCACCTCTCCTGTGTCTGCGTGCTTTTCGCGAATTTGCACCAAAGTTACACCTCCCTGGATAGACTGCGCTCAAAGTGAATGAGCAGGTAGGTGTAGTTATTCTTAACATAGGTTTCTACCTCTTCCAAGGATTCCAAGTAGTCCTATGGATATCGCTTCAATCGGTAAATGTTCCGAGTGCACAAGCTCCCCTACCTTGCCATTGGGGAGAAGGTCCCTTCCAGTCACGAGATATAATGAATAGTCCACGGAGAGCTTGCTTTCCACCATGAAAAGTTATTGAGTCTGAGGTCCGGACCCCGAAGATTCAGATCCCTTGTGGCAGAGCAGACGCGGTATTGGTCTGGGCTTGCCTCGTGGCAGCTAGTACGGATGAATCACGTCATCGCATCTCCCCTGGATCATCATTCTTGACGTCTCAGGCCGTGGATAACGAAGGCAAAATCCACTGGGGGGGGGCGGGAAGCAAGCTGATTAATAGCTCTGCTGCAACAAGAGGGAATAATGCTCATATGTATGCGGAGAAGTGTAAGCATGAATCGAAGCGTAATGCATCAGGAACTTGAGTACTCAGTACTCATCGCCAACGCTACGCCCGCCGAATGCTTTAGACGCACATGAGGTTCCGATCCGGAACCACGGTACGCCCGTCGCCTGCCGCGCGATGTTCACCCAATCTCAATCACTCGAGATTGTGTTCGTTGCCACTTGCCAATGTCTACGCCGAATGTTCACCCGCTCAGTGCTGTTACTCAGGGAGATCCGTTCAATGGCAATGGTCATGCCCAGCCTTCGCGGCATTTCGTCACTCCCATCTTGCCTCCCTGTGCCTATTCGGTCACCGTATCAGACGTCGTACTGATACGCTGATGATTCGATCCTACCACTCGATGCGCTCGTCTGGAGGCGTAGCGCACCTGGTTCGTCTCCTTGCCAACGCGTTAGTTTCGCCTACCCCGCGGCACTTGTGCGGGCCGTACCGCTCTTCCTCTGGGCCATTAGACATTTGTGCACCCACTCTGATTTCAGGAGAGGAGTGACTCCTGATGTTTGTTCCTCCTAGGTTTTCCAAGCAGGATGAGACGTACACGGCTGTGATTATAGTGCAGAAAACATGTGGTAACATCATCTGGCGACACACTCGACCAGCTCTCATCATCACGAGTACTAATACCAGCGTTGTAACAGTTTGAGCGGTTTTATAGCCCAGTCGGCTTCTTGAGCCTGAGTGGGCTGCGGTTATCTGCCGTCTGCTACATACCAACCGGCCCGTTCTTGATGTCGAGCAACGATGGCTTGCACGGGAGGTTTTGCATTCCGATGCCCATGTGCAACACTCCTGCACGAGGTTTCGGCACAACAGGTACGTCTCTTCCGAGGAATTTATTTACCTGCTTAAGCGCCTAGCTGGTCTATGTTTAGGATAACTTTGCCAGACGCGACAGGTTGCGCTGAAGATTTTGGGGCGATGCTGGATGACAGATTGTTTCAAAGTTCGTATGTGCCGTATTGCGGCAGCGCGAGCGCATGCTTGTTGCCGTCCAGACAGCTTTTGGGCATCTGGTCGACCTGCGGTCAGTCACTGCCTCTGTGACTCGTCACGGCTACCGTATGCTCCGTTTACCCCTCGTTCATCCATGGCCCTTATTTGATCAGAATGATGGGTACGCCAATCCTTTTCCGGTAGGATCATACTGGACATGATCGTGTTCACGGACAACGATGCCCCCCGGTGTTCCCCGCTGGTGCTGAAGCCGTCCGGCTTGCTCGCCAATGTGCCTCGACAACGTCCTCACACTGAGAGGCATGATCACGGCACACGGCCGCTTATTAGCGATCATCTTTAGGGGCAAAATAGTCTCAGGGCGCATGAAGTCGAGACAAATTTTCAGAACGGCTAGCCATGCCGATGTGGCGCTACAGACCTTCGGATACGGGAGCTAGTAGAGAGCGCCCCTGATGGTAACACCCCGAAGGCAAGAAACAAGGCAGTGCACCGCAAGGCTACGTTGGAGGCGTATATAAAGATCTACATCCTCGAAACTCATTCTTCGTTCAGTCCTTCCGTTCTTCTGAACGTCTTCCCTTTCCAGCGGTCTGCGATCGCCAGCCTTTCGACTTTCTTCAGTGACCTGGGGTCCACATCCAGACATCCTATCCTCATAGCGTAGACCGCCTAAACCGTTACGACCACCATGAAGTTCTCCGTAATTGTCGCTCTTTCCATGGCTCTTGCTGCGTCGGCTAGGCCGAGGTACCTCGGTCGCCGCGCGGACTTCACTCTCAAGAATGGTCAGGATGCCATCGCTCTGAAGTGCGTATACTGGACAATTACACGTCTCGTATTCTTGGTGGTGCTGATTTGCTACTCCAGCCAGAAGTTCGCGACGCTCACCCCTGACTCACCTTGTAACGCGGGCGATCAGGCCTGCGTGAATGACCAGTTCGCGCAATGCGTGGGCGGCAAGTTTGTGCTCCAGCCTTGCGCAGGAGGAACTGTGTATGTGTTCTGTTCCTGATGATTGCTTCCCAAGCTCCAACATCTGACATGTGACATGATCTGCTCATCAGCTGCGCGGCCCTCCCTCTCGTGAACTCGCCCGGTACTAGTATCACCTGCGACACTGCAGCGGACCGTGATGCGCGCATTGCCGCGACCGGTGCGACGGCTGGCAGCGCTGCACCCCCGCCCCCGGCGTCGTCCTCTTCTGCTGCCCCTCCTGCTGCCAGTAGTGCCGCTGCCGGTAACAACGCGGCCGGTGGCAATGCTGCTGGTGCGGATGCCCAGACGTCGTTGACGCTTCTCCAGTCCGTCATCGCGACGGGCTTCGAGCAAGACGGCCAGGCCACACCTGAGGCTGGCCAGGTTGCCTCGCTCACGTCATCGAACAACTTCATCAACTTCTGCGCGACGGTGCCCAACCTGCCCATCACGAACGGGCAGCAGATCAAGACCGGCTCCTGCAACCCCGCGCCGATGGGCATCATCGCCTCGACGGCCAACATGCCGTCCTCGAAGTTCGTGAACCCCAAGAACGGCGCGACCCTGCCCGCGAACACGAACTTCACGATTCAGATGGCGATCAAGAACCTCGAGACCGGCAACTTCGTCAACGCGAACAACAACTACTTCGCGGCCCCCCAGCAGATCAACGCGCAAGGCAATATCAAGGGGCACTCGCACGTTGTGGTTGAGGCCATCCCCGCGCTCGACAGCACCACGCCCACGGACCCCACCGCGTTCGCCTTCTTCAAGGGTCTCAACAACCCCGCTGATGGCAACGGCATTCTCTCCGTTGAGGTCCCCGGTGGTCTCCCTGCTGGAACCTACCGTATTGCGTCCATCAACACTGCTGCCAACCACCAGCCTGCGCTCGTCGCCGTTGCTCAGCATGGTACCCTCGACGATATGGCCTAGTGAGTACAGCCTCTCTTGTCCCGTGCCTTCGTGGACTAATCAACCGACTTCCACAGCTTCACTGTTCAGTGAACATAAGATCCCCCACACTCGTTTCGTATGATTATTGATGGTCCGGTCGTACTTACGCTATTTATTGAGGAGTCCTTTGGATGATCTGGCAGTAGAGCGGGGAGCCCGATCTGCATGCTGCTCCCATATACCTACTCTTTGTATCCCTAGACAGTCGCTGAAAGTTATAGTCGAATGCGCCTAGTTCTGAGGTGTGCCATCAAGTATCCCAGGAAACGGGGTTCAATCCGACACGTACTACTTCGGCGCCATGCCAAGCACGGCGGCGCCCAGTGAAGGGAATTTGGTAACACTCGAGCCACGGTGCTATCATTCGTAGTACTCAACGTGCACTTCACTATTGGTCTACATGTCATCACTGAACCACGAGGACCTTCCAGAGAACATGCCGTCCCAGTTATAATCACGATGCGGTCGGAGCATATGGCGGCGGAGTTCTCCAGGCTGTTGGGAACCATGGAGTACATTGTCATCGGCAGTCCCTAATCACTCCAAGTCATCAATGGCCTCAAGGTAAGCCCCCAGACGTCCCACTGTCCGGTGCCACACGAGCCTTCTGATCGTTCGCATGCAGCACTCCTCAGGCAGAAGCAGGAAGAATCTAAGACATGGGCAGTTCATTGGGGATAGGGGGGGCTGTGGTACACTAATCAACTAATTGGAGAGCGTAGATATAGCGCGGAACCCACTGACCCAAGGGAACGCACGGGTTATACCTGATCGTTGCTATCGCGTGCGGCCAAGGACACAAGGTGTGGTGACACGCGGACAGGCTACGTGGAATCGAGTCGTTTGCGCTTCGGAGGTTCTTTATGCTTCGCTGCTGCGAGCTGCACTAGATGGGATTTTGTGATACAGTAGTTCAAGGCCTCCTGCACCTAACCATACAGAGGGGCATAGCTGGCGGTGTTGCCGAAATCGAGAAGCCTATTGATGGACGCATCATACAACGCTTCGTTCAAGCTCTGTATACAGTCTGCGAAGACCTTCATGTCGTCGGGAAGGTAGCGTCGAACATCGAGGCCGATCGTCATGTTTCGATACGGATTCAGTCTGTCCGGCCATATGTAGAAAAGTCCACGGACTAGGAACAGCTGATCTGTATAGATCTTCAGGTCGAAGCCCGGAGTGCACGTGGGGAGGCGCGTAGTGAGTATCCAGAGGAGGAGCCAGAAGGACTCGAGGTCGTGCTGAAAGTTGTGAATAATAGGCTCGCCCCTAGCTGCTTCCTTATCCTTCGAGCTGACGCTTGAATTAGAGAACAGGATGAGCTCTTGGCTTAAGATTTCTGTTGCCATGAAAGCCGGAGTGCCCTAGAGATGCATACCAAATCAGCCGGCCGCAACAACAACCGGACAAAGCAGTACGCACAATCTTCGGATCAGAACTACGGGTGCCTTTAGCGTCGAACTCCTTGGCATAATCTACATAGGTCGCTCAGGACGCCTCTCTTCGATTTGGGATCCCAGAGCAAGTTGCCGGAGCTGATGTCGCGGTGGACCCAGCCGATAAGGAACAGAAGCTGAACGGCTGCACATCGAAGTATGCGTCAACTTTAGACGACACGCGACGTCCTGGGCCTCTTACCAAGGAGGCAGTCCTTCAAAGCTTTGAACACGGTCCCAGAATCACCCACACGGTGCAGCGCCTGGCAGACTTTCTTGAACACAACGCGATACTGACGCTTGGCAACGAAAGACCGTGAATTGGCCCGTGGGGAGGAGGAACGGGCGCTATCAGCTGGCGGAGGTACCGCGTAGAGTTGCCGAATTTTGTCCGATGAAGAGTCCCAGAAAGAGAAAACATCGTTGCACCATGCCTTGGGGGCAAGTGACTTCGATTGCACTCCTTGCATGTCGCAATCGATGGCAAGGAAGTACTCCCTGTAATTATCATCACGCAGAGCGTTGCGGAGGAGCTCTTTCTCGGCATCATTCAAACCGATAAGTTGAGGGGGGTCTTGACCGTCCTGCAGCCTGAGCGCCAAATCCTTGAGAGTCGTTCGAAGATGGCGTTCTGTATCTCCCTCTCGCTCTTACACGTCCTTCAAGACCATAGGCGATGCAGCTGATTCCGTAGTGGCGGTGATATTGTCGAAACTAGGGACCTTGATGACCTCGAAGACCCGCGTAGAGGGCCCCGCTATAGTGCAGGGACCTAGATGCTCAGGGATGCTGCGAAGCACCTTGAAGTAACTGTCTCGCACGAGGAAGATGAAGCAATAGCCTCCCAGCGCCGGGTCGAAGCGGCGTTGGACGGTCTTATCGTAACCAAGTTCTGGCATGCTTGCAAATAAGAAGCAAACGAGGCCGCGTATAGTCGCACGTACATCCTACAAAGTGTCAGTGTATCAAGGCGTCAAGAACTGCAAACGCTCGTACTTTTGTGATATCGACTGCTTCCGATTTTGCTGAATGGGACCGCGACCAGTACCAGAAACACATCGCTTCGTCTTCGATGGTTACCTGGACAGATTGTAAGATCACATGTCTTGGTGAGGAAGTCAAGAGACTGCACATACACTGTATATAGGCGTCCATCGAGGGTCATTATTCATCTAATGAAGAGCAGCGGACACTGCGTTCAAACGACTATGAATGGCATCACCTTTACGTAGTACGGGATCATCGTCGCTCTCCGGCAGCATCCAATCACAATTGACGGCAATATCGGCAGTATCCTCCCTGTCCTCTTCGGGGGGGGGGTTGGCGGTGGCACCTATCGCGTGAGACGCCTCCGATTTTTGCGAACCGGTCGTGATGTCGGGTTCTTGAACCAAGGAACAACTGACCACTCTGTCGTCCACGGCGACCTGAGAATGCTACGGCATATAGCGGACAGGTGACCATATGCAACCTTCCTCGATGTATACTGTCGCGATGGCGGCTCCTGGAATCCGGCGAACCGATCCACCCCTGCCGTCGTAGGCACGACGAGGCCATCCGTGCGTAATCGCTCGAGACATTTATCGACGACCTCACTGGAGGGTTGGAAAGGAGCATAGTGCTCGATGAAGGATTCAAAAGACACCGCCGCAATTTCGCGGTTCATCTGTTCACCAATGAATCGGCGCTCAGCTGCCATTGCGCGTTGCCTCCTGAACGTGTACGAGGGGAACGAAGCGTTTCACTTGCCCAAACGACTTTAGTCAAGTATGGACATATTCGGAGTAGCGACTCACCTCAACAAATGCGACTGCGACCTTTGCCACCTGGTAGGGATGAAGGAAGGCTGCCGGTGTACGTAGGTAAGTATGCTTGGGCAACGTCAATGGCACGTGATGTGAACAAGTGTTGCAGCACCCGAAGTCATTTCCGATCAAAGTCGTTCAGATTCATCTTTGAGTAGAGTGACGGACTAGGAATGCCTGACTGTGTGTATCTGCCGTCTGCTTCGCTGCAAGAAGATTGGGGTGACACATATTGGGAATGGGTCGTTTACGTAATTGTCACTGGAGAGACTCGGGGCATGGACGCTTTCTAAGTCAGGACGGAACATTTCCATGGCAGTCTGTATGATGCACCACCACTACCCTCAGTAAGCCTAGTCGTATGGGTACCCAATGGGGTCAGACGACACTAACCAAGAGGCTGCGGATCTAGGAGACAATCCTCACGGAAGCGTGTCCCACCGCAGGCCCCCTCACCCTCGCCCACGCCTGATAGGCGAATATGCACCAACAAGATCAGCAACAGTCCCAGGCCGCAGCCAATGTACCTAAGCTAAACACTCATCGTTAGCGGCTGCTGTAATGGAGTGGGAACTTTGGGAAGGCAAATCCCAGCCGAGGGCCCCGCCGCCGCCGTGAGGACGAACGCAGAGCGACGCGGGGACGCTGTAGCCAACGTTTGTGAGCCTGGCGAACGTCAGGCGGATCGTCCGCGCTGCGAGGTCGTTGTCCTACCCAGACAGCCCCTGCGCGTACACCGCTCCCGACCCCAGCGAGGTTGCGATCGCGGAGACAAACGCGACGGAGAGGACGATCCCCGCGATCTGGTACAGCTTCTGCTCCTGCTCCCGCTCGCGCGTCATGCAAAGCCACCACGCTCCGGCGCGCGCTCGCGTTCTCGGCCGCCGCGGCACCGGGAGGCGTGTAGCAGAGCCAGCGAAACGACTGGCGGCGGCTCGCCCACGAAGGTCACTAGGTTTTGCTGTCGGACGCGAGGCCGGTGACGAGCGTGAGTGCGCCCCGGGTTGGGTTGAGCCTGGCGGCATTGGCGCTTTCCCAGTCGTCGTCGCGGACGGCGGGATCGTGGACCGCAGCAGAAGGCAGCGGACCGCGCGCGAGGTCCCGCCCGGCTGATACGAGCCGCACCGCGTGCGCGCTCTGCGCATGCACTGGCAGATTTGGAGTTGTAGACGTGCTGCGTAGCGGCTTCAGGCGTTCGCGCTGCCCAGGCTCCAGGAAGAAGACGACAACGACCCTACAGGCAAGTTGGGGCGGTCAGCAACATATCTAACAGAGAACGGCTTCTAATATGGAGCTTGAGCCCGTATCGCTCGCCTGGAAGTTTCGGGGTCAGAATCACGGTCAGGTTACGAGAGCTTTTCCTGCAAAGACGGTATATCACGAACGGGACAGAATTTCGGCCTTAGAGAGGGGGCATGGCGAGCAGCGCTCGGCAATGAATGAGCACGACCGCGAAAGGGCATGCTTCAGGTTGACTGTTCTCTTCGCAGCCATAGTCCTGAATGCTGTAAATGCTGGGCGTGGATCGTGTTCACCAGACTAGGGTAAGGGAGGCCATCAAGGCTGGCGGGTCCTCGTCAAATGTGCTCACCTGTCCTTTCTACTCGTCGAGTAGATGGTCATCAAGTACAGTCAGTGCCCCAATAATGGACGCACGAGCTGCGCTAGAGACAATATGTATGTCGAATCAACGTAGGTGTCACTGAAGGTGGAACAATATTTGGTCGGAAACAGCGCACGCTCTCGGAGGCCCGCACCAAGTTGGGCCAACGGAAGGCGGCCCGAGGTCCCGAACAGGACTGGCCCAGATACGAAACGATGAGCGAATGACTGCCCAAAACTGTAATGCTGGATGGTAGTCTTCAGTTGTGAGGAAGAATATGAAGCTCGCCGTGGAACAGAAGTGTAGGATATATCCATTAAGAGGAGTTGTATCAATACACATGAGGTAGCATAGCGCGAAATTCCCGGGGTACGACCCCAACAAGGAACGAGAATGTCTGGTCTACAATACAGCAGTGCTCGAGGCGTAAGGGGAATCAAGGAGGTATTGTATGGCATCGAGGCGGGTGCGTACAGGACAGTCGGTGGTGGTACAGATTCATCGCATAGCAGCAAAATTCGAAGGCAAGATCGACGTGGCAAAGAGGTAGATAGTGTCGACTTAAATTTGATAAATCGTGCAAACGGTCCGCGGGGAGATGGTTTAATACGTCCTACGAGTGCTGTAGCGGCCAAACGAACCGCCCAGGCTCGCCAAGAAGGCAATGAAGAGAGCCACGAGTGCGCCAAGGACCATCCAGTTGGCGTTGCCCCAAGTTGCGTTGATGTTGCGGTTGCGCATGTGATCGCGGGCAATACCGAAGAGCACCATCTCGAGCACCCATGCGACGAGCGTGACGAGGAAGGCAAGCGCACTGACGAGGGTCATGAGGACGGTGCCCGCACGGTGGTATGCAGCACCGCAGAGACCGAAGAGGACGGCAAGAGCAGAGAGACCGGCGGCTGGAGTCACGTGTCAGGTTTGTAGCGTCATGAACTATATTATCATGTTTCGACGTACCGATGGGTATGAGAATAAGGGTGAAGGTGAGGTTGTGGAATAGACCGTCGTCTAACTTGCTGTCACTGTAGCGCAATGTCAGTATGTAGAGGCAACAACGATAGCTGTGAAGGCGCACCCAAGGCCACTTGGGAAGAACCATCCCACGTGTGCTTTTGACCCAGTGAAGCCGAACACACCAAAGTGTGTCGTCGTTCCGCCTGTAGGGGCGTTAAGGAATGAGATCCGTTCCCATGTTGGTGCTGAGACTGATGCCTGAAGCGACGGAGAATGAGCTCAGAGCGCGATAGGAGGACGATGTGCAACACGTACAAAGATCAAGAGAACCATTGCGGCGAAGGCGCAGAAGAGGCCTGGGACAGCAGCGCCGGCGGCCATTGTGGATTGTCGTAAGCGGTCGTGAGTTGAGGGCGGGGCTGCTAGAAAGGTTATCAAAATGGGTTGAAGATGAGGAGCTCGGAGATGAGACACGCACGAGTTGCGAGGAGTCGGGAGGAGAGTTGACTGTGGACCGTGTGCGAGGAATAGGCCACTTTTAAGAGGGTAGCCGCGCTGACGTCAGGGCAGCGAACCTCTCGTGGCTCCTTCCATATACGTCACACCCCACTCAACGCCAGGCAGACGCCGGTGGATTGGCCGTGAGAATTCCTGACCTCACAGGAACCTGCTGCGCCGTCCAATCATGCTCAGCCTGTGCGCCCCCTGCTCGCTGCCCCTGCTCGCTGCCCCTACTCGCTGCCCCTGCTCGCTGCCCCTGCTCGCTGCCTTGGGCCGTCTCCACGTCAGTTTCCACGTCCCAGCCCCACTCTCCCTCGACAGCACGCGCTCTTTCCCCCGTCAGCCTCCCACAGACTGCCTCCGTCGGCCCGCCGAGCATCATCCGGACACATACGCACCGTACAGCGCTCGCAGGAACTAATCACTCTAGAGTCGTGCATGCATGAGTGGGCTGTGCGTACAAGATACGGATATCCTCACTGCCTCCCTACCTTACGGGTTGCGGAATGCTGTACAGCGTACTATCGTAGGCGGTTCTTGCGGATCAAGTACTCACGTCGGCCACTCGAATGATATGTGAGGCTGCTGCGCACCATTGACTTGAATGTTTTCTCCGGCCAGGCTGTGCCTTAGCCTGCTTGGCAGGGCTGGCGACAATACAGCATCGCGTTATATCGCTCTGCACGCGCAGGTCCGCGCTCGCTCTCAACCGCCTTCGCGGTAGATAGCCAGTGAGTTACATGTGCAAATGAATTGCTGCGTATACGCTGCGCTGTGAAGGTTAACGCCGCTCGGCAACCTGCACGCAGATCCTGGGATTGCGAGGCATGTTCCGTGTGCATACCCCGTGCGCTGCAGCGCATTCAGTGAGCAGCAGCGGAAAAGCTATCCCCCCTTTGCTATCTCCAACAACCAGAGGCAAGTGCCGTCGCACCTGCTACTCTACGCGGCAAGCTTTGTCATACAACTTTCTTTGATCTCCTGCAACCGGTGCTCTATCTGTTTGCCGGGCCTGTGGCACGTATCTCGATCTAGTCTTGTGAGGTCTCTGCCAGTGGTACCGCTTGGAATACTGGAGTCAGAAAGCCCTCCATATATGCGTTGAAAGTTCGACTTTACACGGACGTTCATGACCGCGCAAGAGTGTACACAACAGCAGGAGAAGAGGATGTGAATTACGGTGCGCCCTTCACTTCACTTCATCTCCGAATGTGGTGCGCCCCTGACAATGTGCTTTGTGTCTTTCGTAGCCGCCCAGCGCGGTTGCGTGAAGCTAGCGAACTATTCTTCTCTTAATCTGGGATGCGGCCGCTTTGACGGCCTAAGCACCCTGCCCGCTTTCAACCGTCCGTACGCTGCCTGCACATTATGCACAATAGCCCGCCTTTGGCCTCCCCATGTTCCAATAGGATAATGATCAGCTAAAGACCGTGGCAGGCCTTAAAGCAGAGGCCACGTCCGGCCCTCGCGTTGCGCTGTGTTCCAACTGTTCTGTTTCGACAGGAGCTCCCGCTTTGGTCCGCTTGAGAAGTCCCTGTAGGTTCGTCCCTG
The DNA here is from genome assembly GCF_000275845.1 of Dichomitus squalens LYAD-421 SS1. NCBI lineage: Eukaryota > Fungi > Basidiomycota > Agaricomycetes > Polyporales > Polyporaceae > Dichomitus > Dichomitus squalens. Next base: position 462,266 of record NW_006766885.1, read on the forward strand.
ATTTCGCCCTTCTGGCTGGCACTCGCCCCCGCTGTCGTGGTTCTGAGAGCAAAGCGTCCAGCTGCCTTGGGATATAAGCCTCCCCCATTCGATTCTCAACCCTAGGTTATTTCGTTTCTCGGACGCCTCCACCACCGATCCCCTACAGACTACCCGCACCACTTATACCCAACGTCAACACACATACCCATCATGAAGCGAAGCCTATCTGTATCGGCCATAGAGCGCGCGCGGAGGCTGTCGGACGCCGTCAGGTCAGTAGCCACTCCCACTCGTTTCCGCATAAGTCGGCTAACCTGTCTCTCGCCCTCCACCACACATGCCGCCCTCCTAACCACACAGAGGAGCGATCGCGCCTGTGCTAGCGTACAGGCCCAGGCCCCAGCGCACCCAAGACGACTCCTCGCTCGACTACTACGGGAGCAATCACAAGCGCGTAAAGTCTTCAGAATCTGGGCTCCATCGGACGCTCTCCCTGCGGCACCGCAACATCTCCAAGGACGACATCCGGCCCTTCCCGGGGATCAACGCGTCCAGCTCCACCCTCAACCTCTGGGTCGGGGGCGCGACGATCGCCACCGAGCCCGAGAGCCCCCAGCTCCAGTCCCGCTGGAGCGCGGACACCGACGTCCTCGAGATGCGGACCAGCCGCGGGAGGAAGACGGAGAGGGGCGCGAAGACCGCGAAGCCGACGCGGCCTGTCAAGCCCGACCGCCCGGAGGGGCACGATCCGCTCGCGAGCATGCTCCGTCATGGGATTACTGGGCTCGCTCCGTCCCCCGCCCTTCTGGTCTCTGAGGACAGGAGGCAGCGCGAGGCGATGAGGCGCAGCAAGGAGTCCGCCCGCCCGGCCGCAGCCGCACCCAGTCCTGGTCCCTCGCGCCACCAGCCAACCGTTCGCCGGGGGGTCCGCGACGACGACTCGGAGGTGGGGCCACCCGTCCCGCCGAAGGATTACGTGATGCAGAAGGTGTTCTCCCCCTTTGCTATTGCGCCTCCTACTGGCCACACCATTCATCAGTCGCCGCGAAGGAACAACAACGGGCACCACCGTCCGGGCCTCACTCGAGACATGTCTGTCAAGTCCGCGCCTGACGGTACCTCGGGGGTCACTAGGGTCGTTCCGACCCCTCGACGCCAGGCAACGTTGGACGAGCGCGTACGACACGACCGTGGAGGCTTTGGCATCGACGTTTCCGCGACCACCGGCTCCATCCAAAAGCAACCGCAGCCGACCCAATCCCTCCGCCGTACCCCCTCCTCGGCCGACGTGACGCTCCGCGCCGCCACCCGCGCTCACCGGCAGGCTGAGCCTCGTCGTCGGGAAGATGAGCGCAACGGGCAGCACGGGCGCCCGGACGAGAACGCATCCCGGCGCGGACGCGTAGCGGCCAGAAACGATGCGCCTGCGTATAGGGCCTCTCCGCTGGGTGGTGTGCGGCAGCGTTCCATCCCCCGTCCGTTGCCGGCGCCGACGGGCCCCCTCCCCCGCGTCCCGGCGAGCCTCTGCCCGATCTGCTCTGGAAGAGGCGGCCGAGCGCGATGGACGTCCCGCGCGACGTCCGGCCTGACGACGGCGACTCCATCTTCCACTCGCGCGGCTCCGCCGTCCCCGACCGCAGCACGCGTCCGACCGGGCGTCCGACAGAGAGGGCGCGCACCGGAGAGGCCAGGGGCATGCTGATCCCCACGGCACCCGTTGCAGGCTCGGGGATGATCGCCAAGGTGCAGGGCTCGCTGCGCGTGCGGGACTCCCCCGCCTCGCGGCCTGTGCAGATGGCCGCCACCCCTCCCGCTCAGGACCGCCCGCTCTCGTACGAGGGCGAGGTCGTCATCGCGCCGTTCATGTTCGACGACGACCCGCCTGAGCCGACCAAGGTGTATGAGAGTCGGAGCGAGTACGAGCGGCGGCTCGCGGAGGAGAGGTATGTCGAGAGGCTGTCTCGCACCAATCCGTGGAAGAGCGAGGAGTACGCGTATCAGCAGCAGCAGGTCGCACAGGCGGTTGCCGAGCCGGAGTCGGTGCGGCCGCTCTGTATACGCAAACATTCCAGCCAGACGAAGGAAAACAAGTACAATTCCCGGATCTGAGCGCCGTTTCCTTCTGTCCTTTGCGTCCTTGCACGCACTCTCGGTCGTCCAGCAGCAACTTAAAAGCATACAGCATACATACACATCCGTTCGTTCCTTACTTCGCCTATTGGTTTCCATTATCGCCTTTCCCCTCAGCTACGAGATCATATTCTGCGACGATCGTTAATCGATGCACGCCCATCATGTCCACGGCTTACGACACGCCTTCGACTTCGACGTTACCACTGTATCACTATATCTATTGCTAGAACACCTTATCGCCCAGGTCCGGCGCACACACTCTTTGTAGAATGTCTCTCACTCTCAACCTCAAATTACTCATGACTTGTCTCGTTGCTGTATCCATAGGCTCCGTTATCACGCACACATTCTAGCTCACCTACTTCACCGTTACCTTTCCATAGATATCCTGTAATGTTGAATTCCAATATGATTATGATTCGTACTTGTACTTGAACCCCGGCTGCGTTCCGCATGTTGGGAGTGTCTGATATCCGCTGGCAGGGCTACCAGGTCTCCAATGGCGCATGTGCTGTAGTGTAGCATTGTGCGCCAACAAGACAACAGAGGACATCACCATATACGTTTAACCATCGTGAATCTCGTGATTTCTTCCAAAGGTAACTTCTTCCTCTTCCCCCCATCCTTGTCACCCTCTCCAGGTTTCCGCTCGCCAATCTCAGCAACAGGGCTCGCATCGTCGCGCTTATTGTCCAGCAATGTCTTGAGCTCTTTATTGTACCTCTGCAAAGAGATAGACCCGCATAAGACGGGGTGGGACAAAGCGAGCGTTCACGACGTACCTGCTCCTCCTTGCCCTCGCCGATGGGATCGCGCCCGAAATCGTTCACCCGATCCGCCTCCTCGCGCGCCTCCATGCCCGCACGTCGGCGCGTGGCGTACGTTAGCAGGTGCACCCCTAGGATGATCTTGATAACCAACAAGCTGTCGCCATGGCACCCTTCAGCATCTTTAGTGAACATAAGGAACCGCAAGAGGCTCACCAGCCCCAACACAGGAATGCGATCGCGCTCCACTTTGCTATGTTGGTCCAGTCATTCTGCGTGTACTCCTGCCACGACCGAGTCCAAAGAGGAGACTCCTCCGCGTGCATCGAGATGAGGAGGCCGACAGATTGCGAGCCGATGAGGACCGCGAGGACCGCGAGAGGCAACGAGGCAAAGCCCAGTCGCCGAGCAACAAGAGGAGATTGGTCGACATACGTATGCTGCACCGAACACGTGAGTTGACTCGCCGGTAAGGAGTGTCAGTGGAATCACCTTCTGCGCTCCGCGTCGGCCAACGGCGCTTCCGCTGGCAAGGTCACGACATAGAACATCCGTGTAGCGTTCGTACACGGAGGGGCGAATGTGGTTGAACTTCGTGATGAAGGCATGCTTCAACCAGTCTACTAGCGTTTCGGATGCCATCACGGTCAGGACCGGCTGTGAGGTATACTGATGTTAGTGTGACAGGATTCAAGGAGCCATTCAGAAACTAACGTAGGATATCGTCCACAAGACGTTGTTGCCACGGAACCAACCGAAGCTCTTTGGTAACGCGAAGCCTTCGTTGAAGTTAAAAGTAGAGCCCGAGAGTTCTATCAAGTTACGAAAGGCGACAACGAGTAGCATCAAGGCAAGGGTAAAGCGCTCGACTATGTCTGCATCGATGTATGAGCAGCACGTTCCTGAGAGATCGCCGGTATGCATCAAGCAGCGACATACCTGCGCAGGTTATCTGGAAGAGATTGTCCTTCTCGAACTTTTTGAAAACACTACCCTTGATCTCGACGAACTGATTGGAGACCAGCAACGTCAAGAGTGCATGGTCGTAAGAGTTCACTGCAACGTTTAGGGAAATCATCTGATAGATCATAACGAGTGCGTGTGCAACTGCGCAAGGTCAGATGGTGGATTTCTACCAAATGCCGTGAATTACCTGTGTAGACGACAGCAAGTAAGAAGTAGAAGAACGGACGTAGTGTGTGCGACGTAGGCCTCTTCCTATGTGATATGTATTCCAGAGTCGAGCGGGAGAACAAACAATCAATGATGTCTTGGCCAATCGACGCGCACAAACGGTCAGCGATCTGGTGGGTTATTGCGGTATTGAGACTTATAATGGATCATAAACCAGGATTGGGCACCTACTTCGAGTGCGTTGAAGATCACATACAGTTTGATCGTGTCTTGCCCTCGAATGAAATGATACAGCTTGCTCGCATCCGTTAGTGGCGCTAGAATGATTATAGAGATGACAAGGAGGAAGGCGCGAAGGATGTCGGCCTTCTGAGATGGAGGAAGAGATAGAGCACTTCGCGAGAAAGTGTTGAGGAGCAGCCGCCAGAACGCTAGGATGAACCGTATAGGAAGGATGGTGAAGGTGTATATGAACGAGTCGAGGCAAACGATGAACCCGAACAGAAATATCTGCAGATGTGCTGGTTTGAACAGATGAATGCACATGTGATGACGTATGGGTAACTGACCTTCTCGAGGGCAATAGGCATGCTTAGGAAGTTGCTCACTCGTTCCCACTTCAACTCCTGATGTGAGTCGAAGTCCGTAGCCAGCAGCTCTTCACGCAAATAGTCCCATAGTGAGAATGGAGGTTCATATACGGAGTCAATGCTCAGAAAAGAGGGCAAGGGGGCAGACAAGGGGGAGGTTGGCTGAAGGGGAGGAGATGGAGAAATGGGCGTTGGAGGGAGCGAGGCGTACGCTAGGGGGGCTCGTGGGCCCTCAGGAGTTTGGGGTTCATGGTCGTGAGCAGCAGAAGAGCTGTAAGCTGCGGAGTACCTGAAGGTAGCGTCTTCATCTGAGTGGGAATCGTTGCGAGTATGGCTCGGAGAGAATTCATATGTCTCGTCACTAGACACGGATAATCCGCGTTTACGCCTCTTGGTGGTGGATGAACTTGCTGACGCGGCGTAGAGGTTAGGATTCCAACGTAAGCCAGTGGCTGCGGACGCAGAGAAGTATCTCCTGACGCGTTTTCTTTTAGGCGAACGCGACACTTGAGGCATCCTTGAGGATGATGAGTTCGCTTGAGAACCTGCTACTAATCGCATGAAGTGCAATCCCAGAATAATCACAGATGCACTTACCAGTATCACGCAATCAGAGTGCCCTTCCGCTACAGTTCCGTACTACTTGGAAGAAGATGTGGATGCAGGAAGTGGGGTGGCAGGAAGGACGCCAGTAATGCGCAGGCAGCGTCAGTGCCAATGCGGCTGAGAGCGGACACGACGTCAGCAGCTCAATCTAATCTAATCTCTTGGAGCAGGGTTGAAGTCGTTCTCGCTCGACATGCAGTCAAAGAGTACGTATCCTGTGTGCTTTGGCTGTGTCCCGTCTCGAGCTACTTCTTGAACTCATTCCATTAGCATCAACACCATAGGCAACTCTCGGACGTATGTACTTAGCCGATGCCGACCAACTGCGGGACTTCAAGCTTCAAGCTGGCGAAAGGTACTTGCTTTGGTGGGTCCTTGCAAACCACACCAGGATACACTAGCCCTTTGACTATACTTTTATATGCACCACTTGCTGCCGTATTCGCGGTGTGTGGACATTGATGAGACGGCGGCGTGAACGAGGCTATCGATGATGTACACGTTCTACTCTTGGTGTAACATGCGTCGACGCCCACTACTCCGTAGCATTGTCACAAAATTATGGCATAAACACCAAACTGACATTTCTACTGCGCACACTGAGGTATACATATACATGTCAAGAACACGTATTCCTCCAGACGAAGACGCCTCAGCTCTTGAACTGCCCGTCCCTTTGAACGTAACAAGGTGGATAGCCGAACGAGCGATGTCAACGCCGGCAGCCCGAAGACCGCCGTGCTCATCTCGCTGCTTAAGTTCTCGTCATAGGCGTGAATGATCGTGGAAGAATCGTCTGAGGATTGCAGACAGCAGAACAGCACTTTTATGGGCCTTGCGAAGCGTTCCCACGCACAGGCCAACTTGCTTAAGCGTGACGCCTGATTCCAAGCGCTCTCTATGCCTTGATCTTCAGCGGACTATTTTGCACATTAGCTCATTCGGGAGCTTCAAAAGCCCTACAAGTGCGTAAAATCAACAGGCATACAGATACAGATGCTCTTGGTACAGATGGCGTAACGATAGCAAGGAAAGCAAACCGAAGGTGAGACGTACAGCTCAGCGAACGACGAACTTGGATATCATTGCGCTTGCGCTTCCTGGAAGCAACGTGAGATATTCGGAGGATGCCACAATGTCAATGGGTGTCTTGCGTACCTGTTCCACAAACTCCATGGCCTCCTCCCGCCTGATGGACCGAATGGTGCTGACCTTCTGGTTATTGAATAAGACTCCGTAGAATTTGTCTGCGGTGTTCAACATCTCCGGGCGGAAAGTCGTCGTAATGAATTGGGCCGTCGCGGATAGATCGTGTATCATGGCTAGGAGCACTCCGTCAGCACTGATGAGATTGTTCATGGCGATCGCATAAGACGTACCAGCTACCGCCGTCCGGTATTGGGCGTCGAGATTGGCATCGATCTGGAGTTATCGTCAGAAAAATCTTCGAGGTCAAGGATCGCTTGGCCTACCTCATCGAACAGGTAAAAAGGTGCGGGATCACACTTCTGAATAGCAAACACTGCGAAGAGCATGAGCCTGAGGTAGCTCATCAGGTAGAACCAGCCCACCTGTCGCAAGAGCCACCAAAGACTTCTGTCCACCAGACAGTTGTTGTATCCGCAAGCCTTCGTCCACTTTGGAGTTGAATGATACCTTTGAAAGGCAGTCAGCCTGCGTTGATAGATATCGAGCGGGGTACGTACTCGAATTGAAACGCCTGTGTAATTGTCAATAGTGCTCTGTTGCGTCTCATCCGCTTCTTCAGCATCCTCCTCGTCCTATCAAACTTGTCAGTAGGGGGATTTGAAAGCATGCGCGGACATACTTGGTCGATACGTCGTTGGATGACGAGTCGTCCGCGTCCCGCTGGAACAAGCTTCTCGAAGACCTCTTCAAAGTTGCTTGCGACCTGCTTGAACGTTCGTTCGATAGCCTCATCCTTGCGCTGGTCGAGTACTTCGACAAGTTCCTCGATCGACTCGGCCGACTTGTCGAGGTCTTCTCGGCGCTGAATCAGCTGATCACGCTGCTTCGTGAAGTTGTTGTACTGTTCAAAGGCCTTCTTGTTGACGTGAGCAAACTTCTTGAGACCCTCGTTCACGTTGTGCAGCTTCTTCATGAGCTGTGATGGGGGACCGGGATGAACAGGGTTCTCAGCGAAGTGATACACAGATGCAAACGTACTCGGTCGACTTTCTCGTTGGTGTACTTTTCAAACGCCTCCTCCGGCAGAACACCGAGGTCACGGATGTTGCGATTGCAGTCATCCTTGCGGTTCAGCAGCATCTGACGCTTCGCTAAATACCGCTCGGTGTTCTTCTGCTGCTTGGAGATCCCACGGACGTCCTCGGCCTGTTGGCTCTGAATCGACTCCAGTTTTTGGCGCTGCTCCTGAAGTTGGGTACTAGTTTTTTCAAGCTCCTTCTCGGTTTCTAGAGGCGGTGTGAGCTTCACGGTGGCATACATGGAGCAAGCGACTCACCTTGAATCTTCTTCTGCAAGGACTCGATAGAGTTGTTGAGCGCCTTGCGCTCACGAGTCTTGGATTCCAAGGCGTCTTCAGAGTCTGTATCACCAGCTTCCGACGCGCCGAGACCCTCGATCTTGAGCCGCAGTTCTTCACGACGCCGAACCAAGCCCTCATTCAGCTCTATCTCGAGGATGTTCTTGCTGCCTCCAACCTAAGGTTCCTATTGTCAGCCGCGAGTCGAGAGCATATCCCCAGTGATGACGATACTTACCTGGTTCTTCTGCTTCCCGAGCTCGACCAGGTTTCTCTGGCGCTGCTCGACCTCCCGCCCAAGCGTCTCGATCAGGTCCTCCTCCTCGCCCGTCAAGTTCTGCGCCATCGGGCTCCGCAGCTCCGTCTGGAAGCCCTCGATCCTCGCGTCCAAACCGCTCAGCTCAGACCTCAGCTCCTCAATCTCCCCCTCCAACCGCGCGACCCGTGCCGCGTGGCGCTCCTTCTCCTTCCCAAGCGTCGCGACCTCCTCCGCGACGTTCTCGCGCACCGCGCGCGCCTGGGCCTGCCGCGCGGCGAGCTTCTGCAGCTCGCCCGTGCCCCTCGTGATTTCCTGCTCGAGTGCCGCGATCGTGGCCTTGACCTCGAGCAGGCGTGCGTCATGCTCCGCGTGCTTGGCGCGCCAGGTGGTGACGTTGCGGATCGCGTCGATGCGCGAGCGGCGGACGTCGTGGTAGCCGCCGGTAAGCGCGCCCTTGCGGTCGACCTTGTCGCCGTCGAGGGTGATGGTGTTGATCCCGTGCGACTTCACGTACGCCGCGGCGATGGTGAGGTCGCGGCAGACGCAGGTCTTGCCGAACACTTGCTGGAAGGCCTTGGCGTGCTTGGGGTCGAAGCGGAGCTTGTCGAGGAGCGGGATCGCGTCTTGCGCGTTTGGCGAGGGCGGGACTTTGGGTTTGAGGCGGTTGAGGGGCATGAAGGTGATCCGGCCATTCTTCTCTTGCATCATGATCTTGACCAAACGTGAGGCCGTGTCGTCGGTATCGACAACAACGTGGAACAAGCTGAAACTTGTTGTCAGAACAAGAGTCGGGTGACGTTGACTAACGGACTGACCTATTGCCTGCGGTGAGCTCGACGGCGATGTTGAACTTGTCGTCTGTGATCTCAAACAGACGATACAAGGGTCCGTAGACACCTTCAAAATTCGGCATATGCGCGACAATGCGGTCAATGGAACGCAGGCCATTGCCGGTGTCCTTCAACGCGCTGCGTGAGCGAGAGGTGGCACAGATGTCAGAACTCACGCACCTTGTCCATCATACTCGCAAGTGTCCTTTCCGCCCCTCGCAGCTCTTCCGCCGCATGCGTCACGAGCGACTCCAGCTTCGAGTCCTCCCGCCACAGCTCCTTCCTCCGCTCCGTCTTCTCCGCCTGCTCATCCTTGAGCCTCGCAATCTGCTCCCCCAGCTCGCGCACCTGATTCCTCGCGTCCTCCGCCTTCGCCTGCGTGTCGTCGATGCTCCTGTTCACCTCCTCGAACGACTGCCTCGCGCTCGTTAGCTCCTGCTCAAGCCCCGAGAGCGCCGCCGCCTGCGTTCTCCGGAACTGCTGCATGCTCGCAATCTCGGCCCTCAGATATTTGTCGCGCTCCGCCTTCGTGCGGAACTTGTCCAGCCTACCACGCTTCGCGTACAGGGCCTCCAGGCGCGCCCGCGCCTCGTCGAGCAGCCGTCGCTCCGCGCTCTCCGCCGCACGGACGCGCTCCCACTCCGGCGCGAGCGCGGTGAGCTCGGCCTCCTTGGCGGCGATGGTCGCCTCTACGGCGGCGAGCTCGTCCTCGAGCACGGTGCGCCGCCCGCCTGCCCGCTGGGCGGCGAGCTGTAGGTCCGCGATCGTGCACTCGAGCTCGGTGCGGGCCCGAATGAGGTCGGTGAGTTCGGATTGGGTGCCTTGGCGGGTGAGGTTGAGGGTGGTAACCGTCGTGCGGAGCTGCGCGATGGAGCGTTCGAGATTCTATGGGGGCGAAGGAAGGGCGCATACATACGTTTGACGGATCGCTTGCGCATAAAAGGAGGGAAGGCTCACCTGCACTTGCTTCTCGCGGTCGGTGTACTGCTCGCGGCGGATGTTGGCGCTGTGCAGCTCGCCCCTGCGCTCCTCCTCGATCTCCTCCAGAGCTGCGCCGACCTCTTCGAGCTCGCGCTGGTACAGGGCGTACTCGAGGCAGCGGCGCTCCTTGTCCTTCTCTTGGAACTCCTTGAGCTCCTCCTTCTCCTCTTCCAGCTCGTTCAGCCGGGTGTCGATGTATTCGAGAAGCTCGCCGATCTTGGCTCGCTTGGAGTCTGTCTCGGCCATGATGCGCAGGGACTCGGTGCGGCGCTGCTCGTAGACCTTCGTGCCTGCGACCTCTTTTAGAAGCGCGAGACGTTCGTGGTCCTTTGCGTTGGTGAGTGCTGTAATCTGGAGCACACAGGTGAGTGGCGCGTGTCGGGTGGGAAGAATAGGTTTCAATACGTACTCGACCTTGTGGGACGATATAGTAGGGGTTGCTCTTGCTGAAACCTGCACTTTCGAGGAGGTTCATCACGTCGGCCTTGCTTGCACTCTTCTTGTCCAGACTGTATTCGTCCTTCTTGAGACCGATAGTACGCCGGAGGATGACTTCTTCCCGACCAGTGGGGAAACGGTTGTCCGAGTTATCAAACACTATTTCCACTGTGGTTGGGGTCAAGGATTAGGTGTCTGGGTAAGATGGACAATGGGAGAGGGAGACGAACCGAAGGCAGAGAGAGTCTGGGTTGTTGAGACACCTTCATGGAGAAGGGCTTGCCTCTCCTCTCGCGACATGGAGGTGTAGGCATCGGAGAGAACGAACCGGATGGCTACGTTGAGAGCGGACTTGGTCGCAGACAACAGAGCGCATTGCGTTGGACACATACCTGCGAAGAAGTTACTCTTGCCTGAACCATTGCGGCCGACGACGACATTATGTCTTGGTGAGAAAGGCTCTATCTGGGTCTGGTCCCGGTCTGTTACGGGTAAGGACGTGTTGGCATTCACCGGGGCGGAATGGGATACATACAGGACTTGAAGCCTTGGATGGTCAAGGTCTTGATATACATGTTGGGCCGTTCAGCCACAGGCGAGAATGGGCTCTGGAGTCGGATTAGAGGGTTACACTGGCGAAGCGACTTGACTCTCGATGGTGATGGTGGAGCGGCACTTGAGGGAAAGGGATGTGGAGGATGTGAGAGGAGGCCGCCTCCCCGACCCTCCCGGACGTGACTGGTCCGACGCGTGCCCGTCACTGACCCCGACGCGTCCGTCACGCCGACCTCAGATCCCGGCCCGCCTCTCCGGCCTCCGGGCGTCTTAGACACACAGACGAGGAAGAGCTCTGTGTCAGGCCTGACTGGGATTAGCCACAGGCATACTCGCGATGTTGTCTCTCCGCCTCCACCGTCTTTGCGCTCGCTCGCGCCTTCAATCACTCGCACGAACCTACTCGTCCCAGTCTTTGCTACCTCCACTCCCCCCTCAAGAAGAATGGCGCAAGACCTTCACTTACCAGACCGTCGCACGACGTGATCGTGTCTTCGTCCGCACCCCACAAGCTGCCCGTTCAATAGCCCAGTCATTATTTACACGCACCCCTGCCGCCACGGATAAAGGCAAGGTCGTCATAGAGGCCTTCCCAGGTGCGTACTAGAAGCAACTGTTCTGCGTGAGCTGGTAGCCTGACTTTTGACGTAGGGCCCGGCGCGCTTTCCCGTGCTCTCTTGGAGCTACCCAGCTCTACCGTGCGCAAACTCATCATCCTCGAAGATGATCCCACATACCTCAAGTATCTCGAGGTAAGTTCTAGATACGGTCTTGTTTCAATTCGTATACAGCTGAATTACTCAGCCTCTTGCAGATGCGGACCCTCGTGTAACCGTCGTCCCCATGTCCGGACACAAGTGGGACACATATTCGCATCTGGACGAGCACGGTCTGCTGGATGACGTTGAAGCCTGTCCATGGGATGCCACAAGTGAGTGACTTCTTGGCGCTGTTCCCCATGCCGTCCCTCATCTCCCATACCCACGCACAGTCCCCGACTTGCACTTCGTCTCCCACCTCGCGCACAACGTCTACGGCGAACAGCTCGTCGCCCAGCTCTTCCGCTCGATCCCAGAGCGCGCTTGGCTGTTCAAGTACGGCCGCGTCCCGATGAGCATCATCATGAGCGAGTGGGTCTGGTCGGTACGCACAACCCCCCTGGGACCCCCCTCTGTGCTGCCTCGTATTCACGTAAACGGGTCCGCCTACAGCGTCTGACCGCGGGGCCGGGCACGAGCAGGCGCTGCAAGCTCTCCGTCATCGCCGAGGCGACGGCGGACATCCAGGACGCGTTCGATCCTGCGCTCGTGTCGCCCTACGAGGCGCACTTCTACCCTCCACCCGCGGTCTACAAGAAGGGCCTGAGCAGGAAGCCTGGGCAGCCCATGTACGGCATCACGGCCGTCCCATACGTCGACCAGGTGCGTCGTTCCGCTTGGTACCGGAGGGGATGAGTTGAGCCCACCGACATCGCCTGTCACGCACGCGCATACCCAGGTGATCCAAAAGGGTATGACCGACCAGTGGGACTACGTCCTCCGGCGGCTGTTCGTGCTCAAGAGCACGGTGCTCAAGGACGCTATCAGGTACGCACTCCGTCGAGCGGGAGATGGGGAACGTTCAACGGCTAACGGTCGGGCAGTTCGCTTGCTCCCGGAGCGGTGACGCTACTCAAGGTGCTGGGGGACGCGAGCCTGCCTCGTGACCAGCGGGTGAACGTCTCGAAGCGCATACGGGAGTTGAACGTCGCGGACTGGGCGCTGATACATCGTGCGTTCGATGCGTGGCCGTTCAAGCCACAGGTGCGTTATTCTCCCTTGCTGCGTAGGGCCAAAGCTGAATTCGACTCCCAGGATTTGTTGATTGGGGATGCCTTCATGCCCGAGGAGTAGATTCTGGACTGTTCGTTTGCACGGTCTCTGGTCGTGACACGATCCTCCGCATGCTTCATCGATATATGAAAGCATCGTATACACGCTACTAGTCTATAGGTACAGTAATACAGGAACATGCACACTCACTCCTACTCCGCGTCTACCGCGAGCTCCCGCTGCTGTCGCGGCGGGGACTCTGGCCACTCAATCGGCTCCTGCGGGGCAACAAGGTAAGCTCAAGTGGTACATAGACGTAGAACCGTGTGCATACCTCGTCCATGTCGTCAGCTTGCGTCTCCAACTGTGTCTGCTGCTCGTCGATCTGAGTGTCATCGTTCGCAAGCGTCTCAGCCTGGCTGTCGTCCATCGCGACGTCCGGCTGGGTATCGGTCTGCGTTTCAGTCTGCGTCTGGCTCTCCAGCCCCTTGCTCGCCTCCTGCGATTCCCCTCCGCCCCCGGCAGCCTTCCTCTTCTTCGCCGGGGCCTTCTTCTCCTTCTCCGCAGGCTGCACAGCAGGCAGGCCGAACAGCGTCGTCTGCCTCCCTGCGTCCTTCGGCTTGCCCTTGCCCCCCGCCGCGCCGCGCTTGCCTTTGTCGGCCTCGGCCGCGTCGACCTTGTTGAAGAAGCTATCGCTCTTGTGCACGCTCTTGTTCGCGTCTGCGCTACGCGCGAACGGGTTGCGCCCGTTGGCGTCACCCGCCCCGGGCTTGCGCGCGAATGGGTTGCTGCCTGCCGCCGGACGTCGTCGACCGAGTCAGCGAACGAACATATATAGCGGGGCACGCTGAATCCGAGATACTCACGAGGTTGAGGGGCACCATTCCTCACAGCCGAGGCAGGCTCACCGATCGCGCGACGCTTCGCGCCAGAATCTGCCCCTGGGGAGCGCGTCTCGCGCACCGGCTCGTCGTCCGCGGGGCGCTTCCGGCCCCCAGGCGACTGCCACGAATAGTCGTCCTGCGTGCTGTCCGCAAACGACGACCCGTTGAGCACCGTATTATCGTCCGAGATTTGGCTCGAGGCAGCGGCAGCCCGCTCGAGACCCGGTCTATGCAGCGCGGGGGGCGGCCGGAAGTCCTGGAACGGCTTCGGGCGCGAGCCTCCCGCGTCACTGGCGGCAGCGGGGAGGCGCATGGCCGGGATGGGCGCGAAGTCCGCCTGGGCCTGCCGCCGTCGCTCGCGGAGCCCCTCGAGGCGGTCCGCGTCGGCGCGCTCCTCCTTGAGCGCCTCGATCTTCTCCTGGAGGCCGATGAGGTGGTAGAAGCCGGCGATCTTGACCGCGGCGTCGAACGAGGGCGTGAGGTGGAGGAGGCGGGCGAGGTCGAGCGCGCGCGCGAGGCGGTCGGTCTTGCACGCGTGCTGGATGAGCTGGATGAGCGCCTTGTCGAGCGCGAGCTCGCGCACGGCGAGCTCGGGCGTCGTGAGGTCGTCCCCGAGGCTGTCGCGGAGGATGTCGAGGAGGAGGGTCTCCCGCGCGAACCTGCATGGAGTCAGGTCAGCCGAGCCATGGTGCGTCGGTCAAAGAGAAGATGGGGAACTTACTGCTCCTCGAGCGGCGACTCCTTGGCATCTGTCCGCTTGAACGGCAGGCGGATCGGGAGCTCTTGGATGAGGGGCCGCGGGAAGCCGGGGTGCCCTTGGCGGCCCTTGAGGATGAGGCACATGAAGTTGTCGCCGACGACGCCGACGGGCCAGTACGACTCGTCCTTGCCCTCGCGCCGGTCGAGCTTGTTCGTGTCGAGGATGCGCACCCACGTCGCCGAGAGCGGGATCCGGAAGCGCGGCATCGCGTTCAGGATACCGGCCGAGTCGTAGATCGCAGGTGCCTGCGCAAAGGAGGGCCGGTCAGCGATCAGCGTGCAGCGAGGGAACAGGAGACTCGAGCGACGCGCGCGACTTACGCCCTCTTCGGTGATGCCGACCCACTTGAGCGTGTGGCGCTTCGGTATCGGCAGCACGTCCTTCTGCAGTATGCAGAAGTCGTCGAACTTGATCAGCCGCCCCGTCAAGTTCTGCGAGCCGTCCATCGACGTGCTCCCGTCCCGCGTGACGACGAACACCCACTCGCTCCCCGCGACCATCGTCACAAAGTCCCCCGGCAGGCTCAGACACGCCCGCTCGATCCCGCTGCCCGTGAGGAAGATGAGCTCCCCCTCGCTCGTCGCGATCACGACGTTTCCCTGCCCCCCAATGTCCACGTCCGTCTTCTCCCTCAGGGACTTGCCGGACGGGGGCATGCCCCCCGCGGCGACCCCGAGCACGCGCGTGCCTGTAGGGAGGTCGTACGTCCACTCGGACTGCGCCGCCCAGGCCCCGTACGGCTTGTAGATGACGTGCGCCGCGTGCGAGCTCTCGGGCTGGCAGGCGTAGACCGCGCCGCGCTCGCCGAGGGCGGCAAGCTCGTACCGGAAGTGGTCGGTGAAGTGGTACGACTTGCGCGCGGAGCGGTCGTGGAACTCGACGTTGACGATATGATGCGTGTCTTGGTCAGTTACTTCCACCACGCCGATCATGTTGTACGCTATGTGTGTGTGTGTGTGTGCGCGCGCGTTAGAGAGGACAGAGATCAGGGAGGGGCCCACGTACCTAGATAGCGCTTCTTGTTCTCCATTGGCGTCGAGCCGGGTTGGAAAGGGCCCTGCGCCTTCGTCACGCTGACCATCTCGCGGATGCCGCTCTCGGTAGCGATCCGCCTCGCTTCCCCGTCATCGTCGTTCAGTCCCCCACCGAGGTCGTCGAGGATCCAATCGTCGTTGTCCAGGTCGATCCCAAGGTCGTCATCGACGTTGTCGTCCCTCGGCTTGCTCTTTTCACCGCGCGCGACGTTGACATTATCATCGTCGAACAGTGTGGGGGTACTCTTCCGCTTGACGGGTACCCCAACCGCCGTCGTACCTACGGAAAGCTTGACAGGGTCGGGCGAGGAGGACGGTATAGGGTCGCGCCAGCGCGTGAGATCACCAGCAGAGTCCGTCCAGGCGAGCAGGTTCTTGACGGGTGAGAATGCCATCTGGGTGATGGGCGCATTGAGCGCACCCTGGAAGCTAGCCAAATTAGTGGTCAGCAGATATTTGACGACCCGCTGTAGAGAGACAAGGGAAGGGGTCGCGTACCGGAAGAGCATGCGCCTGTTCTGCGTCGACCAGATGAAAACGCCGGATTTAGATGCGGCTGCGAGGTACACCCCGTTCTTGGAGAGCGCGAGAGCGGTGATGGCGCCCGAGCATGCGTCGTCTGAGAGCGTCGAGGACTTGGTCCAGTCGGATCGTGATATTGTTACGATTTCTGCGAGGGGAATCAGGTCGAGCGCAAGGATATACCGGACGGAAGAAGGACCTACCGTGCGTCCGTGTGGCGACGAAGAAGTACTGGCCGGAGGTGTGCCATACCGCAGAGCAGTCGTGTCCGAACTCGGGGGACCTGCGCACCCCCGAACGGTTCGTCAGAGGACTAAGTGCGGAAAACGGCGGAGACTCACTCGGAATCTGCTACGGCGGGAATGATGCCGTCGATGACCTTCTCTTCCTTAGGTTCGCTCCCTGAGACGTCCCAGACGATTACCTTGCCATCTGCGCCGCATGTTGTCTTGCCCGCCGTGAGCTCGAATCGAGAACTATGCGCACGTTTCACGTACAAGAAGTGAGCCAGATGGATGCCACGTCGCTTTGCGTACAGCCTTCGAGTGACCTTTCAGTATAGAGATTTTGGTGATGTCGTCGAGGTCGATCAGCTTTACGTCCGGCTCGCTGTGTGACAGTCAGTCCTCTCCTACGTCCAGGATTTAGAGCAAAAGCAGAATCGCGGAATCTGGAGCTTTTAGCAATAGCGACAATTCTGACCACAATGGCCCACTCTGAATTCCCAATGTCAATGGATCCAATAGTAGAGATTGCCTTGCTATTCAGAAAGGGTCCGATTCACGTCGGGACGACGCTCTTCGTCGTGATAGGAGAATGCAAGAGCGACAAGGAGTCGCTACTATGGGTTCCTCTACTGACAGAGCTCTGTAGAAGGTAAGAAACACTCACTCGGACGTGACCGCAACCCTGGTCCCCTTAGGGTCCACAACTATACAGCGGATGGGAATTCCTTGCGCACTTGCGACGAGGCCTTCCATGGTAGGCTTGGCGTCCGGAACGGGCTTCAAGATCTCGTACTTGCGCACGTCTCCATCTTTACTTCCAGATAGCCAGCAGTGCGTCTGAGGGCGGCGTGGGGTTAGCGGAGAGCGGATGACGGTAGAGCAGAGGACGCACTCCTGCGGCAACGGTGGTAACCTCGTCGGCAGCCTCTGCGGCGCTGGGTGGCTCCTGGTCCTCTCCTAGCTGTGGGTCCCATATCCTGACGAGACTGTCTGCTCCGCCTGTGTAGACGCGTCTGGGGACGGGAGGTCAGCACGACGCGGCGGAGATGAGGTTAAGCAGGACTGACGAGCCATCGCGAGAGAAAGCAAGGGAGGTCGCGCCTGGCCCGTGGGCAGGGTTGCTCTGCACCGTAGACGGCATGGAGGACGTCGTGGGCGGAAGTGAAGGAGAGTGTGTGTCTGCGCAGACGCGCCGTTGCGGTCGACGGCCCCGGCGCCTGTAGGAACGCGTTTTGTCACGCGTCTGTCACATCTTACACTCGCTCGTTCATTATGTAATGTGCGCGACTTTTCCAAGGCCCGCTGCCTCATGGCAGCAGTTGTTCACAGTTGTGGCCTTTACCTCCCCAAGAATTCGAACCATCGACAAGGGCGCATTTGCACCAAGCCTGACCACGACGGACTACTAGTAGACCATCCTGACCCGTCGTTTTCTCTCAGTGGACAACATCCTCCTTTACTTTCATTTCGATCCGTTTCTCAGCCCTGTCTATGCAGTTCATGCATCAAAGAGTAGGCAGGTATGTATGATGCACCGTAACATTGCGACATGTACTACTCCACTCGTGAAAGCAAGGCATCCCTCGTGTCCCAAACTGCGGCCGCCATGCCCGAGTGATAAGGGTATGCTTTTCACACAGTACACGATCCCACAGGTGTGATTGAAAATACCCCAAGAGCATAATCTGGAGGAGACTGGTGTCACCGAGACAGCAAGAAGTTCTGATATTCGCCACCACGAACCAGAAGGAATCCTCAGCAAGTAAGACCCTAATCCGAAGCACGCTGGTTCCATTGTTGCAGGGTGTTTCCTTAGGTTCCGTCATAGCCGCGAGGCCTAGACTCAGTGTGGTGGTAGTCCCTCTTGGCATAGCTTCTTGCCTGGCAGCATCCTGTCAATACTATTGACCTGCGGATAATGTCTCATGCATACCTGCGGGACATGTGTAGTACACAGATGTCATAGAGTCTTCATGACAGCCGCAAGATCCTGGACATCCGCTTCCAGGACGGAGGGAGCAGCGTCTCGGGTCTGCTTGGGCTGAACTACCGGTCAGTTAGGATGCCGTCTTTTTAGAGTGGAGGAGCATGCCTGGGCATATAGGGCTTGCACTTGCGCAAATTGGATATTGATTTGCGCAGTAGCGTCCGCGACCTGGTCCTTAGATATCCGGCTCGGGGCCTTTACCCGCTTTTTCACCGCTTGCTTCGCCGCAGACTGGCGAGCAGTGTTCAGGCTAGCGCTTGATGTCTTGGGCCGCTGTTTCTGTGGCTTTGTCATAGCGGCCAGGCAGAGGTGTCGCAAAACAGGCGAGACGACCGAGAAGGAGGCAGAGCGAAGACTGCACAGTCGAGGCGAGACTTCAGATGGCTTCCGGGAGCAGAGTTTCTGTGGGCGCTTGGAGGTGCGGAAGACAGAGCGGGTGTCTGACGCCGGACGAAGTTGTCCGCTGACCACCAGTGTCACCACCTGCTTTCCCCTCTCTTTCTGTTTGCTAGGGGCTATCTTGCGCTGCTGCTGTAGCTCTGAGCTGTCTTGTTCATGTCGGACGTACCAAAACTCCGTATAACTCTCCTTGGGGCTGGACAGGAAGTCGGAAGGTCTTGTTGCGTTATACAATATCGTGGCCGGACAATCGTCTGCGATGCCGGCGTCCACCCAGCTTATAGCGGAATTGCGTCTCTTCCCTTCATAGACGATTTGGACTGGAGTACCGTCGACGTCCTGCTCATCACACAGTGCGTAGAAGCTACCGTGCTCGAGACGACTATCTAAACCACATCCAGTTTCCACCTCGATCATGCTGCAGCACTCACGTACATTATGGAGAAGGTGAGCTTCAGGTCGTCCTTTTCGAGCGTTCGTGACACTAACAAGTGAATAGACGAATTTCCGCGACGGCAAGGGCAAGGTGTACATGACGCACCCTACGAAGGCTCTCCACAAATTCATGATGCAAGATTTCGTTCGAATGAGGTGTGTCTTCTCAAAACGACCCGTGCACATGTCGGCTAAGTCTGTTGGAACAGCACTTCCTCCGCAGACACCCTGTTCACACCGCTGGAGATGTCTATGTCTCTTGCATCTATCATTCCGGTCTCGGCCCACCAGGTGATCACCCCCTGTCCTGGTGTCACTTTCACGCCCTACCACGCTGGTCATGTTCTTGGAGCTTGCATGTTCTTGATCGATATTGCTGGTCTGAAGATCCTGTACACTGGCGACTACTCTCGGGAAGAGGACCGACATCTGGTCAAGGCCGAAATCCCACCGATACACCCCGACGTGCTCATCGTGGAGAGCACGTACGGGGTCCAAAGTCACGAGCCCAGAGACGACAAGGAGGCGCGTTTCACTAATCTAGTGCACTCCATCATCCGTCGCGGAGGCCATGTCCTCCTCCCTACGTTCGCGTTGGGACGGGCGCAGGAGCTTCTGCTGATTCTGGACGAATACTGGGCAAAACATCCGGATCTTCACAATGTACCAATATACTACGCCTCCAGCCTCGCCCGGAAGTGCATGGCTGTGTACCAGACGTACATCCATACCATGAACTCCAATGTAAGAACACGGTTCGCGAAGCGCGACAACCCCTTTGTATTCAAGTGCGTACTCTATTCTGCACTGAACCTCATTTGGCTCATACTCCGATCAGGCATATCACGAACGTTCCCGGCACGCGAGGGTGGGAGCGCAAGATCGCTGAGGGCCCGCCATGTGTCGTGTTGGCATCACCCGGGTTCATGAACTCGGGCCCCAGCCGGGAACTCCTGGAGCTCTGGGCGTCGGACTCGAAAAACGGCTGCATCGTGACGGGATACTCCGTGGAAGGGACGATGGCGAGGGTGAGTGGCTACCACATCAGGACCGGCCGGTATCGTCGTCGTGTACCCCACCATCCGTGTTGTATGTACAATGCGAAGCAATGGACATGTGTTCTTTCCTCCTTCGTCTTTGTCCCGCGTGGCCCGTCTGTCAAAGAGTGTGAGTTGATGTTCATGCCTTTCTTCCCCCCCTTTGTGTCGTGATAGGACATCCTCAACGAGCCTAGCGAGATCGTCGGCATGAAAGGGAACACGATCCAGAGAAAGCTCTCGGTCGACTACATCTCGTTCAGCGCGCACGTGGACTACTCGCAGAACTCGGAGTTCATGGAGCTCGTCAAGCCTCAGCATATCGTGGGTGGCGCACCTGGCGTTCTAGAGGAGACCCGCTAATGTGCACGACGACAACAGGTACTAGTCCACGGCGAGGCGACGGGCATGGGCCGTCTCAAGGCCGCCATGCAGGACCGGTACAAGAGCCGGGACGAGGAGATCAAGATTCATACGCCACGCAACCTGGAGACACTGGAGCTGACCTTCCGCAGCGAGCGTGTGGCGAAGGTGCGTGGTGCTCTCTGTATCGCTGTCCCCGCCGTGGTCGGCTCTAATCCGAGCGGGATGGGGTAGGCCATCGGCACGCTCGCCGCGCACCCGCCACAGCCAAACGACGTCATCTCGGGGTTGCTGGTGTCCAAGGACTACTCGTACACGCTGCTGGACCCGCGCGACTTGCGGGACTTCGCCGGGCTGACGACGTGCGTGGTGACGCAGCGGCAGAAGGTCGCGCTCGGCGTCGGCTGGGACCTCGTCCGCTGGCATTTGGAGGGCATGTTCGGGCAGATCGAGGAGGGGCTGGACAAGGACGGCATCCAGACCATGAGGGTGCGTCTTTGCTTTGGATCGGACCGTGGTCGTCGCGGCTCTCTGCGGTAGGACGCGTGACTGAGTGCAGTGCAGGTCATGGGCGCCGTGGACGTCAAGCTGTCGGGGGAGCAAGAGCTCACGCTCGAGTGGGACTCGAGCGCAAGCAACGACATGATCGCCGACGCGACGCTCGCGCTCATCAGCGGGATCGACAAGAGCCCCGCCTCCGTGAAATGTCCGTAGCCCCCCTTCCCTTCTCGTCCGTCCGTGCTTGCTGACTAACAGATTTGCGGTCTCAGTGACGACGCATGCGCACTCGCACTCGCACCCCCCCGAACACCGGCATCCTCACGCAGACATCACCGACGAATCCGCGCCCGTGACGCGGATACAGCGCCTCTGCTGGTTCCTCGAGGCGCACTTCGGCGACGTCGAGCTGCACATGCCCGAAGAGGACGACGCGGAGCAGAGCGAGGACGCCCCCGAGCCCTCTCTCCTGGTCACGCTAGACGAGGCGGACGCCGTCATCAATCTGCTCTCTATGGTATGTACCCTCCATCCGCTCGCCCGCCGTGCAGTTGTATCGGAAAAGCTGATGCCTATGCCTGGCCCCTCGTTCAGACGGTGACGAGCTCGAGCGAAGCCCTGAGGCGGCGCGTGGAGGCCGTCCTCGATATGGCCGTGTCGACGGTCAGCTCGCTCAGCGAGGCGTTCACCGCCGGCGTGCCCCTCCAGGTGGAGGAGGCGGCGCAGGGCGAGAGCGGGGGCAAGGACAAGTCCGGTTCGTCGTCTGGCCTCCCCGCGATTCCGGAGGACAGGGAGGAGAACCCCGAGAAGGATGTGTCTATGGAGGACGCGGAAAAGCCGGAGGTGAACGGTGCCGATACGGAGGTCCCTCAGGCCGACGGCGAGGATGGAGCGGCGGGCGACGGAGACGACGGAGACGATGGAGACGACGGTGAGGACGAAGAGGAAGAGGATGATGCTATCTTGCAAGTGCACGTTTAGGTACCTTTGTCTTTGCTCTGTGTTTCGAACGACGTGTTTTCGTAGTACGCCATTTCAGGAATTGTATCGCTATCCGCATTGTGCTCTCAGTGTAATCGCACAGTCATCCATTCAAGAAGCATGAAAGACAAGGTCAGTGAATTTATTTCAAAAACCAAGTGGATCATCGACCCGAAATGACAAGGACGACATCCCGAGAGCCACGAATTACGATACATAGTGATACATACTGTCGCTTCTCTTCTACGTTTCGATGCCCTACGCGATGAGCGAAGCGATAGCTTCAGGAGTCACAGGCCGTTTCTTCCACTCCGCTTCCCAGCCAGGCTCAGCGCCCTCCTCCCCAGTCTTGCTCGGGAGGCCGAACACCGCCGTCACCAACCAAATATCCCCCTCCTGCGCATCATGCTCATCCAGGAGCGTCGGCATCACCGCTCTCGGCACCATGAGGTTCGTGTTCGCGTCCGTGCGCATCGCCCTGCCCTTCCTGCTCGGCCGCTCGCGCAGCTCGACGATGCCCGACACGCCCGCCTTGGACGTCGCACGTGCAGCGCTGCCCTCCTCAAGCGTCCCGTACGCCTCACCCGTCGACGGCTCCAGCGCCCGGTCCTCCGCGCCCTGCCCGAAGATCGCCCAGCCGCCCTCGGCGGAGAGGAGAGGGCGGCCGCTGCGGATGCGGTGCACGCGCAGGTGCCAGAGCGGGGCGTCCGCGGTCGGGGGCACGAGCCACGTCTCCACGGACACGTCGGGCCACGGGTACCACGCGGAGCGCAGCCACCCCCCGCTCTCGATGCGCGCCTCCTTCGTCTCGCGCCGGAACTTCCACGTCTCGCCGCCGTCCGCGGAGAGCGCGAGCGCGCTGTCGCCGCCGTGCTCCTCGAGGGTGAGCGAGCCGACGGGGACGCTGTAGCCGAACGCGGAGGAGTACGCGAACTTGCCGTATTTGGCCGCGCTCTGCTTGACGGGGTAGGAGCACTGCTGGCCCGAGGAGAGGACGTAGGTGTGGCCGCCCAGGTTCGTCGCGATGTGCAGCGGCTTGTGGAGGGGCTTGACGGTGTTGCGGAGGGCGGCGGGGTAGGGCTCTTCGGGAGATGACCAGAAGGGGTGCGAGGGCGGGAGGGCGAGGGCGATGAAGGACTTGCAGAACCAGTACGGGCTGCCCGGTGAATTGTAGTTCTCGGTCATGTTATGGTTCGGATAGACATAGCCGATGGTGAAGGTGCCGTCGCTGTTGTATGCGCCAGGCTGGCGGGCCCAGTAGCGGAGGTTCCGGAGCTGGAGGCCTCTGATGGCGCCCCAGGTGAGAGGTGCTGGGGGATCGACGTCGGCGAAGGCCAGAGCGCCCCAGAAGGAGGACATGGCGGCGCGGTAGGTCAGACTTCTGCCGAAGGGAATTGCGCGGCCTGTACAGAGGATGCATGAATAGTCAACAGCACGTCAGGCCAATCAGAACGCAGTATGCACCTTGTTCGTCGAAGTAGTGCACAAAGTCCAGCGCGAATTGGCGGGCGCGATTCCGGAACTCTTCGCACCGGGCCGGGTCGTAATCCTGCGCCAACTTGGAGTAGACCAACTGGGCAAACTGAATGGCGAAGGAAGATGAGTAATAATCGAGCTGGACGACGCCTTCTGGCCCATCCCGCGACCATCCGTCGCCGATATAGAATGTGTCCAGGTGATCGAGGTCTGCTTTCATCCGGTTCGCGTCAAACTTGGGGGAGCCGACCTTAGACAACCCGAGGTTGGCGAAAACCTACACGGCAGTCAATCTCATTGAGAGCACGCGAAAGGTGAAGGGGACATACGCGGAACCATAGCCAGTTGGTATTGGGCATATCCTTGTCGTTCATACCACCGAGCCAGTTCTCGAGGTTCCGCTTGCCTTCATCCGGGAGGGGATCCCAGATTTGCTCTTTCGCGACCGAGAGGGCGAAACCGATAGCGGAGCATTCGACCATGCGCTGGTCCTTGCTGCGCATGTTTCCCCAAAACTCTTCATGATCAGGGTTCGTACCATTGGTGAAACCGCGGATCCAGCGCTCCACGCCAGGGTATGAGCCTCCGCCCGCAAGCAAGGACGCAAGACCCCATATTGGGCGCGAGAAGCCCTCCAGATGAGCTGCTGCCTCGTCGTAATGGGTGCCAGTGAAACCGAGATGAATGCGAGCACCTCCGGGAGACGTGTGGGCGGCAAGGGGATCGAGTAGACCGATGAGATACTGTGTTAGCTCCTCTCTGGTCTCGATGGGGTTAGACGCGAACGGGGTGGTATACGCGAACGAGGTCATAGTGTGACTGGGGAGGCGAAGTCGACAAAGGGTCCGTCAAGGTTGTGCGCTCCTTATGAGGTCCTCGAAGGCGGGGCGGGCCAAGGGAAGGGTCAGGCTCGAGGTACCGGACCGCGAGTCGTTGCTGGAACGGTCCGAGGCTCCTCCGGGCCCATTTCATCGATGCAACAAAATGCGCCTCTTTGAAGCCGGCGGCCGTGATATGTACACAGAGACCATCGCAGTGCCTCGTATGAGCTGAGGTTTGCGGCGGGATTGCGGCAAAGAGATGGCAGAAGGATGACCGTCGGTGGATGCACTTTCAATTTGAAGTTCGGTTGAAGCTGTGGGCGCTTGGCAGGCGGCTATGACCGGGCCGGGGCCGGGAGTATCGGAAAGGCAATCTCGCGTGTCCGGGAGCAATCACGCGCATGGCGACGGCCTTCGCAGTTCTCAGTACTGACAACGGTCTTCCGCTGCCACTGCACTCGGCGAGTCCTTGCGCTTCTCAATCCCGAACTCTGGTGCCGCCATCATCATGGCATCTCTAACGTATGTCGATAACCCCAACGCGAATCTTGTGAGTTGTTCGCTTGGTCATCATACAAAAGTTTGATATTCACGGAGAGCGTCGACGCCTAGGTATGCTGCATCTGCCGGTCTGTCTTTTCGCTCGATCCTTCGGTCCGGCCCGCTGAAATATTTCTGTAGCTCACCTTTCGTCGAACCCTGCACCACCCGGACGTGCTGCCATACGTTTTGCTACGAATGTATCTCCCAAGCTATTGCCATCAATCGCCAATGTCCCATCGACCGAACTCCCCTGAGTGTTCATGACCTTACTCCCGCGGACCCCGTGATACGCAACGTATGTCCAATTTGACACATTGCTATCTTGACTGCTCACGGTATCCATAAATCTGGCAGTTGGTGGACGAGTTGATCGTCCGGTGTCCTCAAGAACCTCTCGGATGTCCGTATACTTGCCAACGCCTTCTCCTCCCTATCCACGTCAAGGACGTTTGTCAATTCATCGAAGTTCCCTGCCCAGAGGCACGCTGCTCTAGCCGTATTCTCAGGAGGGACGTCAAAGAGCATCAGTGTTCGGAGTCCGGTGTGGTCAAGTTAGCCAGTTCCCAGGAATATCCGGAAACGGATTCCCGAGACCACCCCGAAGAGAAGGTACGTCCTTGGACTCCATCATCCGGTCGATGATGAACTGCAACTATGCCTGTCAGAGCACGACCTCCGCATCTGCTTCTGCAAGTCCGACGACTTCTACAGGACAGCCCCCTTCCGACTTGGCTGCAGAGAATGCAATGCTGCGCCTGAGACTATCAGCATTAGAGAGCGTTGTACACACGCTCCGCAGCGAAATGTTCGCCGTAAAGCACGCTCTAGGACCATGGTACCGACCCGACGTTCATCCCGAGGTGCCCCAAGAGGAGCAGCCGGAAGACTTCGAGGCCTCAATAGCATTCGAACGTCAATTAGCTGAAGAGCTGGCCCCCGCAACCGCGGTAGCTCGCTCAGACAATCCCCCGTCCTCCGCCCCACGGGATTCTATAGATATCGCGTCCTACTTCCCTCCGCCCGAGACCGTGTCCACTCACACTGGATACGGAAGCACTTCAAGCGTTGCCCAACCGTATCTCTCCTCATCTGTCGGGCAAAGCCGTGTACCACTGTCGCCTCCGAGTTCTACGTACCCGTCGATGTATGCAAGCACCTCTCCGACTTCGGTTTACGCCGCGTCCTCGTTCCCCACGCCTGGTCACGGTCAGACACCTGGCATGCCTTACGCGCAAGGTTCATCATTCACTCCCAATGCACCGGCTTCGATCTCCATACCGCCCTTAGACCCCTCGACGCCGCTTCCGGACACGCTCGCCACTCTCCATTCGTCTCTGGTGACGCTCGCGGGCGCACTCGGCGCACTGGCGGCCTCACGAGGCGCGGAATCTCTGCGGACAACGGAAGAACTGCGAGGTTTGCGAGCTGCGACGCACGGCTTACGCATGCAGGTACGCGCTGACGTGCTGGTGGTTATATCCGCACGCATACACGGCATCGGCTGACGTCTGGCGTGACACTTGTCCGACAGGTGCATGACATCCTCACGTCTCGTTCGCACCTCGCTGGCGGGGGCGCCCCTGGCTCGAGCGGAGACGGCGACGGGGGCGAACAGCCATCTTTCAATCTGGGCATGTCCGGTTGGCTCGGTTTTGGCGGACCACGCCCGTACGGGATCCCACCGCCTGTGCTCCATCCACACCATCCTGCGTCTTTCGGTGGCTCTGTCATTCCTCCCACGAACATCACTAAGCTTTGAGCACTCCACTGCTGCGAGCTGTCTGCGAGGGTGACAGTCGACAGCCTCAAGCGCCCCACCACCGTCATAATGTGTTCACGCAGAGTCCTCGTCCAGCCCGCCACAGACACATGAGCCTGATGTCTCAAGGATCTACGGAGCGCACATCCTGACAGCTGCTCGCGGTGATGGTCCCTCGGAAACCTTCCTGCCCTTGGCATTGTCCACGCTTAAAGTTCATCTATCACACAACAAACGCATTAGCTCCGGCCGATCTTCACTCTGTCAGGCCCCGCGGACGCGCGCGACGATCGCGTCCGTTCGACGCTCGAGTACACTGCTGCCTTAGGAGGGACAGCAGTTACCCGACGCCCCAGTCAAATACGTCCTGCAGGTCCGGCTGTGGACGCATAGTCTGACCTTCGCGGTCTACACGTAACGAGGACATCGTCCTCTCCTGGACGCCTGCCCTGCCCGGAGGATTCCCACACGGCGAAGACCAGTGTTGGCAGCGCCCGATTGTGCGTTGAGTATGGTCGCTAAACGTTCACTGCCCTGCCCACTCAACTTCACCGCCTCGAGGAAGCTTCACGAGGCGACCGGGCGAGACAAGTGGAGATCACCAGATCGCGATGGACATGTCTTCTCAAGCGAATTGGACGGGGGGGGGGGCGACGGAGCTGCGCTCCCGCGTGCCTATGTGGAACCGCAATATCTCACTAGGCCCGCACTGCTAAGTCCATGTTTTACGCTATCCGCAATCGTGATCAAGCTCCATCTCGCCCATCGCCGTCCCGCTCGTCGCGGGATTCCACCCACGTAGCACACCTCACAAGGTCACCAGCGACTCGGTGAGGGGGTGGGGGGGCACGATGCGCGTGTGCAGATCACACATGTCACCTTGACTGCCGTTTATCAGCGTCCTCCCCTTCATCTCGCCTTACAGATCCCTCCGGGTGCGGTTTGTGCCTCGCGAATAGGCAGCGGTGTTGCGGGCCGAGGGTGGCATGGCGAATGGATGACACTCAGTGTACCTGGCGAAGCACTGCTTGTCAGTGTGGAGGAATGAGGGACGAGGCGACGTCGTGCAAGGGGCCCGTCGAAGCTGCTGTGGCTATGTCTCTGCTGAAGGCATGCACGGATTCGCTCCGTGCTCGTGGCGGACGAATCACGAATGCCGTGAGCCTTGAGGTCGGGTGCGGAGGATGTGCGGATGGCTGTGCGGGTCGGTCTGTCAGCTGGTCGCTGCAATTTCTGCGGACGGCGATCCGAGTCTGATTGATAACGTCGATTGCGGTGGGATGATACACTATGTACAGGGTTACAGCGTATGTACAAAGCTCGTCGCCGGGCAGCTCCTCCCATCTTTCCGAGCTGGAGCGATAGGAAGGGGTGTGGCGGCGACGGCGGCGGTGGGCATTAACACGGAACGGGCGCCGCCTCGCCCCCCGGGTATGAGAGTATAGACAGTATGAGCAACATGCAGAACGCCGGAGAGGGACAGACGGGCGGAGTTGGAGACCGAGGACGATGAAGGATGAAAGATGGAAACCCAGAGCGCGAGTGAGCAAGGAACGTGACAGTGTGCATGTGTTGAGAACGAGAGAGGAATTCTGATGGGGGGGGGGATGATGGATGCGAGGGGACGGCAGATTATACAGGCGTTCTACAGTAGATGGACGGAAGACAGCGTCGACATCATCAGCTGAGCGGTACGACGGTCAAGAGCAGAAGATCACGACAGCGGTAAGGTAAGGCGGTGGGCGACGAGGCTAACGAACGGACGAGGCGGTGCCAGGCAGCACCGCTACGCGACGAGACACAAATCGGGAATAAATGTAATGATAAGTTGCGCGGATCGAGGTTCGGGTCAAGGTCCGGGCTACGACGCTAGCGGGACGTTACGAGACGGGGAAGACGGTGAGAGTGCGTAGGAGGGATATCATAGGTGTACACAGATATGGAAGAGAGACACTGTATTGTATGGATACGTTACGAATGGTAAATATGTAGAGAAGGGCGAAAAAACAGATGAGGGCATCGGAGAAGGTAAGTCCGTGATTGCACCAGGAGACAACCGAACACGAGGTAGAGACGGTGTAGATTGCGAAGGGACACAGAGCAAGCAGGCAGATAAGAGATTGGGTGGGGGGAACGAAAGAGCACCCACCGCGTGAGACGCAAAGGTTGCGGGCAGGAACATTAGAGCAGATTGCGGCTATAGCTATGCGAGAACGGCGGATGCGGGCAGACAAGACGGGGACGTACAGACAGCGTGAGACAACAGCGCGCGCACGCGATAGAGTACACAATGGTCCGGGGATGCGGGTGTTGGTACAAAAGAGGTGGCGAGCACGCTTTTAGGCGGGCAGGAAGCGACGGGCGGGGGGACGCGCCGAGCCCTCGCTGGGCCGATATCGGACGTCCTCGGGTTCACGGACCCAAAGGTATAAGATGCATGCAGGAGATCGGAGGTCGGGAAGCGGCCGGCGCATTACTCGTCGACCGAGCAGCAGTCACTGGAACGCAGGGAGCGCCCCGTCCGTACTGGTACTATGGGTACTGCATGTAGCCCCCCATGAAATGGACGCCCTCGGACGCCGGCACGCACATGTGCGACAGCTCGATCGCGCCCGCCGCGTACGCCTCGTTCTCGTTTCCGGGGGGAGGGTACACGTATCCCTCGTAGACGGTGGGGAAGTGTCCCTGCGCCTGCGCCTTCTGGTACTCCGGGTGCGCGTGGTGCGCTTGTTCCTGCGGATACTGCTGATAGCCCTGCTCGTGCGCTATATTGTGATCGCTGTTCCCCGACGGGTACTCGGGATACTGCAGCGGGCCTATGTCGTCCTTCGCCTGCGCGTCCTGGAGCGCGAAGGCGAGCTCGCTCGACGTGTTCGTCCTCGCGTGGCCTTGCCCTACCCGGTTGCCGTTGCCGTTGCCGACGGCGGTATGCGGGTTCGGGGAGTTATCGTGGGGGATGGTATGTTGTTGGTGGCTGTGGTTGCTGCCCGCGGATATCGTGGACGCCGATGACGGCGAGGGGTACCCTCCGTCCCCGTCCTGAGGTGCCTGCGCATCGGGAGAATGCGACTGCATGTGGTGCGCGGGATAGATGGCTGGGGACAAGTGCGATGTCGACGACGAGTGCTGGAGGTGTTGCTGGTGCTGCTCGTGCATGGGCGGCGGAGCGGGCGTGCCGCCGTTGCTGCCGACGTCGAGATCCGAGAAGAGTTCGAGGAAGTGTCCGGACGCGCTGCACAAGATCCAACTCGTCAGCGCCTATCGCGTACGAACGTTCTGATCGACCCATCGAAGACGTGACCAGAGGTGAGATATGCACGAGCAGGACCCGCGTGGCGAACACGCGTCGCTCACACAACACACGGTCGGTGGAAACGAACGACGAACGACGACTCACCAGCTCTCTCGCCTGCTCCCGCAGATGCTGCCGTCCTCCGGCGCCCCCTCGATGTGCCCGCCCTCCGAGTTGCTGTACGCGCTCGTCCAGCTCACCTCGCTGCCCCCGCCGATGCTCGCGACGCTGCCGAACCGCGACAGCGGCGCCGCGCTGCTCTCCTCCGTGTCCGCGTCGGACACCCCGCCCTCGCTCGAGCGCCGGGGCAGCGACAGCAGCGGCGGCGACGCGCCGTTCGGCGGTGTCCCCGACGCCGAGCTCGACGACGGGCTCGGCGCGAACGGGTTCCCGAACGAGAAGTTCGGCGAGGGCAGCGGCCCGGGGACGGGCGGGGCGATCGGCCGCTGGGAGATCGCGTACCCGCGGGGGTCGAGCGGGCTGACGTTCATGTCCATGCTGTACGCGTCGCCCATGCCGTCCATGTGCTGCTGCTGCTGCTGCTGCTGCTGCTGCTGCATGCCCATGCTCATCTGCGCGTGCGCGTGCATGAGTCCGAGCGCGCTGCCGTCGATCGAGTGCCGCGGCGCGAGGACGTCGTAGCCCTGGCCTGGGTGGTACATCGGGGTGTGCGGCGGGGCGGGCATGTCAGACATGTCGTACGTGCGCGGAGCGGGGAGCGACGGGCGGTGCGCCTGCGAAGGGACGGTGGGCAGCGAGTGCGCGTGCGCGGGGTGCAGCTGGTTCGGGTGCGGGCCGGGCGGGTAGGGCGCGCTCATGCGCGGCATGAGCTGCGGGCGGCGCATCATCTGCGGGTGGTGCGGGCCGTCGACCGCCTCGGCGTACGCGCCGTGCGCGGTGTTGGCGTTCGCGGTTGCGGCGACGTGCGCGTAGGGGTGCGCTTGCATGCGGTGCCCGTGTCCGCCCATGTCGGAGGAGAGGCGTCGGCGCATGGGATCGAAGCCGCGCTTCTGCACCATGCCCAGGCGGCCAGGGGAGAGGGAGGCGACGGGCAGGGACGTGCGGCGCTGCGCGTACAGATCGGGAGGTGCGAGATGGCCGTTTGAGTATGCTGTCACGGAAGGGGGATGTGTGGACAGACGGACGTGGGCATTGACATGGCCCGAGAAGTTCGGACTTGCGTGCGCAGGGGGCTGCTGCTGCTGCTGGTGCGCGCCCAAGGCCGGCGCGGAGGAGGGCGAGGGCGAGGCTGTTGCCCACGAGGGGAGCGGAGGAGGGGCGATGGATCCACGGCGGCTATCAGGAGTAGAGTTGAGTTGGTCGGGCTCGTTCGCGTTTAAGTTGCTGTTTCCATCGGGGGCCAGGGCCTCGTCCGGGGCAGTTTCTTCCGAGCGGGCCTGTGGAGAGGGAGGCGCCGGCGAGAGGGCATCTTCATCCAAATCGTTGTGATCGTCGTCGCCATCTGTTTCTACTCGGGGGGCGATAGGGGGATTCGAAGGCGACGCGCCAGCCGCGGCGGGACCAGCTGCGGCAAGCTTGGACGGGTTGACGGAGGTAGCGGCCTCGGCCTTCTTTGCCTGCTGCTTGGTCTTTGCGCGGCGGTTTTGGAACCAGACCTAGGGAAGAAAGAGAGGGGGGATAAGAAGACGGTTGAGGGGACGCGGTCATGTGGGGAGGAACAGGGGTACGACGCGTCGAGTGGTTGATCGGGGACGCGAAGGGGAGGAGAGGGGGAGAGGACGGACCTGGACACCGCGAGGGGTCATGTCGAGCTCGGCGGCGAGCTTCTTGCGGAGGGACGCGTTGGGCTTTGTGTCATACTTGTAAACGCCTTCGAGGACCTTGAGTTGAGCGCGAGTGGTGCGCTTGCGGTGCTTGACCTCGTTGGGGGTGTAGGGGTAGAAGGTGCGGATGTCGACCTGGGACGGGTCCATGCCCGGAGGGATGAGTGCAGGAACGCAGGTCTGGTTCTGGGTGGGATGGTGGAGGTCGTGTGCGGGGTCTCGGGCGAGGCGGGGGTCGAAGGGGGGCGGGGCGATGGGGTAGGGATGGTGGTGGATAGAGTTGTGGGGGATGTTGTGCGAGGGTGGAAGATGGTAGAGAGCGGGCTGGGCTCTGTTCTGGAGGCGGGAAGGATCGTGGGGTGGGATGTCGAGGAGGGGGCGGGGATGAGGGAGCATTTGTATTGAGGCCAGCGGGGTGGCTGGCGACGAGAGGAAGAAGGGCGACGGAGGAGGAGGGAGTGTGGAGAGAAGAGAGAGATAGAGGCGAGGAGAGAGGGAGAAATCTTGGCGGGCGCCGGAGGAGATTGGCAAGTTGTCAGGTACGCCTCGGCCGTAGCCCAGCGCTTATGAGTCGTGGATTCTTACTTAGTACAGGGTGCGATGCCCAGTGCACAGCCGCGGATGAATGCCGTCGCTGGCCAGTATCTACTACAGACAGACACCGTGCTAATACCTCAGTCCAGTCCTCGCCCGCTGCTCTCAGCGAAAGAGGAGAGAGGCTCTCACCAGCTGGCATCCCATCCTTTGCCCCTCCCACGCCCGCTCCATCCCTCCAACAGCCTTTCTCCCACCAATCCCACCATCCGCCTTCGCGCGCAACACCGTCATTTTCGGTCTTTCCCCCTTCGTCCTACCCGCCCCGCCCCCTCCTGCCCCATCCGGCAGCCCCCCCGCCTCGCCGTCCATGCCCTCAGGCGGACGCCCGTCCCGAGTGCACCGTCCGCCCCCAGAATGGTTACATTTCCCCGTCTTCGTGGCGTCCGTCGTGGCAGCGATCCCGCTCCCCTATCCCCAGCTTCCTCACCCAGCCACGCTTCTCGTCGCGCTCCGCGTCCGTCCGGGCTCGCATTCTATGCCCTCGCGCGATACATACATGGACGGTGCATGCAGTCGTCTGGTTACGCCCGCGCCCATGTACACTTTGTTCGCGCGATGCGGATCCCGCGCGGACGTTTCCCATCGCGATGCCATCCTCCAATCGCCCCCCTGCATCGGCCCTCCAGGGACAGTGTGCAGCATGAGCCAAGGGGGGGGGGAGGGGGGGAGGAGAATGCCCTTGGAGGCCTCCTCCCGTCGACCCTTCCCCTGTCACCGCCGACAATCATCGCCATCGCAATGATTTTCGCCGCTGCGCTCGTGTCGACCGCCGCGACATGTATGGCGACATAACCTCGCCGTCGCTCGCGCCTGCGGGGCTATCTGCAGCAGCTCCAAACGCACGGCGCACGCAGCGTTCCTGAGACACGGATGCAGATGCGCACACACATTCGAGTCGCTAGCTTCGCTCAGGGCTCGTTCGTTGGGATCCCTCGCGCCCGCTGAGCGGAGGTGCGGTCGCCGGACACGCAACGGCTTCTTTAGCTTTCGTGCTGTTCCGTGGAAATCGCACCGCGACACACACAAGTGCGTCGCGGCTGCAGAACTCCCGCCTTGGTTCCCTCTCGTTCCTGGCAGCTGGGGAGCACCCACATCACGAATCACGAAAATCAAACATCTTGGAGCTGCTGGCGCGGGTCGCCTTGGGCCCGCTCTCGCGTACGTGTGTAGTAGCGTGCTAAGTACGGCATGCCCGCATGTTTGACGGGCCCGCTTACGGCGCATTACGCTGCGCTGCACACTCGGACGCACCGTCCTCCGGATGGCGCGAGCGAGAAAGATAGCG
This sequence comes from Dichomitus squalens LYAD-421 SS1, assembly GCF_000275845.1. Classification (NCBI taxonomy): domain Eukaryota; kingdom Fungi; phylum Basidiomycota; class Agaricomycetes; order Polyporales; family Polyporaceae; genus Dichomitus; species Dichomitus squalens. Next base: position 495,542 of record NW_006766885.1, read on the forward strand.
TACTATATAGCGTGAGTCCGATGTCGCGCCAAGAAGGCCATCGCGGACAGCTCATCCCGGGCCGACAACTGCCCTCCCTGGTCGAGGCCGGTCCGGGCTGCCCACGGGCGCCAATCTACGGGGTTACCCTCGAACGCCCCGGCCGCTGTCAATCCCCGGGCAGATCCCGCGGTTCGCGATGAGCCTCAGTTGCCAATATAACCTTCTCGGGTAACGCACATGCAGATAGCATACGTCAGATCTCTCTGGTAACAACGTCCCCTTCGTCCACAACCCTGAATGCTCTGCCACGGATTCCGACATGTGGACCCGCAAAGTGTCCATCCAAAACATACGATTTTTCCAATTCCCATTGGACGAGACACTACCTACAACTACTAAATACGACGAGTTGCAAACGTCGCAACGGTCTGCAACAAGAGATGGGCTTGGACATGATCACAATCGGACTGGTCCGAGAGCGGGACAACGTAGCGACGTGCTGAGTGGATGGTGGTCGAAACTCGTGGACCGTAATTGCAGATCGTGATCAAGGACTCCGACGGTGGACATACAGATGCAAACGTGACTGGGAACAAGATGTGCAGAAGAGACGGAGGGGCGTAGAGACATGTGTAGGGCCGTAAGTATGCACGCGTGACATAACCAATCGTCTAATGTACCAACATAACGCAAGATGGGGTAGGGAGAATGAAACAAGAACACGTAGTCATCGTGATGGGTGGGGGAGGAGTCTGTGCGTCAAGAGCTGAGAGGTGCCGAACGCGATTATGGGATCTCGTGCAAGCGCATGGATGATGGTGGTCCGCGGTGAATAAAGGAGACATGACGTGTGGGTGAAGGCTTGAGTGTGAGGAGTGTATGTATGTGCAAGTGAGAGCGAAGTGAGCAAGGCCATAGTTTCGGAGCGTGAGGGAGAATAGGAATATGCACGACGATGGGCATGGAGGAAGGGGGCATTGGGACTGTTATTACACCGCATTAACAATATCACAACCAAAATCAGACCCCTCCCGGTGAAGGACAAGAGTCTCAGAATAAACAAAAGAGCAAGGGGGGCATAGGCGAATAGGTTAGACAATAGAACTCCAAAGTAGGAGAGGGCATTTCGAATCAAGAGAAAAGACGCATAGCTCACAGAACACAACCACGACGGTCCGCCGCCACACGCGCAAATGAAAGCGTCCCAGCGGTGACCAGTCATCATCGAACGGATAGACGTCGGGAGAAGGATGGCTGATGAAGCCATGCGCAGCGGATCATGCGCCAAGGTCCATCTCCCAGTCATCTTCGTCGTCGTCGTCGCCCGCACCATGCCGGCCGCGCGCAAGAATCTCGTCCAGGAACCCTTCGGGAACTGCTCCCAGCGGCGAGGCACCGAACACCGCACCGTATCGCGAGCGCATGCGTTCCATCGCACGACGTGCGCGCACAACGACGGGGTGCGTGTCGACCAGCAGGATGCCTATACGCAGCGCGGGCGCCGCTCGCATCATGCTCTTGATCAAATCCCAGAGCTCCGGAGTCGCGTCGAGCTCGACCTGGCTGAAGTCTTCCCGACGAAGTCGGTGCCACGCTTCGCCCCTGCGCACGAAATGTCAACGTCAGCCATCACATACATACACGGGAGTCAGAAACACGCACTGGTCTGGCACGACGATGTTCGACGCAGTCTCCAGCATGGTCATCCCCAGGCTGAAGACGTCGGCAGCCTTGCCGTACCGGCCCTGGAGAACCTCGGGCGCGAGATAAAGCTTGTCGCCTTCGCGCTCGAACCCGGCAGGCTTCTGCCCGGGGATCAAGCTTGGTTCGCCGGGAGGGGACGGCCTGGGCCACACGGAGGCCATACCAAAGTCCCCGATCTTCAGCCGGCCTTCTCCCGTGAGGAAGATGTTCGCAGGTTTCAGGTCGAGGTGGATAACGTTCGCGTCGTGGATGAAGCGCAGACCGGCAGCGAGCTCCGCCATGATCTTCCAGACACGCGCTTCGTCGAGCTGGGGGAACGTTCGGCCGTACTCCCAGAGGAAGTGGGCGAAGTTGCCGAGCTCACATAGTTCCGTCTGGATATAGAGCGTCTCGTCTTCCTCCCAGCTGTCGACGTAGGCGAGGATGTTGGGGTGTCGACGGGCGAGGCGTATCGACGTATCGGACGAGCGGGCTGCGGCGTCGGAAAGATGCTTCAGGATGTCGACTTCTTCGCGAAGACGAAGCCTGTCCAGACGAGCAAAGGTCAGCCGCCGAAAAACTGTTCCACCGAGCCTGTGGGGGAGTACTCACCGATGTTTGACGCCTTCGAACCGCTTCGACTTCTTGACAGCGAACACGTCCGTACCCCGGGCCGGATCCTTGTAGCGGACTTTCATCACACGCCCAAACTCCCCGCTCCCAAGCTCGTCGATCTCCACGAAATCACGCACAAATCGCCCAGATTCCTCCTCGTTAGTGGAGGCAGGGAGCCGTCCAGCGCGAACGGCCGGTTGCACATGAGACTGTCGCGCGGGGTGGGCGTGGGTGTGTGGCCGCTGGCCGTGGAGGGTAGGGAAGAGTGCGGGAGCGGGCGTCCGCAGGTTCTGGCTGACCCTGCGTTCGCGCTGAGACAACATCCCAGGAGCATTACGTGTGACTGCGTTGATGGTGGGCGAGTTCGTCGCGGTGGAGGTTGACGACGAAGAACCGGAAGTGGACCGGCTGGCCGCCTCCAATGCGCTCTTGAGCGGCGACGCGCCCGGCGTACGGACTCGGGGCGGAGGTAGCATCCACTCTGCACATCGCATCTGATCAGTACAGGTTATGTTTGCAGCGATCAGGGACGCACCTTTCGGCGTGAGCCTCGTAGGCGTGGCATTGACAGAAGAAGCGTCGCTCGAGCTCGAGAACGCACCGCTGCTGCTCCTGCGCATCAACCAGCTCGCTCTCCCACCTCTCCCGTCCCCACTCGGCCTTGCGAACGGTGGCAGACCACTTGTCGGCCTCCCGAGACCCAACCCATCGTACTTCGGATCCCTCCGCACCGTTGGACTATCCCCGTCGTCCAAGTCCACATCCGTATCCCTCTCGCTGGCACTCGCCGACACCGCCGCCTTAGCCACCGCCACCTTGCCCTGCTTTTCCTTGACCGTCTTGTTCCCCTTCGCTCGACCGAGGCTGGGGAAGGCCGCAGGCAAGCTCTTGCGAGGCTTGGCCTTGCCTTTCCCGACGCCCTCGCCCGGCCCGACCTCGAACTCCTTGAAGCCGATCTTGTGCGCGACAGCGCTCTGCCACGGGCGCGTGACACCGCCGACGAGGTGCGCGGTCTTGACCCTCTTCACCGGGGTTCCCGGCACACGCTTCGGCTCGGCGTCCCCACGGGTGGAGATGGAGCCACCTGCGGCGAGAGTTCGGAGGATGAACGCGTCGACGCTGCGGCTCGCGCCCATGCCCGAGCTGTGAGAAGGGTTGAAGTTGAAGTGGTCGTCGTCGAGATTGACGACGGTCGGCCAGCCGGACGCCGCGGAGGGGCCGATGCCAGGGGTGACCAGTTCGTGGTCGTCGACGGACGACGCGACCGTGCTGACGGACGTCGACGCCCGTGGCATCGCGGCCATCACGAAGTTCGTCCGGTCAATCAAGGCGAGGTCGAGGTCGTCGTCGCTGTCAGAGAGGACAACGCCCGAATCGCGCGCGCGGAACTTCTTGGGGAGCGGGTCGAGGCTCTCGCGCTTCTGCTTCTTCTTCGGACTGGGCGTGCACTCTCGCTGGAGAGATATTGCGAACGAGGAGTCGGCCGGCCCGCTGCTGAAGAACAGGTCCGCCTCGTCATCTGAGCCGTCTGACTCCATGCGCTTGCGGGCGTTGATAGGGGCAGGCGATGAAGCTGCGGCAGGAGGCGAACGGGTGGCCCATGTGGGAGAGTCATCGGTACCAGCGTAGCTGTGGCGGTTAGGCAGCGGCGGTCGCCGTGCGGAACGCTGTTCCACTCGCAAAAAGAGTGGCGAGGCAGGGGCTTTGCTCGCAGAAGAGGTCCTGCCTGACTTACTGTCCTTCTTCGCGTTAGTGGTGCTACTAACAGAGGGCCCGAAGAACAAAGTCGCCGAACTCGAGCTTTGTAGCCTGTTGAGTGTTCGGCTCGTATGAGATTCGGTGCGTGTTCGAGTCGCGCCTGCGGCATTTGGGCGTCGCCGCGGCGAACCAGACTCAGAAGAGGTGGTAGAAGAGTTGGATGTAGTTCGTGTCCGCATGGTTCGAGTGGAAGGGAAGGCGACCGTGCTCGCGCTCGTGCACTCATTTAAGCGTGGAGTCGCCGTGACCTAAAAGTCCGCGGCTATCAGCATCCATGTGGCTGAAATGCACCACAAAGGGAGTGGCTAGAGCCATGCTGAACAATACCACATACCTGGTTCTGCGATGGAACGGGCGTACTCTGGACTGATTCGAGCAACTCTGCAGACACGGGGCGTGATCGCGCTCGTCGTTTGATGACGTGTCCACCGGGTGAGATAGCCTCAGCGACCTCTTCGTCGTTGACCAGACCCCTGCGAGTCAGAATTTCGAGTCCAGGAGATTTGCCTTGGTTGGAGCCCTTTGTTCGTGCCCTCGCTTTTATAGAGAACGGCGCGGCGGCCGAGCCGCCGGTACTTCCCATATAAAGGAGGTGGTGCTTCTCTATTGTTCCCGACCCGTTGTGGTTTGCGTCGGGGTCCGAGTCATACCCGGACTCGTCGCCAGAGTGATCGAGATCGCGGATGCTTAGCATGGTCATCGTCTCGGCCTGCTTCTTCAGATGCTGCTCAGTTTCAGCCTTGCTGTGGGGCGTCGTACGCGCACCGGCGAAACGGGGCGCAGAAAGAGGCGCAAGCCGATCAAAAAGAAGGGCAGAGTCAGAAGTCTGGACATGCGAGGTAGCCGATGCAACATTGAGCGGGGTCATTGTCCGGCTCCTCGAAGGCGTCGTACATATGGGCGTCGGTTTACGCTTGGTGCCGGCGCTAGGGACAGAGAAGAGAGCCGAGGCGACGTTGAGGTGCTTTACGGACAATGCAGAACGATCCGGGGACAATCGCAGGCCATCAGCCGAGGGGTGCTTCACAGGGGTCCGAAGCGGTGTTCGGAGAAGGGCAGGGGATGATGGCGGTGGTACGAAGTGGGACGAGGAAGGAGACGGACCAAGAAAGAGATCGTCCTCGTCATCGATGGCCATAGACGAATCTGGAGGTCCTGCAGGCGAACGTTGCGGATAGAGGCTGTATGCACGCAGGGGCGACTGAAAGACGTCGTCTGGGTCTCCGGGACCTGGGGTGGGAAGCGCTTGTCGCCTGAGAGGGGAAGGAGAAAGCATTGGGGTGTCGTACACTAGCGGAGACGATGCTGATTTCGGCGGGGTGCGCAGAAAGAGGGGAGTTGAGATGCGACAAGGGGACAAGCTCGAGTCACGTTTTGATTGCCTGAAGGAAACGTACTCGGCGTTCGGAGAGAGGAGCATGCTAGGCGGAGGACAAAGGAAGGTGAGGATAATATACAGCGGGGTGTAGTGCGAGCCGACGCGGCGCTAGACAGGCGATGGCGCGGGGCAGCGGGGTTGAGTAGCCAAAGCCAAAGCCAGGACAGCGGGAAAGACGCGTCGTCGCCGCTGAGGACGATGAGGAGAGTAGGATTGGGGATGGGGGAGAGAGGGAGGGCGGGCAGGGGCGGGTGGTGGCGGTATAGTATTTCACTCGCTGGCCGCACCACGCGCGTGCGAACCCAATGTCAACATCGTCATGTGACCGCGCCTATCAGGTCGCCACCGCAATTCTTCGCCTGCGCCTCCTCCAGGATACGGATTCTGTCGGCTATGCGCTCTGATTTTATCCACCATACACCCTTCTACAAGTCTGTTTGGAGACATACTGCCGCGAGAACACCGAAACTGGTGTGGTCGACGCGCCCAGAGTACGACGCTCGACGGAGCAAACGTTCATTGCTGTGGCTCGCTAATATTTGCTTCCGCGGCTACATATGTACTCTCCCTCGCGACCGATACTTACTCTGCCTGGACTTCCCTCTCAGGCCCCAAGGCGACGCGCGTCTGACGTAGCATTTCAACCGAGCTCACTCTCGCTTGCGATCTCCATCGTGACTATGGGCGTACTCAATTTTCAGGTCGCTGGCTCGTTGCTACCCAGGACGACCTAGCAACGGAGAGCCACCGTGACAAGGCAGTGCGGGCGAGCCCCACTTGCCGCTGCAAGTGTCCTAAGCCGTGCCGTAGGAGGCCGTGAGCGGAGCTTCAATTGAAGACGATGAGCACCTACATAGTACTTGGTCGCGTGCCGTTGCGCGCAAGAGAGAACTGGCTGTATTCAGTGTGCATGCTTCGCGCGGTGTACTTGTGCACGCTAATGACTGATGCTCTCGTTATGCAAGCTCGTGAGGTATGACTGAGCCTCATAGTCACCAAACTGCTACTGCTCGTGTGAGTGACAAGCACTAGTGACGTGGACTAATCCATCCTCCCAAATACCCGTAGTACATACAGTAGACTACAGATATAGGGGCTATCCATGGTAGAAGACGGATGAAAGG
>NW_006766885.1:502479-574692 GCF_000275845.1 Dichomitus squalens LYAD-421 SS1
GCAAGAGAGAACTGGCTGTATTCAGTGTGCATGCTTCGCGCGGTGTACTTGTGCACGCTAATGACTGATGCTCTCGTTATGCAAGCTCGTGAGGTATGACTGAGCCTCATAGTCACCAAACTGCTACTGCTCGTGTGAGTGACAAGCACTAGTGACGTGGACTAATCCATCCTCCCAAATACCCGTAGTACATACAGTAGACTACAGATATAGGGGCTATCCATGGTAGAAGACGGATGAAAGGTACATCAAGCAGTATAGACATCCCGATTTGGCTTGTGAGACGCCCGAGCCGCAACACGGAGCGTGCTCTATTCGGACTCCGCTCACGGCCTCCTACGGCACGGCTTAGGACACTTGCAGCGGCAAGTGGGGCTCGCCCGCACTGCCTTGTCACGGTGGCTCTCCGTTGCTAGGTCGTCCTGGGTAGCAACGGGCCAGCGACCTGAAAATTGAGTACGCCCTATATGTGCATACACCAAAATGTTTTCATGAATAGTACAACAGAACGAACATGGTCCGATGTCGAAGCCATCATACATCTCGGCTCCGTACGCTTACCTCACTAGTCATTCTGAGCAACATCCCGAGGCCCGACAAACGCCGAACAGTCCCTAGTCACAATCATGCTATGGCGATAGTCGCTCCACGTCGGCACGCAGGCACACTACCAACGTTAACTGCCGACTAGACGCTACGGCGGGCTATACATATAGGCATTTACTTGCTGCGCCGGAAAATACTCCAAGTGCTAGAACGAGATCCAGGGTCATTCCCGCGTTCCTTTCCCAGACCTATTGCACCGGCTTACAGTGAGCACGTACGTGGTGGTACGACTGCCCGTCCGGGAACGAGCGAACACGCTCATCGCTCAGAGGCTGCGCAAACGCTCAGATACTTGCGGTGCATATCTCCGGAAGTGAAGGGGGCTGCGGTCGACGGGTAACTGCCACATGTTTTGGGCACGAAGTTAGACTGCACGCGCAGACTGCGGTGTCGGTACCCGCAGGCAGACGACGGGAGTAGTACTCTGCATCTGGACACGAATCGAGGACTGTGCTCACGTATAGCCTTGCAGGGATCCATCAGCCGTAGACGGTCACGCGTTGTATAGGCATGCATGGCACACCATATTGGACCGCAGCATGTGGTGTGAGGTAGAGCCCTCGGTATGCAGAACACGGCAGTCGCGCTTCGCGGCGCCATACCAATCATCTTGTAGAACACTGGACATGAACAATAGTCTAGAATCACACGATCGACGTCCTTGAGCCCGCGACGCGGTCCGCAACCTGTCGAATCGAACGCCCGTAAGTTAGCCTCAGCGGCACGCGGCAGCTGGCAGGATGTGTATACGCACGTCCCGTATGTAAGGCAATGACAGTACCTGGCCTATGACCGGCAGTTGGCGGAGGAACGTCAAGATCACTGGGAAGAAGTCCCTGGACGAAGCAACACGTTAGCCTGAAGAGCAAGAGGTGACGTGAGGGGCGCAAGGAATGGATGTGCGCAACGGGCACGGGCACACGCTTGGAGGGTGCGGAGGCGCAAGAGGAGAGGGAGTGAAGGAGGGGTTTGGGGGACGCACCCGAAGAGATTTAGGAAGCCGAAGGTCTCGACTATCACCCCTACGAAGGGCCACTTGAAGAACACCAGCAGGATCCCGCCTATGAAGCAGACCGTTCCTCGGAGCTTCTGTTTCCGCGCGAAGAAGTAGAACGTCTTCGAGGGCCCAATGATGAGCGTCAGCCCGGACAGGAAGAGTATCTGTATTGTGCATCGCGTTTGGAGTCGGGGCGTCGAGGCAGGGGCGTTGGGGCGTGTACAGGAGGGCGTCCACCGTGGAGCATTTTGGCGTTCGATCCCGAGACAGGACCGAGGAGTTGTGACGGCGAAGGGCAGCATGCCATAGTAGCACCGGCGGCAGAGAGACATCGGAAGATGGGATTAATGAGCAGAAGTATGCATACGCAGAAGCAAGGAGACGCACGTTTCCCAAAGCTAGTAGTGCTCCGTCAAAGAACAGGATGACGCCAAGGAGCATGAAGAGGGCACCGAACGACGTCAGCGCAACACCGATTTCTGCGCAACGACGATATGTATTGTTAGCACAGTGAGATGATCCGGGGGTATGCGAAATACAGGGACATGGGTCCCTTACAGCGGACTAGGGCACGCACTTTGACCATCTGTAAGCCACATGTTTGCGAGCTAGCTAGAAAGGCGCTGTCATGCACGTATCGCTGGATAACTGACAGTACCGCCAGAAACTGATGGTAGCAAGATATGCGCAACAAAAGAAACAGAGCCCACAGGGTGAGGAAGACGGACAGAACGAAGGACCGACCGCGAACGACGTATGCCGCGCACACCGTCGCGGCGTCGCGGACGTGTCAACTCTATAGATCACGTGGCTGGAGGCAGTACCCAAACTCTGAGTCTAACGTACCCTTATGGCCATTGATTGAGCTCTCCGCTGCCTTCGGCGACAATCATAAATAGCTGAGCGAAGCCGGGGCTTTCTAAGGTCCGGCGGAGTCTTACTTCGTCCTGGGTCAACAGAAACACACGAGGTCTGAAGCGCATGTAGAGTACATTATATATAACCCGGAGGAGCCGCGGCGCCGGCGAACGCAGCTCTGCACGGATGGCGAGTGGGTACAGTACTTATACATACAAATGTGCACTATACAATAAGCTTGGAAGCTACAACGCCGCAGGTTGTGGGGGATACGGTGTATGACTCGAGAGTGGGCACGAAGACCGTGTACCAAGCGACGAATAAACTAGCCCAATCCATATACCCTAGGCCCGCAAGTCTAGCGATCACTAGGACTTCGCCCAGGAACCCATACGCCCTAGAAGGCGGACGGAGCCTGTGGAGTGCGCGAGAGCACCCGAGTCATCGGCCCGGCCACTACCCGCCGCGAAGATGAGCGTGTGAATCTGAGGCCCGGATCAACCTGCGTCGATCAGTCTGACGAGGCGAGGACCATTTGTCGTCTATGCTCGCCATGATCTGCAATCAGCTGCTAACTGCCCCGGTTGATATGGAAACAGCGGTTGGTTATCTCTTGGGGATCGATGGACGGCAGGCAACGGCAGGACGAAGAATATGGTACGACACATACAGTGCTTCGGGACGATCCTCGTGAATAGCGGACGGCGGGCAGGCCGCGTTTGGGACCCGCGTAGGCAAGAAGATTCGGGAAGAGGAATAAAGGAATTGTGGGTTCGGGAGTCATGCCTCTGCGAGACGAGGAGGTGAAGGTGTGTATAGGGCCGGCGGAGACCGCAACCGCGCATATGGGCGCAGTGTAGTCCCCGTGAATACGTTAAGGATCGTGGAGTGCGTCGGGCTCATGACATGGCATCCTGAGCTGCTTGGATCTGTTCGCGGGTACGATTTTGTCGGGCCTCAACGGCGCTCTCGACCCAGGCGGGCATGTCGACTTCTCGAGTACTGTCCTCAACTAAAAAGGGGTGTTCCTATAAATATTGTGAGCAAGAAAGTACTGGTAGCCTTCCATGGCGTGAAAAGAAGGTTCATAGACGAGAACGTACCAGAAGCTCAGCATATGTTGCCCTTCTTTCGGGTATCTTGTGCAAGCAACGCGCCACGAAATCCTTCGACGTAGCTGAGAAATGTTCTGGGAGCTCCGGTGGATCACCGTCCACGATAGCAGTCAACTGTGCAAACACGTTCGCGTATGTTTCTGGTGGGTACGGATAGTGCCCCAGAGCCATCTCGATCATGGAGAGCCCCAGGGACCATACGTCCGACGAGACTGTGTACGTCCCCAGATTGTTCTGCGACTCGCCCCGTATCCGTTCAGGCTGCACCGCAGTGACCTCAGCAAGAGGAATATACAGCGTTGGAGATATACGTACAGCCATGTAGCTCTGGCACCCGATATTTGTCTTCGCTAACGACTTCTCTAGTTGACCTGAGACGCCGAAGTCACACAGCTTCACTTGACCTCTCCTGTTCATCAAGACGTTCGTCGGCTTCACGTCTGTTTCAGGAGAATGAGCACAGAGCATTGGACGCTATATCACGTCGATAGTTACCTCGATGGATGATCTGCAGCTCGTCCTTCAGGAATTTCAGCCCTCGAACCATACTCGCAGTGATCCGAGCTAGGACTTCTTCTGGTATGCCGTCGCCTTGCAGTTTGTCTACCGAGCCGGCATCCATGTACTCCATACAGTAGTAGACACATCTGTATCGGGATGTGATGCGATTAGCGTAAGCGTCGCTTCTATGTCAAACGCTATCGACTCACGATTCAATGAAGAACGCTCCATAGAACTCGACTATTTCTGGTGAGACAGCGCGATGGAGAATATCCAGCTCCATGAGGATGCCGTTGAGTTTCGCGTCGTCCAGCTCCAGCCGGATCTCCTGTTGATTGGTGAGTCTCTGACTTCAGCGGTGCTCCTCCATCGGGGATGTGTACGGACCTTCATCGCCATCGCAACCTTCGTCGGCTTGTGTAGAACCTTCTTGACCGTACCATAGTTTCCCTTTCCCAGTTCCTCATCCAGCTGCAGCTGATCCATGTTGATAGCGAAAGACGATCCATTCGAGAAGTCGACACCCTGGGCGTGTAGCACTGCCTTCCCGCTGAAATTGAGGGCGCCTGATGGGTCCCTACGATCTCGGGTCAGAGGGCCGGATAGAAGCTTAGGACTTCAGAGGCAGCTCACACTATCTTCCCGAAGTTGGCGAACGGGGTAGAGAACGTGCTCGGAGGTATCCGTCTCTGTGGTTGCTCCTCCTGTTGATTGGGACGACCGCCTCCCAGACCGGCATTCTGCAGCCCTATATCCATCACGCTCAACTTCGGGATGGCCTTCCCCTGGCGGCGAGCAGCCAATCCGCCAGCCCCTGGGGCGCCGGGGCGTCCGCCCGGAGAGGAGGCGGGCCCGCGTAGAGACATGCCAGGTGGCGGAGACGCGCCTTTGTCGTTAAGGCTCACGTTCTTGAGGGCAGAAGTTGCAGAATCGACGGAGACGGAGCTGTTTGGTGCGCGACTTGCGAACTAGGACGGGCGCAAGCGCGGAATGGAGGAAGACGAGATTATGCGACGGAGAACGGGATGGAGATGAATGTGCGATGAGAGGGGACGTGAACGAGATGGACTCACGGCGGCCATCTTTGCCTGGAGACTGGGCGGGATTGGGGTGGACCCGACGGGCCTGTTGCGATTGTTGAGCAGACCGGTGACGGAGCGGTTCGGGTTTCCGGAGGGGGTGCGTGCAGCGAGGGGGACAGGGGGCGGGCGGGCGAAGCCTGCATCGTGTGGGGGAGGGTTGGACATCACGGAGGAGAGGTCTTGGCCGTTGTCGGGCGTAGGGAGGGGAGGCTGAGGCAGAGGGAGGAGGATGGGGGGAGAAAAGGAGATATACTTAAGGCGGTAGGATAGATCGGTGCGCAAGATCAATTCAAATTTGCGGTGAGGCGCGGATTCATTATACTTTGGATGACATCACTCGACAGGAAAAGCCGGGGTTATTTGGGCTGCTTCTGAGTTTGAAAGGCTACTAACGCTGCATAAGGCAGGGCTTTACCACGCTGCTTACCCGCGCTAATAGCTTTACTTACTGCACAGCGCCGCTGGCCACTACGAGACCGTCACCGCCAACCACCCGCCCTGTGGCTAACCTGCCCGACAACGTGTTTCCCTCCCAGCGCACAGCTGCGCTATCGTTGCCCATCCTGTTCTCCCCCATCCACCTCGGTATGCCCTCCCTACATCGAATTCATTTTCGGTCCTCATCCGCCTCCTCCAGCGTTCGTCCCCCTCCTCCTAATCCTCGCAAGGTTCGCATACGCACAGGCGAAGCACCTCCTCGGATCATCCAAAGCGAACAGCAAGCACATGAGCCTCGTTGTAAAATGGGGTCGGGAGAGGTATGTCCACAGCCCGTGTTCTCCCCGTACAGAGTCCTCTGACGTACTACCGTCCCATCTTCTTTCCCCCACGCGGCGGCCGCAACCATCTGTCCACCGCCTGCCTTTTCACTCCATCCTCTGAACGGTAACCATCCCTGCGCTGCGTAGGCTGCACTTCTCTGTCCCCCCACCCAACACGAAGCTGGGTGACTTCCGAAGAGAGATCGCCGACTATACCCAGCTGCCGAGTGGCTCATTCAAGCTCATCCATGCCGGAGCTGTGATGAAAGACGATAGCGCGCCGAGTACGTGTTCGCTGTCCAGTTGGCTTTCCACAGCATCCGCGCGTCTTCGGCTACGCGGACGGCCCCGTCGATCGATCCCGAGTCGCTGTGCCCCTCGACTTCATCTCCGTGCATAGAGCTACGGTGCTTGGCGCGCAGGTCGGACGCTCTTCCGAACCTGCTTCCACGCTGATAGGCTGTGTCTGTCGCCCCATGCCGTCACCCCCACACCCGTTTCGCGCTCTGCCCGTCTGACCGTGCTCGTTTCTGCCCTGTGACCTGCACGAACTCTGCGCTGACGTCACCCATGTTTTATATCCCAGTTTCCGCCTATGGCATCAAGCCTGGCAGCACCATAGCCCTCGTCGGCGGCGGCGAGCCCATCAAGCCCCCTTCGTCGAAAGCCTCCTCTGCTCAGGCCCACAAGGCACCCCGCACGGAGGAGAACACCATCTCGCAGATTCGGGGCGAGCTCGACAAGGTTCGGGCTACTCTTCAGCCAGACGTGGACGCCTTCTTGGACGCACTCGCGCCTGCGCACGCAGCTGCACATGTCGGTCCCGAACCGAAGGTGCCCGCTCTACCCATGAAACCTGCATCCGCAGCGCCGTCGGGGTCACTCGACCTCGGCCGAGAGCATGTGAGACTCGGCGAGCTGCTCTTGCAGAGCCTCCTGCGTCTGGATGCGATCACTACGGAAGGCGAGTGGGAGGCAGCCAGGCGCGAGCGCAAAGGTGCAGTGAAGGAAGTGCAGGGGTTATTAGACAGACTTGATGGCGGCTGGCGGGCGCGCGCAATGAGTTAGCGGTTTGTTACAGTATCCTCACAATTATCACTAGAGCATCCCGCAAGATGTATACCCGCAGGTTTTACCGTTGCGTATGTACCCATGTCCCACGAAGATCTCGTTATCGGCCCTCGTCCTGTCGCCCAGTAACGAAGGGACTCCTTCTCGTTCAGCCGGGTCATGATCCGATTGGCACACTATACGTGTCCTGTGACCATCGATATTGGCGATGACGACACTGAGCACGCCTCGTCGGGTACAGCAGCTTCTGGACGAGAGAACAGACGCAAGTACGTTATGTTTCTTTACTTCTCGAGCGTCCCTCGAGCTCCGGGGTTGTCGGGAGAAGGTCCGAACCTCAGGTTAAGTACTCCACAAGATGTTGCTGCCTGCGATGGGAAGTCCCGCAGCTGAGGTTGTCGTTATGCTCGAGCACGGTACCTGTGTGTCATACTTACCGTTGCGTCGGAGACTAGCGAAGACGACTCACAGTAGTACTATCCACCCGACTTTGACACACAATTCCTATTGTGACAGCCGACCCGGTGTTGCGAGGGATGCAGTTCCACATCGGCAGGAAGTCCAAGTATTATTTGTTCAAAGTTTAGACGAGCGACCTGATATTCGGTTGTGGGGTGGTTTTCCATGCAGTGAATTTGATCACAAATACATGTGTGATGAACCACGCGGAGACTATCTACTCGTAATCCCAGGACACCTGAATGCGACCGGCGCTGAGGGGAGCGAGCTGTTCGAACGCTGCGGGAGAGAGATCGATACTCCCCGACGCGCAGCCCGGGCAAAGGTCCACTACGGTCGCATCGACAAAGTGGCCCTGGTCTGGAAAAAGCTGGCATTAGATACTATCTCAACATAAGGCACATTTTGCTTACAGTGGACTCCAATGTGGCGCCAGCAGTTAGCACCTCCATCGTATTGGTCGGCGCTCAGGGCGACGACGAGGTCAGTGTTCTGGCTGGGAGCTCCGCAAGCTCCAAGGCCACCGTCGGGATAATAAGAGGTAGCTGGAGAGGTGAGCAGGAATCAGCGACACCGAACGTGCAAAGGACGGCGAGGGGCTCACCATCACCGTAGTAAGTCTGGGCACTGTCGGAGGCGGGGGCGGCATAGACCTGAATACTGCCGAAGAAAGCAGCGGAGACGGCGGCAACAATGAGGGCTTTGAAAGACATGTCGGAGGAAGTGGTGTAGAAGTGCGTAAGACGTAAGCCAAGCTGCTGCTGTGGAAGTGCTGGGTAGGACTGTGATCCTGACGTTCCACCGAGATGACCTGCAGGGCTTTATACAATGATCGGCGACTCTCGCTGCAAATATATGTTTCCTGAAGAATTCATATGGTGGCCGACATGCAGACAAAGAGCGGCTATACCGTGCGCTGACCCAGCGACGCACCGGAGCAAGAGGCCTCCTGGTCCAAGTCGAAGTCAATTCCAATACTGTTTTGGATGTGTGATTTGACCCGAGGCGCACCTTTCCAGATGCTAGTCATGATCATGAGCAACCGCTCGACCTCGCGATTTCGGATTCTCATGATGCGCCGAGCAACTGCATGGGCACTTGGGGTCGGTACGACGCCGCCGACGCTCTGTAGACTAGCATAGGAGCCGGGATTGAATGGGAGGAGGACGCAGAATATCCACAAGATCATCTCGTCCGATCGGTGTCAGGAAGCGGCCCTTCTCCGCCTTGCTCGAACTAGATGGGCTGTGGGTGTTAGTGGGCGTTGACCGTCACCTCAAAGCGATTTCGAAAAACTGCCGAGGTCCGCTTAGACGGACCGCCTGGAGTAGCGCGCAAAGAAAGCCACCGAGCTCTTGAGCAGGTGCTAGTGCTGCATTCTAGGCCTCGCATGGCACGCAACGGTGTTATGACAGACGATACCGATTGAAATGCGACGCGGCGTGCCTACTGGAAATGTCTCGCGGTAGCAACAACACGTACCATCACGGCTGCGCTTGCCAATCATGCTGAATCCCAGTCTTGAGCATGTCCAAGGCAAACGTTCGGTATAGTATCCCTCTGATCAATTTTGCCAGCACCAAGTCGATACGCGCGCGGTAGGCTCAACTTGTTGCGGAGAAAGCTTGCTGGCCCGCGGCCCCCACAAGCCCTTGCTCCAGTTTTGACATGGAAGATTCGTCAGAGTGTATGTTGCGTAATGTCGTTGTGTGCACGCTCGGCGGTCGCGACTATTGGTGGAAAGCTCGAGCTAGCCGTAGTGGAAAGCCAGAGCCAGTAGTGCAGGTAAGATTCCAATCTACGAACCCGCCGATCGTGATCTGAAGTATACAGGAAGCGCTCGAAAACTGCAGTGCCCGTTGCACGTTGTACGCTCAGCCAAAGCTCCCTGGACGTCTAGCTAAGTGTCGTCACCGTGAATCAAGGTGAGACTCAGTAATTATCCGGCCACGACTATACCCGTTGCCGTCCCGGTCATGAGGAATGTCATATGAACTTGCAATCGGCTAGTTTAGGCGAGATGTTTCCTAGGTACGTCCTCTACTTTTCCCGCCAACAGTATCAATGCATTGAGGTGTACATGCACTGTCCAGCGACGCTATTATTGTGAGTAGTTATTCGTGAAGCTCGCTCGACAACCATGGTGATGCTGACTTATGACTTAACTTCGCTATGCTGTAAGCAGTGGCCATGATCTAAGGTGGTGTTACCGGCCCTAAGCTACCAAACTTTCGAGCAGTATTATAACGGACCCATATAGCCTAGCAATGGGGGATTATTTGTTACGTCCTTGCATAGGCGTGTTGCGAAGCCTGCGGCAGAATTCACTAGAGCCCGCACTTTGCTCTGTCTCCATGACGCTCGGAACCGACGAAGAACCCCCGAGACTCCCGCGGAAAGGGTCAGTACTCACTATGCGGATATCCCCTGGTAGTCGAACGTGATGATTAGACTTTATGTTGACAGGTTATGACGGTGGTCGTGCATTCGCACCATATGCACCACCGGACCGTGATCCCAACTCTGAGAATCAATCGGCCTGCAGCACACCAGTCCTTGTCTCAGGTATAAAAGAGCGGGAGGGGGAGGATCGGACATCAAGCCAATTGTGCTCACAGCAGCTCAACAGCCATGTTTGCGATCATCTCGGCTTTCGTCCTCGCTGCCCTTGCAGCCACGTCTGTTGAGGCACACGGCTACGTCCAGGACGTTGTCATTGGCAGCACTCATTACACTGGATACCTACCGTTCTCTGATCCGTACTACAACCCGCCCCCCGAAAGGATTATCCGTGCCATACCTGGCAATGGTACGTGCTACTATTGGCATACTCCATGTAGATGTGCATCGCTGAACCTTTGCGGCCTACTAGGACCCGTCACCGACCTTTCTCTCATCGAGTGATGACTTCCCTTATCTCTCTGCTGGGCGTTGCTGATGAACATCTCTGATTCTAGCGTCCAGTGTAATGGATATTCGGATGGAGGTGTTGTGGGCACTCAGCCTGCGCCCATCTATGCCACCGTCGCAGCGGGATCTCAGGTCGCACTGAACTGGACGACCTGGCCTGCATCGTGAGATTATCACCTTCACTCATCGTTCTCATTATTTGACGACAATTATGCCCTAGACATGTAGGCCCTATGATCACGTACCTCGCCGAGGCGCCAAGCGACATTACCAAGTGGCTGCCGGGCACTGAGTGAGTCTACATACCGTGACATCGTGCACGCTCACGTTGACGCCACTCCTTTAGCGCGGTGTGGTTCAAGATTGCGGAGGCGGGCAAGACCTCTGATGGGAAGTGGGCGGCGACCGACCTGCTGACGGCGTCGGACTCTATTTACACCTTTACAATCCCATCCAAGCTCAAGGCTGGCCAGTACATTGTTCGACACGAGATGTAGGGGCTCTCTATTTCACATCGTAGTCTGGTATCTGATGCCTGGACATGTGTAGCATCGCCTTGCACGCTGCCTCCGTGTACCCCGGCGCGCAGGTTTACCCGTCCTGCATCCAGATCGAGGTCACCGGCTCTGGTGCTGCGTTCCCGACTTCGGGTCTTGTATCCTTCCCAGGCGCATACACGGCCGACACGTAAGCCCAATGAGCCGCTACGAAGTGCAGTGACGCTGAAACGAACCACACCTGCAGCCCCGGAATCGTATTTGATGTCTACAACAACGCCAGCGCCCCTTACCCCATCCCTGGACCCGCCGTGTGCGTTCCTATCTGTCTAAATCTAGCGCTTCTAGTGCTCTGACGCCATTCCCTCGCAGTTGGACCGGCGGTAACTAAAGAGACTAGTCTTGTCTTCACGGCTCCCCGCTGCGCTCCGTCGGCGACAGCGCACGAGGTGGACCGAGTAGTGGTAGCCATGTGCATAGCCGTCTTTGTCAGAAAGTATAGAATGCAAATGATGAACAAGGAACGAAACGCGCCAGAACACCCGGAAGACTGAAAAGGGGCGCACGGCAGTGCATCAAGTCCGATGTGTTGAGGCGCATATGGCGTCCAGACCCACTAGCTCTAGCTCGAGAGGCGTAGCTCTGGTCGTGAATTATTCACACCACGCTAGGCACCTGCAGCATAGGCCGAGACTCACATGGTACCAGCAAGAAAGCACACGTTTGTCAGAGCATGCCGGAGAAACTTGATACATCTATGTCACTGACGCCACAACAAAGATGCCGCGGCTAACGCACAGAAAACTCTAAACGCCATACATTCTCTTGGCATTATCTCTGCTCTCGCGCATAACTTTCAATGTGTCCCAACCTGCACCCTCCGGAGCCGCTTCGTCGGCCACGCCGGCTACAAACTCAGCAGTCCAAGGGATCATGGCGGAGTGCGAGTGCGGCAAGCGGCCCTTCAGACCCTTGAGCGAGTCGTAGATGTTTGAAGGGGTCATGAAGGGAGCGTCTGTCTCGAGGAGGATGCGGAGGGGCGTCTCTGCACCTGACGAAGCAGCCATTCGGCGGATGACCTCGGAGGTGTTGACATTTGTCGAGTACGTGATGACGCCTATGTCCGATATCATGGATCATGTTTTGTGGTGGTGAACCAGGACAGTGGAAAGCTCTACGGACCTGTGATTCCGATGTATAGGTTGGGAAAATGCTCGAGCATGCGAGCGGCCCATTCTGGCGAGTCGGTGTAACAGTGTATATGTATCTATTCGCCAAATACTGTCAGGCATCGCGCTACAAGGTAGGCGAAATGGGAGTGTCAAACGCACCCGATGGTCTTTCGGGACATGTTCCTTGAGGATCCGCTCGGAGTCTTCTTCAGCCTCTCGAGTGTGTATCGTAAGAGGCTTCCCCAGCCGGACGGCGTGCTTAAGTTGTCGGATGAATACATTTTGTTGCACTTCGCGCGGAGAGTTATCGTAATGGTAATCTAGACCCATTTCGCCCCATCCGACACACCGGGGATGCGACATAGCCTCTATTCTGTGGCGTGGTTGGGTCACATTGGCATAGGGGACAATCCCACGGTACGACATACATTTTGCGCTCGATCGCATCTGTGTAATCCTTCGCTTCATGCCTGAGAATGGTTAGCACTCCGTCTACATACCATGGTATGGTTTGGGATAGCTTACGGATGAACGCCTACATATGGAGCGCGTGTGTCGTTGAGTCGATTGGCAGCCGACTGCGACATATGGCATGACTACGTACCCATCACGAACCAATACTCTAAGCCGCCCCACTTCTCTCGTCTATCCTCCTCCGTCAGAGCGGAATCGGCCACTTCTTGCCAAGTATTGTCTTCTGTAGCTTCGCAGTACACATCCACAATCGCCTCTACGCCACGCCCTTCGTACAACGCGCGCACTAGTTCATAAACCGTTTCATACTTGCCCGCCTTGTACTTGCTGCGGTAGAAGGAGTAGGTGGAGAGGAGATGGGTGTGCGTGTCTACGATGGGCGCACTTGCAGGGTTCGGGCGTCCAGGGTGTTGCGGGAGTAGGAGGTGTTCTTCTGGCGGGACGGAGGATTTCTTGTTCTTTCCCATTTTTCTATGAGGCGCAGGGCGAGGTAGAGCGCAACAGTACGAGCGAGAGAAGGAGATTGCTGCAGCTGACTGCAGAATGTGCATCCTGATGTCTCCGGTCCGGTGCCGGAAACAGCCCAGAGTAGTGATTGGCCCAAGGAGATTCCGAGTCATTGTACTTACACTTAGACACAGTAGTCAAGAGCGACCAACAGAGCCTTCATACCATACGGTCTGGACGTCCGCGTCAAGATCCGCCCAGAAGGTTGGGATGAAACGCCTTCAAACCGGCCAGCGACTGCGAGACGTTGAGAAT
Organism: Dichomitus squalens LYAD-421 SS1; assembly: GCF_000275845.1. Lineage (NCBI taxonomy): Eukaryota > Fungi > Basidiomycota > Agaricomycetes > Polyporales > Polyporaceae > Dichomitus > Dichomitus squalens. The sequence goes on from NW_006766885.1 coordinate 515,745, forward strand.
GATCATCTCGGCTTTACATTACCCCAGAATGCTTATGTAAGATCGGGCCGCTCTTCCCGTTGATCCCTTTCTCGTTCGATCTCGTTCGAATTCGAAACTCAACCACTCTCCCGTTCATGTGTATTGCATGTTCAACTGCTTCATGACACCGCATCGTTCTCATCCGCACCCAAGTTGAGTACGGACTGAGCTGGAATGCCGTCGGTCCACTCGGCTGTTCTTGACGCCACCCCAGCATCGATCCTCTTTGGAAACCAGATATTCGCCAGAGCCACGACTCGCCATGAGCGTCGTGTGGCTCAAACCTCGTTGGATTTTGCTTAGCTGTGACACTCCGAGATACCCTCGACGGGAGGCTCTGAGAGGTGCGAAATGAGTGCTTCGACTTGCGCTTTGGTTGGCTCGTGCTGATATACCGCAATGGATTTCTTCAGATTTTACTACTATAACCCCCAGGCACAAAGCATCATGACTGTTGTGAAAGGCTGAACCGCCTAGCTGATCGGAGCCTTTTTTTTCGCAATGCCGCCAACTAATGACCTCTAGCAGTCTTGGGTTGCGAACGTGCAGACTTGTCGCTCAAGCCTTCGCACACATCTGGAGACCCAATATATGTCAAATGACAGACATTGCCACCGTAACTTGACGACTCGAGAAAATGTGTGACTGTGCGCTCTGCGATCATGACAGAGAACATTCTGGATACATAGCTCCCAGCCTTAGTAGACTGTTCAGGTTTAAGCAGGAGATGCACACGAAGGTGACTGCATTGATACAATTTGAAGTAGAAGGTCTGCTGATAATGCCTTGTGACGTTCACTGATGTGCTTGGGTTCCTAGAGTCAACCAGGGCTATCCATGGTACGATATCCGTGGCTTTGTGCTCGACCCTCGTACGAATGTGACGATACTCGTGATTGCCACCGCTCGTACATATGACAACGGCACTGCATTAGGAATTACCTACAGCGCCCCTCCTACATAGCGGCACCTTTCTCAGAGTCAGAACAGATCCGACGTCGCATATCGGAGGCGCTTGAGGACACAAGCTGTATCCGCTTACATGGACCGCGTGGTGCCGTCTGCAGGAGGCCTTGTTCGTGGGATGGCCGCGGCGTATGCACGGGCGCACCAAAGGGGTACCGCCGGGCAACTTCGGGTTTGCGCAATATGGCATGGATACAGCGCCTGGACTCAATCGCCTCGAGCTGGGCAGCATCGACCTCAGCCTAACGAGCTGGGTCTTGATTCGCGGTGTGGGTACCATTCTAGTCACCGCGTGTGAACTAAGGTATGGCGCTAACATTTGGAATATTCAGCCCTGGCTGGTTGCAGCCTCCCTTGACCACGTCTGCGCTCAACGTTGAGGATAACGGCCGCCCAGAGTGTTGTGCAGACTCGTACCACTGACTGATTTCTAGCCTCCTCTCGGCCGCGCATAGGAAGACGCTCTTTCGTAACGCCGATGCATGCCTCCGGCCGAGGGGCGCATCACTTGCGCGCTGCATTATGGTCCCAGAAGGGGCGCTGGATCATTGTTGCTTGCAGCTCGCTTCGTTCATGACCACACACAGTGAGCAAGTTTTGGACAGGAGTGCAATTCGGGCCGTAGATGACATCACGTCAGGTGTCGTGTCGAGGCAACCGAGTACAGTATCAGAATCTGGGTGTCACTCTGGGCCTCCTACATTGCTCCGAGATCTGGTACATGCGAAGGTGCATATTATGTCCAGACCACTCGCCTAATCTGAGGGAGGACCGTAGGCATCGGGGCGCGCATGTCAAGTATACTGACTGCGTCTTGGCACCACATTCGTGGCAATACACCGTTAGCCTTAGCTCAGAATGCACACCTTTTGGACCATAGACGCTTCCTCGCCGAGAGAACATCGTCGAGTAATCCGAAGAAAATGTCAGAAGGATAAATTGTCAGAAGTCGATTGGTAGGTGGATATGTTGGCTATGATAGAGACTACCCTGATTCAGTTGTTGCTAGGTCGACCTAATGCTAGCCCCGACCAGTACCGACCGCTGTTGGTCTAATAGGCGACGTACACATGCCTTCGCGATGGTTCCTAGTGGCAAACGCGTCTATGCGCCGACAGGGCTCTCGATCTTGGCCCGAATACGCCGCTCGTGCTGGCTAGGTCCGTCCGCATGTCGACGTCGTTCCGTTTCGGGGAGCCTAAAGCGGGTCCGACGGCGTAGGGTAGTCGCCCACTTGAGGTATAAAGAACCGTCTATGCATTTTGCAGACTGTCAGAAGCTCATTCCACATACCGACCCTACCCAACTCGCAACAGTCAGCTCTTCCCTGAACATTCCAACTGCCACGATGTTCTCCTTCACCAAGCTTGTCCCTGCTGCCATCGCCGTCGCTCTGTTCGTGTGCAAAGGCTATGCTACCACCGGCGAAGGTCTGTATATTCAAACCCTTGACATTGCCAACGCATCTGACATGGACGATGGCGGTTTGTAGCTACTTATTACCTGCCTGCCGGCGGATACGGTGCCTGTGGTCGCCAACTCCAGAACAGCGACTTCGTCGTGGCGCTCAGCCCTTCCGAGTACGCCTCGGGTGCAAACTGCTTCCGTAGCATGAGCGTGCAATGTGCGCACATATTGCAGCTCCCTGAATGAGGACCTTCGCTGACCTGCTTCACAGACCAGGGCAGATCCGTCGAAGTGACCGTCGCTGACCTGTGCCCCAGCTGTGCCGTCGGCCATATCGACCTGTCTGAAGGCGCTTTCGAGCAGCTCGCTAATACCGGTTTGGGAGTCATCTCCCCCGTCACCTACAACTACAACTAGTTGGGTTTGTGGAGACGTCTGCTTGATGTCTTGTAGGATGAAGGAGATTTGTTGTAGCCGCAGCTGTGAAGAATAGGGGAGGTATATTTGTGGAATTAGGTTACAGGTGTATGTTCCCCGAAGCGCGTCTTGCTATATGCTCACTATTGGTCCGAAGAATTTGTTGAGTAAACTGTGTGAACGGATGAAGGCTCACGTGAGATCCATCGCCAAGGTCTGGCGTTTCCCATTTCCTCCTCTAAGACGCTGTTTCTTGGCCTCGTAGGGGAAGGTTTACTCGCCTGGAGTCAAAAATGGAGTGATAAAGGAAGTATGTGAGTCATTAGTACATGTAGACTCCATCGACACATTGTCACAAGAGTACGAGGCTGGAGTGGGAAGGGTTCATTTGGGCAACGTGTGGGTCGTAGAATTATGTGCAGAGAACGAGGGTAGCATCCTTATTAGGTTATATGATTGATAGGGTATATGCAGACCGAGACTCAGTTTTAGAGCTATTCATGGGATATCGTATAGGCATTATGCGGAGAAGAAGTATAGAAGGCCCCTCAACCGTGAGCAGATGATGCCGGCCAGAAGATTGCAGCCACGCCGGTGGAAAGACACACAGCCATGCACACTGACGCAAAGACGCCTCCGCTCAGCGCCAGCCTGGACCAGGCAAACGCGAGCACGCCAACGAGAGCGAGCACAAAGCCGACCGCAGATAGCCACATACACAGCGAGTGACAATGGTCCAGTAGGTGAGTCGGTGGCTGTCCGCGGCGAAATGGGCCTACTTGCTCGAGATGCGGGTTCGACGACCATATCGGTGGGTCGCTACTCGTCGTGCTGTTACGAGACCCCGACGCTGGCTCGGCGCCTTTCCCGACGCAAACTCCCGCTCCACTCGCGGCCCCAGACGCGAGTCCAGACTCGACCTTGTGCTCTTCACGTACGGCGGCGGTGAGCTTGAACCGGATAAGGAAGAAGGCGGCGAGGAAGGCGAGGATGGCGGCGAAGACGTGCATGACCAGTGCCCCGGTGAGCGTGGCATTTGCAAGCTGGCTGACGACGGGTTCGCTTGCATTGTCGCCCGGGTCTGGTGCTGTTGTACCTAGTAGTTCCGCTTCCATCGCAGCAAAGAATGTCGTCTTAGACACCCAGTCAGCTCATGAACTAGACTGTCACAAAGATGATAAAACACACGATGACACTGATCAGCTGTAGACGATCCATCCAGGACGCAACAAGCTCGTTCATGGCTTTCCTCCGCTCCTTTTCATCAGAGTTGTTCTGGTCTTCCTGGGTCCCTGATCATGCTGTGAGAAGGTTTACAGCGCGAACGGTCTTATGGTGGGCGTACACTTCCGCGACATATATGCACCATTGTTCTGGATGGGTGATGTTGACAAAACAGGAACGTACACAGGCGGTCCATGGTTGGCAGTAGGAGGGACAGCGAGGAGGCCCTTGCCAGCGCCAAATAGGCGAGCGGTTGGAGAGCGCGACGGTGGCATGTGACTAGGCTCTTCAGTCATTGCTGTCGTGTCGGGAAGTATTACTCGAGCTGTACGCAGAGGGCGTATGAGTTAAGATCTGAGTCATGGAGGCTCACTAGACAGACTCACGTGTATTTGAGGCCATGATTTCGGAAGGTTGGGAGGAGGACCACAGGGGCGCGATGTCTTATAAGTATGTAACGCGAGCTGGCGCGCTCGGGTGTCTACTGTGCTCGACTTCCCATAGTGCCGATTTGGAGTCGGGGATGCAGTGCTTGTCCATCGGCTGGCACAAGAAGAAGGGTGTCTGAGGTTTCGAGGGCCTGAGAGCCGACTACGAGCATCGCCATGTGACATTTGGTGCGAGGAGCAGGTGATCCGTTCAGCGCTCAGCCCCAGTGAGAACGTGCGTGATTTCAGTCGATATAGGACGGGAGAAGTCGTGTTCGGCTGTATGCGCTCGTGCTGTGCTGATTTAGATTGGACGAGCTGCGTTAAGCGCTCAAGTGACGTCTCTAACTAGCTCTCTTGTGGCTCGATCGGACGTGCGTGTCTCTAACCTGGTGCGCTGTCCTATAGCCTAGCTTAGGTGTCTTTAGCTATACAATAGATTTAGTTGCTTAGCATTGTGTCTGGCGTGTCGGAGTCTCTCAGCCTGGTAAGATCTCTGCTCGCTGTCGGTTTTCTCTCTCGCCCTCGGTCGGTTTTCTCTCTCGCCCTCTGTCGGTTCTCTCTCTCGCCCTATTGAGTCCTGCACGCTGCATACCATTATACTGGCACCCGTCTTGCATTAAGGCTCGGGACCGCTTCAATATGCCGCCCAAGGAAAGAAAATACTACTGTGACTGTCTACCGCACTGCAGGGGCCGGAACCACCGAGTGTCGCGGGCTACGTATTACAGCCACAAAGACAATCGCAACAAGCCTTTGCAACAGGCTCTGCAACGAGCCCTCGCGCCCGACGGCCCAGGGGATACTGAATCGTCTTCGGCGAAGGCTCGTCCTACCAAGCGCCGCAGGAACCAAAACCAGGTAGCCAATTATATATCGTCATCTGCGCAATGAAAGAATGACCAAGTTGGTTTTCTAGGTGCCACAGGGAGAGGGAGTGGCCTCCTCCTCTTCTGGGAGCGGTATAGCCATATCTGAAACAAACACACGCGCACGTCCACAGGAGCCAGACGTCGTAAGTGCACATTTAGTCGCGCAAGTGCCGAAGTGCGAACTTCGAACCATGTCAATATGATGTGCGCATGCGAGATGCGGGCGAATGAGCGCCTCGATGATCGTCGGAGACGTCTCGGTGAAGGATTCGAGCTCCTTTTAGAGGAGAGCTTTCGCACATCCAGGTCTTGGGGCGTTCAGTTCTCTGCCAGGACGCTGACAGAGAGACAATATAGGACATCAGTGAAGATGCGTTGCCGTTCCAGGGCGAGGACTTGGAGCCCCCGTTCTCGCCGCGACCCGAAGCGAGCCCCCGTCCTTCCTCCCCTGTTCGTCCGGAGGGCACGGAGGACGCCCCCATCGACGACCCAGAATTCGGCATTCATGACGAGACGGGCTCGCTGCCCAAGCCGAGGCTAGAGGAGCTTCAACACGCGATGGAATTTGTCAAGGCCCTCAAAAATGCGTCTCTCGAGGATTCCGGACTCGATCCAGGGGTAATCGAACGCATGCGTAATCCGGGCCAGGATGGAGACTTACCAGACCTCAATGCACCCGAAAACCATGCGCTCCGTCTGGCCCTCAGACAGTTCATCATCAACGGTCACTCGGAGCAGGCGTACCGGGATAATCGGGACTCGGTCATGCAATTCATGCCAGACCTCTCTCTGCCGACCTACGAGGCCATCCAAAAAATCGTGGAGGACCTCAGCGGTGTGGTACCCATCGTGACCGACATGTGCCCGGAGACCTGCGCAGCATACACAGGCCCCTTCGCCGCTCTGGATCACTGTCCTCACCCGGACTGTAATGAGCCGCGCTACGAGATGCGCGGCAACAAACGCGTGGCCCGTCGGACGTTCCAGACCAACCCCCTGGGTCCACAAGTGCAGGCGCTCTACCGATCGCGACATTGCGCGCAACGTATGCGATATCGCGAGCAGGTAATGGAGCGTTTGTTGGGTATGGCAAATGCCCACAAGATGGTCGAGGTCGCCGAAGATGTCTTCTTTGCGGAGGAGTACCTGAAACATGTCGAGGCTGGGACTATCCGAGAGGATGATCTGGTACTAATGTTCTCTCTGGACGGCGCCCAGCTTTATGAGTCGAAGCAATCTGACTGCTGGATCTATATCTGGGTTCTCTTCGATCTCGCTCCTGACCTGCGCTACAAGAAGCGCTACGTACTTCCGGGGGCAATTATACCTGGGCCGAAAAAACCGAAGATTGTCGACTCTTTCCTGTTTCCGGGTCTCTATCACGTCGCGGCGCTTCAGAACACCCCCCTCAAGATCTGGGATTCTCATGCGCAGAAGATCAGGCACTCGCGCCCCATCATTTTCTTTGCTACTGGCGACACACCTGCAATGGCGTACATAAATGGTCTGGTAGGACACTCTGGGGCACATGGTTGCCGTCTCTTTTGCCCTCTGAAGGGACGGCGAAAACCTGGCGGCGGTGGGCACTACTATCCAGCCATGCTCAAACCGGCCGATCCGAGCTACGCGCGAGTACGCGGGAGCCAACATCCGGACTACTTGCTTCGTTACCCCCCTCCTACTGCCGAGACTGGCTCGGAGCGGTACTGGCGTCAACTCGGAGAGGTCCTGGTTTGTCAAACCCAGTCTCAGTATTACTCTAAGCGCCTCGAGACAGGCATCGCGAAGCCTTCGATTTTCATGGGTCTTCCGGTCAACATCGGTTTTCCGGGGAGTTTCCCTGCCGACATTATGCACTTGCTGACGCTGAATGTGACTGAGCTTGTTATTGGACTTCTGCGCGGCAACTTCAAACGATCTGATTCTGATTCTGTGGCTGACTGGGATTGGGCTTGTCTCCTTGACAACGACACTTGGCAGGCGCACGGAAAACTGGTTGGCGACGCATCTCTCTACCTCCCTGGGTCTTTCGATCGCCCTCCTCGAAACCCCGCTGAGAAGATCTCCAGTGGGTATAAGGCTTGGGAGTTTATGTACTATGTCTATGGTATGCTACCTGGGTTTCTATGGGCGGTCCAAAAACCGAAGTATTACGGCCACTTCTGCAAGTTAGTTGCCGGCGCTCGTGTCTCGCTCCTGCTGAAGACGCGCATCAAGTTGCGACCCCCTGCTCATTCTCTCTTGGTCGAGTACGTCGAGGAATTTGAGGAAATGTATTACACTCGTCGTGCGGATCGCCTTCATTTCTGCCGCCAGGCTCTGCATGGCCTAGTCCACCTCATGCCAGAAAATGTTCGTGTCGGCCCCGCTTGGCTGCACTCCCAGTGGCCCCTCGAAAACGCGATCGGTAATCTCACGGCGGAAATAGGGTCCCATTCGAAACCACGAGCAAGAAAATCAATATGTTGGATCGATATCGAGCTTCGCATGTAATTTTTGGGACATTTACCATGCATATACTCACCTCCTATCAGGGCGCCCCGCATAACCAACTGGCCCCTGGCTCGTCGCACATTTCAGTCCCATTCATCGAAATGGGGGTTCGACTACAACGAGTTGAACAAGAGAATCTCGACTTGCGGTACATCTGCATTCCAGGTGTCACCGAATAGGATCTGACGCAAATTGACGTCTTCGGCATAGACATCAATTCGGCGAACTCCGCTCGGTGGTAGACGTCCTCAGGTGAGCCCCCGAGCCACTCGAAGCAGATTCGCATCCACGCTCGCAGCGGGGCATCGCTACTGGCCCTACTTGATATATCAGACAGTCGCCCCTCCAGCATCTCCGCACGGTTATGCAAGATGGTCGTTGCGTAATGTACTGACCACTGGACCTCCCGCAGACATGAATTGGAGCGCCTCAGGGTGTCCGGAGAACCCGAGGATGGTCGCGGTATGTAACGCACTGCTAATCTAGCAATGTACTCATGCACACGGTAGGCGAACTCAGTCGTGTGGTCATGGAGAGCGTCAAACCTACAGAGTCCCTCCGGGAGGAAGAAAAGCCTGGTTTCGATTGCATACGGCACCGACAGGACTTCAAGAAGGTGTGATACCTCTCACGCTCGTGTTCGATTATATGTTAACCGCTACTGAACAGGTCAAATTCTACACTATCAGAGAATGGCACGAGTACAATCGCGAGAACAAAAAAACGACCCGCATCGGCGACGAACCCATCCGAGGCAAGAAGAAGTCGGCCCAGGGCGAAAATCACACCGCTCTCTATCTAGAGCATATCGACGGCTCTCCAGCGTCTGGCGACTACGTCAACGACGCCCGCAAGTTTGCACGGACGTTGATCAACCTCGCCTTCTCAACCAAGTATAAGATGCCACGAAAATGGGGCGACGCTGACCTCTGGTTACAGGAATTGTTTTACAGCGCTCTTCGCAAAAAATTTCCTTTGTTCCAGCTCTGTCACAACAACGCCAAGGGGCAACTGTTTATGACGGTCTCCTACTACGAGTCGGTCACGCGCAAATGGGACAATATACACCCTCAGAACATCAACATCAACAACGCGCCTTACACCATCAAGAGCGCATCCGACGACGACGAGGAGGCTGCCGACCTACTCCCTGCCATGGCTCCATCGACACCTGCCATCGATCCCCCCCCCAAACGTCCCTCCGACACGACCCTCGTGCGTCCAAGACCTGCCAAGCAGCCACGGAAGGACGCAGAAAACGACCCGCAACTCATTTGTATGTCCCATCCCCCAATTACGTTGTACTCGAACGACTGATGTGCACTTGCTAACTTCATCATCTCACGCTCCTTCGCAGCTCCCACTCGACCGGACAAAGGCAAGGGACGCGCATCAGTCAGCCTGCTCTCTGTGGTACGTAGATTTCATTCATACTCGTTTACCCTCCGAAATCTCATGATGGGGAGCCTGATAGATATCGACAAATACGTGAGTCCTCTCACCCACATGGTGTCTTCCGAAGCTCATTTCCGTGTGCCCACGTAGCAATGCTTTGCAACTCAGTCCGCGCGTCCACGATCTCATGGCCCCCACACCTTCAATCACCGCTCCCAGCGGGCCAGCTACCAGTGACCCATCCCCATCTCTCGCTTCTCCCTCCACGTCCACTCTCCCTGCAGTGGATCCCCTCGACCCCACCCTGACCCATGCGCATACAGGCGAACCCCCGGCTGTAGGCGACGGGGAGTCATCCGCGTCTCCCACACTACAGGTCCCTTTGCTACAGCTCAACCTACCCTCCCTGTCCTCGCTCCCCCCCCCTGAAGTCTCGGTCGCACCGGCGACAACCACACAAGGTCCCGCCGGAACACCCACGGAGCCGCCGCTCGGGACTACGATGACGTCCTCGCACGCGCCCGAGGCAGTAGCCAAGTCGACGTCCTCGAAAAAACCGCGGGCCCCACGCAAGGCACCTCAGTGGCCTCCTCCCGCGGATTTGCGCGGAGCTAAGTAAGTACGCCGTCTGTATACATGAATCCGACCAATAACCCTCTCACTCATGGGCAGGTGGGCCTATGCACGCAACTGGTTCGTGAAGAATGCAGGCACGGAGGCCGAATTCGAAGCCCATTATAAAGCGATGACTCCGGACCAGCGCAAGGTATATCGTGCTCATCAGTGGTGCCCGGTGCCCATGTACTCACCTCAATGTCCCCCTCAGAAGGCCGCACGCATACTCGCAGCATAGCATACCGTACGTTTCCTACTCACATCTTACATTCGAGTCGCTAATACCATGGTCATATCGTCGCCAGCAACCAGCGTCGCCCTGCGCACAGCTCCACGCCACACCCATTGCGAACGTGCACGGGCCCGACCGTGATCGCACGCACCCGGTGGCATCCCGCTGCAACCGACTGTTATCAAGTGTATTCTGTCACGCCTGAGTGTACCTGTATTATAACGTGTAGCCCTACGATTGTATCCAAATGAATACGAGTGGTTGCCGGGATCATCCAATGGTGTGATTCGCACCAAAACGACCTGCCCCAACTGAATCCGACCACACCCGAACCCGACCGACTGGCAACCGACGCTATCGACGCTATACGACGAGGTTTGTATGTCCTTGTCTGAGTTTACAGCGGAATACAGAGAAGTTCGGGGCATAGTCTAAGGTTTCGTATTCAATCGGGGGTCCCGAGTACATACAGTTCAAATCAGCTGAAATCGACTGAAATCACGCACGTTCTCACTGGGGCTCAGCGCTCAGCAGTGGAGTGCTTCCGGGTCAAATGAAGGAGGATCGCGCTGGTCGGTACTTGCACTGAGATACATTCAAACGGTACTCCCTTAGCCTTGATACTGGGTTGCGACACATGTAGCTCAAGGCTGACAGGAGTATCTCCAGTAAAAAAGGATTGAATAGATGGAAGGTTACTCGCCAACGGACGACACGTTGCGTCTGAGCCTGTCCGAGCCGTCTTGGGCTCGGAGCGCCGACCTTGCATGAGGATGCATCTGGAGATACACAGTGCTGAATCCGATACAGGCAAGCTTGTACATGGGTTATAATGCAGTATATGGGAAGATACACTGTGGACGAGGGAAAGCCACGTCTGCAGGAGGTGGTGGTGGGAGACGGAGCTGAGGGCTGCTGAGAGTCCCGGGGCCGAAGCGCGCAGGGACAGCGGGAGGCGTGGCAAAGTATGCCCGTCGCCAGTCAGCGTCGCTCGTTCGCAGACAGCTCTCGCCAGAGTCAAAAGTCCTCTCCTCTCACCGCCATCCCCCTGGACACGTCTCGCTCTCACCAGCATTAAAAGCGCATATAGTGTCCTCTCGCGCGCTCACATCGTGGCCTCCTCGAAACCCCCTACCCATCCCGCTCCTTGGACCCCAGTCAAAGTCGAAACGATGGACATCTCGTCAGTCGCCTTGTCGTTGTTCTAGTGCTGCGCATATGCTGAGCGGACTGCGCGCCAGTTCGGTTCTCCAGGGCGGGTACCAGCACCCTCTGTCTCGTTCGTGGCAGGCTCAGCGCACGCTGACCAAAAACATGTTCATGTACCCCATCTTCATCACCGACGAGCCGGATGCGCGCGTTGAAATCGCGAGCTTGCCTGGCCAATGCAGATGGGGCGTCAATAAACTCGAAGAGTTCCTCGGGCCTCTCGTGCAGAAGGGCCTGCGCAGCGTCATCCTCTTCGGCGTTCCGATCCACTGCAACAAGGTGCGTCCGTCTCGCACCCCCTCTCCATACCCTACTGATAAGAGCGCGCTCACTGCGCTGCGCACGCGTAGGACGAGCGCGGCAGCCCCGCCGACGATCCGAACGGCCCCGTCATCTCCGCGATCCGCAAAATCCGCTCGCTCTGGCCCGAGCTGTACGTCGCGTGCGACGTGTGCCTCTGCGAGTACACCTCGCACGGCCACTGCGGGCTCTTCCGGCCCGATGGCACCCTCGACCAGCCGCCGTCCGCGGCGCGCATCGCGGAGGTCGCGCTGGCGTACGCGCGCGCGGGCGCGCACTGCGTCGCGCCGAGCGACATGATGGACGGCCGCATCAAGGCCATCAAGCGTGCGCTCATCGACCACGGCTACGGCAACAAGGTCACGCTCATGGCGTACTCGGCGAAGTTCGCGAGCTCGCTCTACGGCCCGTTCCGCGACGCCGCCGGGAGCGCGCCCGCGTTCGGGGACAGGAAGTGCTATCAGCTGCCGCCTACTGCGAAGGGCCTCGCGCGTCGCGCGATCGTGAGTCCCCCTTATGCCCCGTTGTTTTCTGATGGTGGAATTGATTAGGGTGGTAGAAACGTGATGTGAACGAGGGCGCGGACATCATCATGGTGAAGCCCGCGTTGCCCTACTTGGATATCATCCAGGACGCAAAGGAGCTCGCTTCCGACCACCCTCTCGCTTGCTACCAAGTAAGCGGCGAGTTTGCTATGATCGTCGCTGGAGCTCGTGCTGGCGTATACGACCTGAAGACGATGGCGTTCGAGACCGCGGAGAGCTTCGTCAGGGCAGGTACGTATCAGTCATTTAGCTGGAAGCCGTGCGTCTTGTTTAATTCGTGTCCAGGTTGCACTCTCATCCTCACGTACTTCACGCCCGATTTCCTCGAGTGGTTGGACAACTAGGCGAACCAAGATCGGTGTCGAAACCCAGGAACTGGATGTATTATTATGCTATACTCGTGCACGTCCGGATGTACTCTGAACTCTGCAAAGCATCAATGTATTACAGCGGGTCACAGCTCAGTATGCTACAGCAGGGAGTATATGTCAATCCTGATGTCCCGGTGATCTAAGTAGTTAGAAATCACCGTCAATGAGTTCAGCGTCGGCGGTGTGGAAGGAATCATCGACTTGAACCGTAGGTGTCAGTGAGGCATTCCTAACCTACAACGAGGCATTGGCAGAAGTGATAATATACTATGAGGTCGTCTTTCCAGCTGATATGGGCTCATTACTTGAAGCGTACGGCAGTTGCGTGAGGGCGAAGCTGGCCAGGCCAAGGACTTGGAGCGGTCAGCAACGCGATTGATACGTATCGTGATACACAGACTCACCATAGCCAGTGAACTTCTCCAATGGAGTATGGAAGTACACGCTCGTGGTGTAGATGGAGAACAGTGATGCGGCGACGACTATGCTGGTGTACGCGACGGCCGCGCTGTGCGAGGATGGCCAAGCGCGAGTCCCAGGGAGACTTGCGAAAGACCAGCGCAGCTGATCCACGAGGAAGAGGACCGCGAGCGTGAGCAGGAAGATGTGTCCGGACACGTCATGGCCTTTGCGCAGTCGTGGCGTCCCCGTCCACTCGCCGTCCGGGAGCAGGATCGCGGCGGGAAAGAGACGAGGATGTGTGGCTAGCGATACGGTGGACTTTGTGTGGCAGTAGTCGTGAGGAACGGAAACCGCAGCGCCTGAAGGGAGGTGGAGGACACACTCGCCGCCGGTAGAAGCGATGAGACGATCGAGGACGGGGGGCCCGAAGAACCAGGCGGTGAACGCGAGCCAGAGACTGGTCGCGAGGGCATACTGAATGACGCGTCGTAGACTGCGCGCCGGCGCCGGGCTAGTGAGGAAGTGGAAGAGGAAGGCGGAACTTGTCCATAGCCAGAGCTTCTTTATGAAGTAGACATTGAGCGGGTTGTGCTTGGACGCGAAGTAATGTGTCTCGTGGAGATGATGGGGGAGTGCGGTGATGAGCGGGTTCGAGGTGTCGAGGTATGTGCTGTATGCGACAGAGTAGACAGTCCCATAGAGAACAAGGGACGTGGTCGCCGCGACGGCGAGCAGGCGGACGTTGATTGGCATGGGAGGTGGAAGAGAGAGGAGAGAACGGATGCAGACACGACTACCGGAGCTATGTATGTACTGGGTGCTCTCCGCGTCTATACGTCATTCCACTCGAGCGCCTGTTCACCCACCGTCCCGCCCAAGTGGGCCTACTTACCGTATGTCCATGCATAATCCGTACCAGGACAGTCTCAGTTCACGCTTGCAAGGGCCGACAGCTCTCTGATAGCGAGATCCCCCTTCATAATTAGCTAGAGCCCAAGGTGGGAATTAGGGTTTTGGACGCATCACACCCAGGCTTGCCTTGTCTAAGGGTCGGTCACCACCGGCGACCGCTCTCGAGTGTCGAGACGTGGGGAGAGTCAGCCACCCAGAGCCTATGATGTTACATAGATTGTCCTTCCCTACAACGTACTGTACACGATCCCTGTAGACGTCTTATGCCGTTGTTGCTGCTGCGCACCACTACCGGGTCGATCGCCTGGGCCATGCAGACGACTCGTTCCGCTCAATAGCGATTCCATGAATGTCTTCTGGTCCTATACGTTGAACTGAGGCGACGCGATGAGGATAAGGTCCAAGCATAAAATTCAGGCGGAACTCACCGCTGATAGGTACGACTCGGCGACGACACGCGCGCGAGCGTTGAGGCTCAACTTCATCTCGCTGATTTCCTTATCGACCTCCTCCATGAACCTGGATAACAGTCAATTGCATCCCACGTGGACGAGTAGTGGGGTACGCAACTGGATGATAAAATCGACGATCTTGTGCTTGAGCATGGTATCCGTGTGGTTGTTTGTGATCAAGAACGAGATGTCGTAACCCTGGGCAAAGGCGAGCCATACGTCTATGAACGCCATGCATGTCAGTGAAGACGTCACGAACCTTGACCGGTTTCCTCCTGAGGACGATGAAGCTCTCCGCTCGCTGCATCATGAAACGGGTGAACTTGTGGCACAGGATCCGTTCGATTTCGTCCGCCTGTTTGATCTTGATGCTTATCCGGACAGAGTTGACAGAGGGTTCTATGAGGACACGTTCGTTCTCATTTCGTGAGATGGTGAGGGGATTCAGGAGGACTTCTTTCGAGACACTGCCGGCAGCCACTGTTAGGCATACTACTACTATCAGTGTCATGTATATCTACGCACGCGACCTCGACCTCTGGCTTGTTGTGACGTTCTACGACCTAGCGGACCATCAACACAGCGCGCTATATACATCGTTACAGAAGACACATACTTGAGATGAGAAGTCCTCGAGGGTAAGCGCGGCGGTGAGGGTTGACCGGACGGCGGCGAGGTAGGGTCGTAGGACGTTGGACTAAGGCGGCAGGACGTGGGCATCAGCATTCTCGTTGTATAGATTGTCGTCGGTAGGACGCGCACCATGATAGGATCGGTCGCTGGTGTCTGGTCGCGGTCGAGCAATGCACTCTGTCTCCGAGTCCGAGGACAGGAGCGGATTCAAGCGGCGACGCTCCCGGAAGTCACGGCCCGGGGTCAGGCGTTAGGCTCAAATTTTGGACGCGTCTTGGGCGCCTCTCAAGGTTTGCTGCAGTCCGACACTGTTCCCCTCTCATTAATTCACACAAAATGGCCATCGCTGTTGGCGTCTGGTTCGTTTGTTCACTCGTTTCACGCGTATAACCGTCCTCCCATGGGCCTTCTTTCACACCTTCAGGAGTCTCGAGGTTCCTCCCGGTGATCCTATAGTAATAAACCCACCTGCCGACCTCAGGATCACCAACGTCGCTCTCGGCGACGAGATCAAGGACGAGAAGAGCCGCACTACCGTGAAGCTCGTGTACCGCACCCCCGGCGTCCCTAGTGACAGCGACGACGAAGACGACGACCGCGACGACGACAAATCCCTGGGCCCTGACGACCGTGACCCGTTGACTACCACCGTGTTGTGCTCCCTCACCTTGGGCAAGGTGTGTAGATTGCTTCCGTTCGCGGCCCCTCTCTGACGAACCCTGCCAGATTGAGCAAGCGACAGTCGATGTTGTTCTCACCGAGGATGCAGAATATATTATCGAGCTTGTCGGCAAAAAGTGAGTGCGCGCCCGATGATGTCCATATACACTCGAGCTCATGCGTCGCAGCACCGTGCACCTGACGGGGAACTATATCGGTGAGTCGCCTCTGAGTTGACTAGGCTATGATGAGATCCGCAGCTTTGAACGGCAATTCCAGACCAGCGCCCTCCGGACCAGGACCCCTTTTCCGATGAGGAGTCCGAGGATGACTTTGACCTGCGCGACGTGAGCTCGGACGTGGAGGTCGATCCGAATGAGTTGGACATTCCGACTGACGGCTCAGAGTATGTATAGTCGCAGATGCCACTGAACGTCGCTAAGCTCCATCCGCAGGCGGTTCGAGGAGATCGTCGACGAGGAGCCATCTACAGCGTCCAAGAAGCGGCGGCGTGAGTCGGACGCTATGGAAACCGAGGAGCCCTCGGAAAAGTCCTCCAAGGCGCAGAAGAAGAAGCAGAAGAAGCTCAAGAACGCCAACGGCGAGGCAGTGGCTGCTCCTTCGCCCGAGAAGTCTGACAAGAAGGAGGACGAGAAGACAAAGTCCGACGAAAAGGAGAAGAAGGAGAAAGGCGACAAGAAGAAAGACAAGGTTGGGGAGGTCAAGACCATCCAGGGCGGTGTGCAGGTGGTCGACAGTAAGGTCGGCACGGGCCCGAAGGCTAAGGCGGGTAACGTCGTGTCCTTGCGGTACATCGGGAAGTTGCAGAGTGGCAAAGTATTCGACCAGAACACCAAAGGCGAACCTGTGAGTGAACAGACACTTTTTTCGACTGTTAGCACCAGAAACTGATTGAGGTCTCAGTTCAAATTCCGTCTCGGCCGGGGCGAGGTTATCAAGGGTACGTCGTTATTCAGTGGTGGTAAGATGCGGGTATCTCACCCTGACATGGTCAACCAGGTTGGGACGTGGGCGTTGCGGGAATGCAGGTCGGCGGTGAGAGGATATTGACTATTCCGCCGGCTATGGCATATGGCAAGAAAGGCGACAAGACTATCCCTGCCAATTCAACCTTGATATTCGGTACGTCGCCCCATCCCAGCGGTTGATAGATTTTACTCATGGCGGATTCAGAGGTCAAGGTGCTCTCGATCAAACCCTGACCCCTCAGGTTGCTTGTATTGGGTACAGCGCAGACTATCGCCCTGCCAACAAAAACCTGTAGTGTACCTTCCACGCAATGGCTTGGAGTCCAAATGCGCACAGGACGGACGCTCCGTTTGGTACAATGTATTCTTCAAACGGTCTGCCATACTTGAATCAAGCTGAGGTGGGCTGGCCGAAGGTCAGCCAGTATTCTCGCACGACCCTGCCGGCGGTGGGAATGCTTCCTTCCAAATCATTCTCCAAGCACAAGACACGTTCCCAGGTCTACAAATGCTATCGCAGGCGGTCTCTCATCACAGCGGTAGCGTCGCACGCAGCCTGAAGAAGAAGCTGCGGTGAACCAGGTGATCGATCAGCTATCCAGACATAGCGTGAGACTCCAAGGGTGCCCCTGGTTAACAGTACTTACACTCTTTACCCTCTCCTATATTCTGCCTCCCTTTATCACCTCGCCCCGCTGCACTCTCGCATCTGTAGGACGTATGGCGGGTAACACGATTCAGTACTATCACCATGGTCGCTTCGCTGTCGCAGGGGGTGTCTTACCCGATGCGGTGACTGCTTACCAGACATACGGAGAACCGTCAAACCCGTGCATCGTGTTCCCTACGTGCTATGGGGCCAAACTTGGGCTAGGCAGTGAGTGCAACATTCCTTCAGCTTCTCGGTACTTACACAGTAGTTGTTTAGGTCAGCTGTACCTGGTCGGGGAGGATAAGGTGGGGCTGTCATGACATGCCCGACACGTGAACAATATAATGACTGAGGATACTCAAAGGCACTGGATACGAGGAAGTACTTCGTCGTAACTTTCGCGTTATTCTCAAATGGCGAGGTACGATATCTGTTTGGTGTACTATTGATTACATTTGAATTGACGTCGAGGGCATTGGCAGTCGTCGTCGCCTTCTAACACGGTGAATTCTCGCTGTGCATGATCTGGTGTCCTACAGCCCTCTACTTAGTCGCGACATTATATCATAGCCCGTGCCTTACAATGGGCCCTACTTTCCAGCGGTCTCGTACGAGGACAATATGTGAGTGTGGGTATGTGCCCCCGGTGGCGGCCAACTCAATCACCTGGTAGACGTGCGCAATATGCTGTCCTTCAGGACCTTGGCGTCAAGAAAGTCCGCTGTGTCGTAGGTTTCTCGATGGGTGGACAACAGGTGGGTGCCATCATTACTGTCGATGTTCCACGTCAGTTGGTGTAGCTATATATCCAATATTCGCAGGCTTACCACTGGGCGACAATTTACCCTGATTTCGTGGAACGGTTTGCAGCTATCTGTTCTTCGGCGCGGACCAGCCCGCATAACAAATGGTATCGCTGTCTCGTTATGACATTTCTTGCGAACGGGAGCGTTGATTAATTACGATCGTGACGTCTGAGCAGCTTCCTCGAAGGCCCTAAAGCCGCGCTGAAGGCATCGCGCGACTTCCACGATGGACACTACACTTCTCCGCCCGAGGTCGGAGTCCGGGCATTCGCCAGAGCGTATAGCGCTTGGGCGTATGGACAGGCGGTGAGAATTACCCCGTTCATCACGATATCGTCTTCCATCTCATCTGACATATTGCGACAGTGGTTCCGTGACCATCTGTACCAGATGGGTGGCCTGTGAGTGATTTTGTCAGGCGCAGTCGGTTCGCCGGTTGCCATTGCCGTGCCGAGTTTCAATCGCTGAACACTCCCCCGGTAGGTATCCGACGCTAGAAGCCTTTCTGAAGGAAGGATGGGAGGGGCGATTTGTGGCTAATTGGGACGCAAACGACATGCTCACGCTCCTCGATACATGGCAGCGTGGAGACATCTCCATAGTCCGGAACGGAGATGATTTCACGAATGCATTACGGTCTATCACAGCGAAGGCCCTGATTATGCCTTGCAAAACGGATCTCTATTTTTGTGTACGTGATCTACCGATTTTCCTCTGCGCGCTCGAATCTGACGTTTATTTGTGGACGTCTGTGGCATGTCCGGCATACGTGCCACTTTCCGTGCTGGTTTCTGCTCGGTCCGGACCCAATGACTTTGATCTGAAATGTACACGCATGTTGGGGCTGCCACCCTTGGACTCCGTCGGCGTCTAAAGCCCGAAGACAGCGTGAACGAAGTGTCCATGCTGAGAGATGCTGAGCTAGCGGTTATCGATAGTGTTTGGGGACACGCGGGTAAGTCTAACGCGCATTCACGCCACATTGTACCGCTGGCTCGCAAACTGAATTATTCTTCTGAACTAGCGGGCGGAGGCGCCAATGCTGCGGATGTTGCCTTCATAACGAAAAAGATCACGGAATTCCTAGCCTAAGCGCAGCAGAAGACTACACTACACGAGAGCGTTTGGAGAGCCCCGCGATCGGATGTCGTATGTTGTACAGTTACCCGTGGAGCCGGACTGAGCGAGGGTGCATGTCGGAAGTCGGCCTGACAGCTTGTCAGTCGATATGGCTTGCCGAAGGCACGTTGTAGGCTATACTTCGGCCAATATAACTACAAAGATACAAAGACGCACATAGTCCTGTTCAAGTAGAATGATATATCCTGACGATGAGGAGGCGTTGGTACAGGAGGAATTCGAAATGACAATCCTCCGTTTCCCGGAGATCATCCATCAAAATCGTTGACCTTTCAGCGCTATCGGTACTCCGCGTCGCTCCGGGCAGCAATTTCTACGTACCACTTCACCACCACCTCGTCTTCCGTTACTCGTTCAGCCTTTCTGTGTCCGCTGGCACCGAACATCATGCCTATCCGATCGGGCGGACTCAGGACATGACCGACTGATCACATCTGTCATCCTACAGTCTTCCAGCGGCCAAGCAGTCCTCTACTCGACCCACCACCCCTGGACGTCAGGGTTCCATGTCTCGACTGGGATGCATGTCCTCTTCAAGGTTATAAAAACACAACGTCCGTGCGTTTCTGTGTCTTGATAGCTTTCGGTCAAACACCTGGAATGGAAGATTTCCAGAGGACGCCGAAGGCGGTCGACCGCGTCTTGTCGTGGGCTCCAGAGCATTTGAATCGTTGTCGCCACGTCCTCCGCGAATGGACGCGTAAATGCGCTTCGAATGGTTAATTAAACCTCGTTGTAGCGTACTGTCAGAACAAGACCCATCACCTCTCTGGCCTTTACGCGCTCATACTAAGCCGGCACGCGGCCGCAGCAATGACATACCGATTCTCATGGCACCTGCCCCGCCTATCTAAGCGCAAGCAGTCTGTCGGGTACCATGCGTGCCGGCGACGATTGACCCTGCTGGCTGAGCGAATACTGACCGGTTCCAGCCTAGGATCCGTAGGCTTGGTTCGTGGCCTCTTGGACGCGCTTGCGGTGTCGGTTGGCCCGGGGTCATGAAGACAGTCGTATAAAATGAATCAGGCTGTCATCGGCTTCTCTGGCCGCGTCGCTTCCCGCAGTCTCCCATCTCTAAGAGTTCCTGCGACCCACGCCGCTCACTTGATACTTCAACACGAAGTGCGAATGAGTGTAGCCACATCGCGTCTTCCCTCTCATTTTGCCCCGGCGCATCTTGGATCTTCCTCCGCTACTCACTTCACTCTACCCCTAGCCTGCGGAGAGCGATGGCGTATGCTCATGTGTGTGCCAGCACTATCCCTCATATACCCCCCAAGGCTAAGTGGGGCGTTTCCGATATGCCGAACCTGTCTGGCAAGGTGATGATCGTCACGGGTGGGAACACTGGTATTGGGAAGGAGACGGTCAAGGTACGTGTGCGAAACTGACGTACTGTTATCCAGACACTGAGCATATGTATATGTCAGGCATTGCTTTCTCATGGCGCCAAGGTCTACATGGCGGCGCGGAATGAGACGAAGGCTCAGGCCGCGATTGCCGAGCTTTGCAGAGAGACAGGCAGAGAAGCCATTTTTCTGAGATTGGATCTCGCGGATCTGCAGTCGGTGAAAGCTGCAGCGCGGGAGTTCCTCAGGTCAGTCATAGATGACTACGCGTGGGCCGGATGCCGCGCTGACGAAAGTGTAGCAAGGAGAGCAAGCTCGACGTGTTGTTCAACAGTGGAGGGATCATGTTCCCTCCTGTGGAACAACTGACTGCCGACGGCTATGACCTGCAATTCGGCACGAACGTACTCGGTATGTGATCCATCTGCGTGGGATGATAGTTCGGTCACGAGTAGCTGATATCGGGCGCAGGCCACTTTTATCTGACGCAACTGTTGATCCCCGTGCTGCTCTCTGGCGCGTCGCATTCACCCGACGGACACGCGCGAGTGATCAACACATCGTCTGTGGGCCACGCTTTCGTTTCCGGCATTGATTTCGATACATTGCGTGAGAGTGCTAAACGAAAGAAGCTCGGCACGCACAAGCTGCACTTCCAAAGCAAGTTCGTAAGTCCCCTCTGTTCGGCGCAAGCCAATCTGTGGTCTACATGTGGCTGATCGACGCACCTGCGATGCCCAAGGCGACAGTAGTCTTCTCGAACGAGCTGCAGCGGAGGTATGGAGACCAGGGCATCGTGTCAGTCTCGTTGCACCCAGGCAATTTGAAGACAAATCTGCAACGACATGTGTCATCGGTTGAGAAAGTGCTGACGGTAAGTCATCAATGTGGTGACGCATTCTGAGTTATTGTCTTATCTGCAACGACAATATAGGCACCACTGCTCTATCCGGCATCGATGGGAGCTTTGACTCAGTTGTGGGCTGGTACATCACCAGAAGGCCTAGGATTGGGTGGAGGTGTAAGCCCCATCTGTGAGTATGTGACGCAGGAAAAAAACTGATCCTTATGCTCTTCAGTATCTGGTTCCGTGGGCCCGACGAGGGACGGCACGAGAAGAGACGCAGGATGGTCAGCTAGGGAAGAAGCTGTGGGCGTGGATGGAGAAGCACACAGGCGACGTCTAAGCACGAGAACGGATGTTCGCGTGTACTTATCTTCTCGCTGAATCCACATACGCTTGCTCTGAAGAAAGTCAGTGTTATACAGGCACGATTGGCGGACCGCGGTGTTAGCGCTGCTGGTAGCGGTCGAGATGACACGTGCACGTGACCGTAGTAGACGGGATGAGGGCCCGATTGGGAGCGGCGGGCGATGGCGGCCTCCTGCACCTGCCCAGCACACCGTCACAATCAAACATACAAAGGTGCCCGACATGTTTGGCGAGCGCAACCATCTCTCGTTTGACCACTCCCACCATGTCCCCTTCTCCTCCTAAGCGTATTTGTATCGTTGGTGCCGGCGCGTCCGGCATGTCCGCAGCCTACGCCTTTAGCAAGCACCCAGACAAGTTCACTGTCACCGTCTTCGACAAGCAATCAGTTGCGGGAGGAATGGCGACCTCCATCGACATTGACCCGTCCAAATACGGCGCTACTTACATCAACGACGGCGTCCAGGGCTGCAGTCCCGCCTTCGCCAACACGCTTCGCATGTTCAAGATACTGGGATTCGAGGCCACAGAAGTTGGCATGCAGTACGCTTATCATGCTATGCTCTCGTGTGCACAGCGCTCAAACAATACTTAGAATCAGCTTTGGAAAAGGCGAGGACTTCTGGTCTAACGTCTTTCCCTCCAAGCTCGTTGCAGAATACAAGAAGGACATAGCCAAGTTTGGACGGGCTCTTTCCGTCATCAAGACTTTCGAAGTGGCATTCGCCATGATCCCCGTTCATGCAATGCTGCGCATCTTTCGTTTTTCCTCGGGCTTCGGTGAGAGAATGGTCTATCCACTCGTCGCTCTGTTCTTCGGAACCGGCAATCAGACGCCGTATATTTCCTCGGCTATATTGGTAAGTGCAATCATTCGCTGGCTACCATCCCTTTGACCGAGTTCGTAACCAAGGAACGCGTTTTCATGGATCCGAGTATGAAACTGTTTGAGTATAACGACAAGAGTCTATTGGCCAGCATACCTACTATGTTGGCGTTTCCCAAGGCAAGTGGATATTATGTGGCATTGTAACGTCCCTGCTAACCTGCTAACCGCTTGGGACCAACCCAGCTTCATGATGCCTATCAGGCATGGAAAGAGGACGTCGAGTCCCGCGGAAATGTCCACTTCAAATTCAATTGCGAGGTGCTCCGTGTCGTGTCCCGTACCGCGAAGGAGTCCGGTCCGGTGCAGATCGAATTCAAGGCTTCCGATGCCGACTTCGGAAATGGGCCGCAGATCGCTGCTTTCGATGAGCTTATCCTAGCTATCGACGCCGACTCGGCGCTCAAACTCCTCGGAAAAGAAGCGACATGGAAGGAGAAGAGAATCCTTGGTAGCGTCAAATACCTCTACGATGTGACAATCACGCACAACGACCTCGACTACATGGACAAGGTGCGTCTTTCATGATCAGTCTGTGAACCTTATTCCCTAGTGAATCCTCCAGTACTACGAGATACGGTACAATCCCAAGCTCAACGCCCCGTTGGCTTCGGAAGACGATGCGCAACAGAGACAAGAAATGGAGGAGGCTTTCGATTTCGCTTCCAAAAGCTTCCGCCCGCTGTACTATACCATGCAATATGCGCAGGACCGTTCCAAGATCGAGATGAGCTTCGACCTGACACACTACCAACCTCAGTTCCGTGGGGAGCAGCCGGCAGGGCCTATTCCCTCAGACGATCCCGCGAACCAGCAATATAATGGCGGTTTACCCGACCACGCACAGAAGGCACGCGATGAAACGGCCAGGAAGGCAGGAGAAGCGGTAAGGACTGGACAGGATGAGAAAGGAGTCTCCGAACCCCCGCTGGAGAAGCATGTCTTCCAAACGATCTTTCTCGACAAGGACGGTAGCCAGGACCTATGGACGTTTAATGAAATCGACAAGGATAAGCGGATATGTGAGAAGTGGTGGAAGCAGCAGAGTCATCGCTGGCAGCATTACGCTACCGTTGTGCCGTGGATGATGTTCATCAACGGGAAGCAGAACACGCAGTACGTATCGATCCTATATGACTGGCACGGAAGCTCACTCCATCTTCAGCTACGCGGGAGCATGGTCAGGTATGTGCGCCTTTGCGACAATTTTAAACGCTCATATACAAAGCTCTACCCTGCAGTGTTGAACATGCACGAGCTGGCGGTAACCTCGGGTTTTGCAGCAGCATACAGACTTGGTGCAGATTACCCGTTTCATGGTGACGAGGATTGCGAACGTCTGTTCAGACTGTACCTCGGTCTGAGTCATGGGACTCGCATGGTACGGTCAATATTGTGCCAATTTGCCAATGTGGTGTTCTGACGACGCACTTGACAGCGTAAGGAAGATCGTAAGGGTTTCTTCGCTTGAGAAGTTAGGAAGTCGGTTGGCTCGATTTGGAATTGTAATCGGACAGCACGTAGAAGTGCAAGCAACAGCGTTCAATAAGAAGCACGTTTCGATATCATGCCGACACGGAGGCCTTGCACCGACCCTGTAACAGCACCTCTCAGAAGCATCTGGAGCGGGCTCCACTGGCTAAGGCAGGATGAGACAGTGGCTAACGAGATCGTCGTAGCTCACGGAGAAAACACGTTGAAACCCGTACTCCCCTGCCTCATCTCGGGACGAAGTAGCACTCGTGATATGAAAGGATCCTCGGACCGCTATGCTATAAACCTGCTGCTCCGACGGATGTTGTGTCCTTGCGTTAGCTCCCGAGAGCCGCGCGGCTGACTGATCAGCTGCCCGTATAAACGGATGCGAACGATCGCAAGTCAACCGCTTGAGCAAGCGGCTAACCAGCCGCGTAGGTAACGGCGCTCTGCTTCGGACTGATCCTCTCCAAGTCGATCTGCATGTTGGTCGAGGAAACACAAGCAGGAAGGCGAGGCGAGCAGGGAAGGCTGATTCATAGAAAAAGGATGAAACACCAGCAGTGTGCTCTGCTCGTAAATCGAGTTTGTTGCGACGACGATGCCGACAGCCGTGTTCATCTGGAGAATTGCCTTGCCTCCCCCAGTACTGCAAGGTCTCTGAAGTACCTTGAACCCTGTGCATGGGCATGTCGGACAATGCTCGTCGTGTCCTGTCAATCAATGGGCGTCCGGTGGCACCCAAGGGAGACGCACAAGTCGCTCGGAAGCAGGACTACCGACGCGAGACTTGAGCCTGTATGGAAGAGCCTGTCAGTCTCGTGTACTGAAGACAGTGTCTGGTCGAACCCACCCCAAGGCACAACGCGAGTCAGTCGAGCGTCTCGGCCCAGTCTCGAGTACACTAGAGTGGAGCACATACTCGTATTCAGTTCGAGAATATGTGTCATCGCACACGACCAGCAGGCGCACCTGTACGGTTCATACGAGACGAGACCGGCCACAGCGCTCCGGCCTTTGATTTACCCGCCTGCATGAGGTAACAACATTGCTGCCTGCTGCTGACCACAAGTGAGCGTACGTCATGAAGAGACGCATGGAAAACAATAGGGAAAACGAGCAGGCGCAGCAATGGATTTACCCGCTGGTCCCGACAACTCCGCTTGTGAGCCTGATACATGTGCATGGTCCGAAAGAGAACGGAGCCATTGGAATATGAACGGCTAACATGACGGAACACGAGGCTAGGAGGGGAGGAGATATGATAGAGAACGAGGATGAGGACGAGGGCGACAAGTCTGATTCTGCTGATCGGAGAAGGATATTTCGACGTACGTCTGCGGTCGAGCGACTTCCCGGTTGCCTTAGACCAACGCAGTTCGATTGTCCTCCCGGATGACGGTCAGATGAGCCGAGCATGAGCCATTCGCGCCGAAATTGACCTCCCTGGCTCCGCGACGGTTGTCCAAGGAAGAGCCGAGAGTTCACTGTGCACGAGGGAAGGAAGAATGAAGACATGGGTCGTGGTGGTACAGAGATGGGTGATCAGCAGCAACGAGGGAATCGGGCGATGACATTATGAACTGTACACGACGATACTTGCTCCTCCTTTCCTGTGCTAGTCATGCGAAGCCGGGTAGATTGAAGCCTGTCGCTCAGAAGACGGAAAGAATGTACCCGTTCCTCCGATAGGCTTGGGTAGGTATAGGGTGTAATGTTTAAGGGTACAGCAGAAGAAAGGCCCGAGCGCCGGCGGGGGTGTCTCGGGCGGACTATGAGTCGCGGAAACGGAAGTTGCGGACCTCAAATTGAAGTCTGCGTATTCCCGCATGGGCACTGACAGGATGAGCCGTGGCAATCCCAGTGCGGCTTGTACACACTGACCATCGGTTGTGGCGGACGATCGCGAGCGTCCGCAGAGCGAACATGAACAACTAGGTCGAGGATGTGATGGGCATAGGGGTATGAGCTTCGATCAACAAATATCGGAGAGCAAATTGTTATACGGCCCACCTGTGCAATAACTGATCCGCCAGGCAGGCTCCTTTGATCGATAATATGTCGAGTCGGCTTGAGCGTATAAAGTCCTCGGGTAACACAGGATAATGCACCATCTTTCCCCCTCTCAAGCATCCTCTCTCCGATACATCCAGCGACAACAACGCAACCGCAACTCCTCAATCACGTCTGCTGTCTTGTTCGACCGCTGGACGAGCATGGATTGGACCGAGCGACATTACCTCCGTTTTCCCGCTAGAAGCGGTCGTGCTTGACCATGCAGCGGGTCCTGCTCGAAGGACAGAATCGGCGGGTACGTCTGTTGAGTTCTTCAGCCGCTATACATCAACATGCATTGGTCATATTCACGGACTTGGCGTTCCCGACTATGGCGCTAGTCCCACCGCCTAGTCCTACCGCTGTTGTTGTTTTGTTGGATATCCCTTTAGGGTCTGGTAGGAGATCCATACCGGTATTAGCTGTCTGGGGATCTTCCATCTCATGGTCCGTATTCAGAGGCCTGTCTGAGCTACTCAGCCAGTCCCTGGTTACATACCATGAGAATGGAAGAGCCCTTGACCGAGTACGGGTCAAGGATCTTCAAGCCCAAATTGGCCCCAATCGCATCTGTCACTGAAGGAAGAAGATATGCTCTATAAACCGAGAGCACGTCCTGTTCTTGCAGTGCCACAGCAGAAGCGATTCGATAGAAAAGGCTCACCCACTGACCTGCCATTCTCCTGCTCGCTAGGCACCGTAACACAGGGTAACGCACCGGCATAGAGGCCCGCGCAATACCAGCTAGCGGCGCACCCAAACAGGAACTGCCCACACGGTCTCGTGCAGAACCATCGGCTCGTTGGAACAGATACACGAGGAACGTCGCCCGCCCGACGCGGCATATAATGGCAGTCGAACGCTCGCCGTCAATAACAGAATGCCGGGATCAGACGAGACCAGCCGAGCCGAGACGGGAAGAGATTGTGGAGTCTCACGGCGGTAAATAATAAGTATCTGGTCCAGCCATCACGCCGAGCGCAGAGGCGCAGACTACTCATACGTGTGCCCCAAAGGGCATGGGCTCTCCACAGGGTTAACAACTGTGTTGTGATAGCAGGAAGCGAGGCAGCGCTTCTTCGCTTGCTCCTCTCGTAACGCGCCTTCTTCTCAGTGCCGTTAAGCTTACTGGGTTACGTCGCATCAGTTGCAACTTCGAAGGTGAGCTGCTCGTTTCTCACCCCTCGTCACCAATAGCAAGAAGACCGCTTCCTGACAATTTGTTGCACTCAGGTTGATGGACGCACATCTTCTATACAGGTCAGGTATCCGTGGATCGCGAGGTTCGGCCTGACTTGCCTCTCTGTCTTGGGCCGCCGATGTGCATCTAGGGCGTGGATGCTTGATGGTGCGCAGCGTCTAGGGCTAGAGCGCAACTTGAAAGAGGTTCCTGAGTGCGGCTTGAGCTGAGGCGAGCGTCTTAGAATATGTATTACATGAGAATGTCCCTGTTTGCATGCAAACTTTATCCGCACTGTGATCCTGACGAAAGGAGCGCCAATGATAGCGTACCTACGCTCACTTGAAAGATCGTATAACCATCAGCCACGAGAGACACAGTATCCAGGCCTGTCGCGAACCGTCTCCATCCACACCGTCACGTAGAAAGCCTTGGTCGAGCACCACAACAGACGAGCCTTCAGCTTCCAGAGCTTCATCTAGCGAATGTGAACCTTCAATGGACTGAGACACAATACGTCCATATGCATTTCACCGGCCCTCTGCATGTCACACGATCTAACACTGACAGTCAGGAGTAACTGCAATCGCATTCGGAGGTGACAACCTCAATCAGTATTGACACTACATGATCCTATACACGAGTAAGAGTTCAACGCATCATCTTCGGAGTAGACTTCGCCGTCTCCTGATATGCTCAGTGGAATCTGCCGGGAACCACAGGGTGGGAACTTGATAGACCCCCGTCTACGGCCCACGCTTGTCCGTTCACATAGCTTGACTCGTCAGAGGCAAGGAACAAGGCAACGTACGCGATCTCTGCATGCGAGGCAACTTGAGCGACTGGTAACCAATGACATTGATGAAATCACCCTACCCTGAGGAAGGCCGTAGCGGCCCAGAGGATTGAGCTGGCCAATCTTGCCTTCGTTTCCTCTCGCGCGAGCAGGCTCAAAGACTCCGACAGTCATGCCCGTCTCGATGAGACCGGGACATATGGTGTTGACACGAATGTCCGTCCTCTGGAGCTGGTAGACCGCGGTCTGGGCAATGCTGTTCACACTTTTCGCAGGTCGTGTTGTGAGCATGTGCCATGGACCGAGTGGGGTATACTTACGCGGCCTTGCTTGCGCTATCTGAAGCGGTATAAGCATCGTATTCCCGTAGAAGATTTGATCGCACTCACAATCGGTCGAACCAGCTCCTGAGCGCAGTCCGGCGACTTTGGAGACGCCCTGTGAGACTTGCGCCACTTTGAGCTCGCAGCGGGGATGGCTTACCGGATGCGGTGAGGATGATGCTTCCTCCGCTGTACTCTTTACCGCGGGATGGGTTGGTTTGCTTCATCGCCGCCGAGGCATGCTTCACGGCGAGCAGACATCTTGGACACGTCTCAACACAAGACCTCAAGAGAATGGTGGCTTTGATACGCACGATAGTGAGTTGACGCGCATCGTCTCTATGAATTGCTTCGCCTCAAGGTCTTCAATTAGAGCAAAGGGAGCAATGCCGGCCTTGGGTAACGTAAGCAGCGGTGGAGCAGTAGAGTGGGACGGCACATACGTTCGCGAAGAAGACATCAAGGCGCCCCTCGTCATGGAGGGCTTGCTTGCAGAGGCCGGCTACAGCAGCCTCGTCAGCAGCGTCCGCTTGCTGGACGGTGACCTGAGCGTGGCTTTGGTGAATGGGACGTGAGCTGCTCTCGGTTGAAGAGGCTGACCTTGACGTCTGGGTATGCCTTTCCAATAGTGGACTTGAGTTCGGGGAGGTTGGTCGGGTCGTAGTCGGCAAGGTAGAGGTGACGTGCGCCTGCGAAGTACGTCAGAATGCTCGAGCAGGATACAGGCACGGAGGTTATGTGAGTGGGCGACCTTCGTGTGCGAACAGCAATGCGGTAGCACGCCTGTAGCAGCGATGGTGAGTTGTGGGGCCGTGAGAGAGGTGTACAAGAAGATAACGGACCCAATGCCTTTGAGGGAGCCCACCCCTGTGATGATGCAGACCTTGCCCTTGAGACGGGAGGTGCGCGGAACGGTCTGGAGGTGAGAGCGGATGCTGTCGAGCCTGGCGAGGGTTCTCTTGCGGAATTCCTCTGCGCTAGACATGGTGAACCTGACGGTGGTGCAGAGAGTCGTAAAGAGCTGGGGGCGGGTAGCAGAAGCCCATTAATTGTGAACCTGGGGGACCGGGACGTCGGTGTCTCTCCCTGGCCGAAATCAGCGACGCCTTCCCCGCGGGGTGGCCCTCGTGACCTGACGCGCCCCCACGCGACGCGTTCGCTTCTGCTGCTTCAGCCACTCGCCTCATCGCCCGCCTCCCCGTTCACCTCCAGTCCACCATAGTCTTCCGCCACCGTATCTCTAACGGTCGGCTTGTATGCACTCAGTCCATTCGTCCCATTGTTGACCGCTTCGTGGTTAGCACGAGCCCTTCTCATCCACAAGCAATTCACAAACGCGCCTCTGCACCACCAAAGCCACAAGCTGTCAGTTCTCAGATCCTGTCCATCTCCCGTGCGAGCAGGCCCTGGAGTCCCGTCTGCCTAGGTAGCGCAAGTATGTCCACCTCCCACTTACAGCCGATCGAGCTGCCCCTCGCCTTTCACACCCCTCCGTCTCCTCCATACTTCGCTCGGAATGCCGTGTCAAGACCTCTGGCTTCCGACAGCGACTCACCTCTCCTCCGCTCAATCCGCAAATCTCTCCGAGCCGCTCGCGGTCAGGACCCTTCCACCCAGTCCATCTATTATTCCCCAAGCGCAGACGGCGCGACCGGAGACGAGGTCCTCACCTGGGACTCCTCGACCGTCACTCTGACCCAAGGAGGTGTCCTCCACAAGAAGTGGTCTTTTGCAGACCCTGTCCAATGGGCATGTATCGGGTGGTTGTTCCAGTCCAGCCTTGTCCACACATCTACTCCCTCCACCCCCGCCTACTACCGAGAGGATCCTAGCGAGAAGATGCCGCTCGATATTGATCCCAGTGAGAGACCCATCTTCGGTGCCTTCGCACGCGCTCGCATGGAAAAGAAACGGGAGGAAGACCGAGAGGAGCGTACCAGAGGCGTCTTCGTCTTTGTCCGTGGCCAGACCAAGATCTACATGGACAACGGATCCGAACACACTCTCAATCTGCCGTTTCTCGTCCGACGCGCCTGGCCGGTCGAACCCCACGGTCTCTTCATCCAGCGTGTCGTCGATACCTGGGAGCTTGAGGAGATCAAGCAGTCTGGTCAAGCCGGAATCACCACCATCTTCACCCTCACCAGCCCCTTCTCAGAGCCTGCTGCCATCGGCCTGACAGACGGAATCAAGGGCGACTATGCTGGTGTTCCTTTGGAGTTGAAGCCCGACTATTACTCTGATCCGGTCTCCCTGCCACCCGATGAGCGTATCATTTGGGTGTCCCAGCATGCTTGGAAGTTGACCGACAAGCTCATCGTTACGCTCAATGCAGAGCTCAACCGTGTCACTATCTGGCGATATGTCTATGCCCCGCCGCCTCCTAGCTCAAGGAAGTCTAATGCCCGTCCGACCACGCACGCTCAGCACGCAAAACGTTCCTCGATGTCGGGGAACACGTCCGCCCACCTTCGACAGTCCAACGCGACGACAGACGACCTCCACCTATCTCCAGGTCGACCAGACACAAAACGAACATCTGCTGTTCCGGGATTGGCACCAACCCTCACGACGACTACGACTATGGAAGAGCTGATGGGCGGAGTCGTAGGAGGAGACCTCTCAAAAAAGTCTCACTGGAACCCTCCTTTCCCACTGAAGACGGATCCATCCGGCAAGCTTGACTTGAACACATGGAGGGCGTCTGAACCTGTCAATCTGGATGACGTCCCCGACCCTGCAGAGGAGAAGCGCATGCAGTCCCAGTTCTGGGCTGAGAAACTTCACGAAGAGACCCTACCGGAGGCTGCGTGAGTACGTGCCCCTTCTGCTGTTTTTGAATTATTAACATCGCTTCGGATAGCATCGCTGATTATGAGAACATCTCTGTCGCCGCGTTTGACGAGCGATGGGATGGCAAGAAGACCCGGTCTCTCCTGGGTATCTGCTTTCGCGCGACGGCTACTGTGCTGATATATGCACTCGAGAGGCGAGACGACCTGACGATGGGCGTTCAGCCCCTGACGCGGCTTCCTGCACTCGCTATTGCAACCGTCCGCGCGACCCGCGACTTCGTAGCCGATCTGCTTCTGTTGAAGCCGGACGGGAAGCTCGCTCTACTGGTTCACGGGACATTCGAGCTACCACTCTCCGTGAAGCTGCCGGTGATCCGCCATGGACGCTTTATCAAAGGTCCAAACAAGTCGCATGTCGTTGGGCTCGCTAATCCTGTGTACTCCTCTGTGTCCTTGCAACTTTCCGATGAGTCGACCGTCCGCGTCTCGTTAGATCTGATTCCTCGGGATCATTTGGTCTCCGATTGCCTCCTCATGCTTTCGTTCGTCTTTCCAGCAGACATGTTCTTCATTCTTCATCGAACGTTCATGGCGGAATGGGCTGCAACAGGTTTTTCGTTCATCATTGGAGTCGAGTTCAAGATTTTCGAGACCAGTTTGCTGCAAACACTTGGCCTTGAGACGGAAGGACCTCTTGAGACGCGTCTCGCAGACGATCCTTGGATCCGGCTCTCGGCGACGGAGTCGTTCGACAAATTCCAAGAAGATCCAGTTCTCCGGAAGCTGCAGCTCCCTGGTCCTCGACCTGCCGAGAACTGGCGAAAACCTTCGAGCAAACCGCATCCCCTTGTCAGCGCTGCACTACACGTTCTACACCTCGTTGCAGAAGAAAAAAGAGTATTCCTCCCCAGCTACGAGGGCCTCCCTCGACTGACGCCACTGATTTGTCGGCTCGCTATGATCGTCCGTCCGGAATGGGCGGACTACTGGAAGCGATTTTGCCCCAATGCTATGCAGGCATGGCCTATTCCTTCAGCGACAGGTACGCATATCCTGTGACTTAACTTGCGTCAACTCCTCATCCCTTGTCATCCCGCAGTGCCAGAATACATCGACGACCGCCTGCCCGTGTGGCCTGCGGACATGTCGAGCATTCTCTACGGGCGCATCAATAACCCGGAGTGGACGCTCCCTTGGCTAGAGAGCTGGAACTTGCACACACTTTATGGATATCCCGCAGCTTTCGTGTTCGGGCGCCAGGAACCGCTCACTCATTTGCAGGCCTTGAACAGGATCTACATGGCTTTGTCGGATGGGAAGACGCCTGACATCCGGAAGCGCGCCGAGGCAGGCTTGCGTGCCATGGAGGAGACTGGAATCACTCCCACCATTCTGCAGAACCTCTCTCTTGGTGTGTCCGCCCCGTTGCGGGAGGCGTTGCGAACAGCCCAGCTTTCACCTGCCGGCGACTGGTCTGTGCCGATCTATCAGCTCATTGGCAGAAACGACTTGGCAGAAGGCTTCAGCTCGAATCCAGCCGTCTTCGCGAACAGCGGGTATCGCTCCGTGCGAGAGATCTTGGTGAGCGGCCTTGAACGCTCGAGCTCAGGCAGCATGACCCTGATTGTGAACTTTTAGCATCCAAGCGTCCCTCGCAAGACATGTCGTCAGCTAATCGAAGATGTCCATCGCGTCGTTTCCAAGGATCCGACGAAGACCACGGGCGTAGAGCTCGACACGAACGACTTCACGCGGATCCGCTTTGGACAAGACAGGCGGCTTGAAGAGATTGCGCGTATGCTTTGCTCGGCTACTATCCCCCACATACGTGCCATAGAAAGGCCAGAGCTCAAGTGCGTAGTTGCCGTGTGGCGTTGCTGTTTCCATGCTAACAGTACGCGTTTCCGTAGTGAGGCAGAGCAATTGCGGGAACAGCAGCACCAAGTCATCAGAATGACCGAACGGACTCTTGCGCTGCCGCTGGGACGTGCGCTCTTCACTTTTGGGACCATCCCGATAGTGACGAAGGAGTCCTTCGCGATTCCCAAGTTCGAGTTTTCTGTGCGCATACAGCCAGGCAATCTATTACTCGCCCCCGAGGGTGGCAAGATTCCGCCGGAGTGCTTAAACTGGGGCGAATTCCACAACGGTGTTGCGGCTGGCCTACGCATCTCTGCCCAGGCTCAGTCCGTAGAGAGTTCTTGGATCAAGTTCAACAAGCCCAGCGAGCTGACCCCTGAACACGCCGGCTTCCTTTACGCCCTCGGCCTCACAGGTCATCTACGAGAGATGCTCACTTGGCACACCTTCGGCTATCTTACGCCCAAGCACGATATGACGTCCATTGGCGTCCTCCTGGGTCTCGCTGCAGCTAACGTAGGTACCAGCAACCGACATGTGACGAAACTCATCGCGGTCCATACGCCTGCATT
The DNA here is from genome assembly GCF_000275845.1 of Dichomitus squalens LYAD-421 SS1. Lineage (NCBI taxonomy): Eukaryota > Fungi > Basidiomycota > Agaricomycetes > Polyporales > Polyporaceae > Dichomitus > Dichomitus squalens. Next base: position 549,391 of record NW_006766885.1, read on the forward strand.
GCTGCCTACCCCTGACGTGGACCTCAATGTACCCCTCATCACGCAGTCGGCTGGACTGATGGGCATCGGTCTTCTGTACATGGGAACGAAGCACCGTCGGATGGCGGAAGTATGCCTGAATCAGATCAGCAGGCGAGACCTCTACCAGCCTGACATCAGCAACGAGTACCGTGAAGCCTACACCCTCTCTGCCGCCCTGGCTTGTGGCATGGTCTTGCTTGGGAAGGGATCCTCTATCCCTGCGGATCTGGTTATCCAGAGACGTCTACGCCTACTCATCCATGGGGAGCCTCGTTTGGTAGACAACGGGAGGCCTGCTCGTCCGACGTTCGACGTCAACTTGACGTCTCCTGCGGCCACCGTCACCTTGGCCTTGATGTATCTACGCACAGAGCGTCAAGACGTGGCAGACATCCTCACGATCCCGGACACGCTCGAAGCGATTAACCAGATTCAACCCAGCTTTCTCATGCTCAGGGCGATGGCTCGTGCGATTATCATGTGGAACACCATCCAGCCGACGAAAGCTTGGCTCATGGGCCAACTGCCTTCTGCGGTCAAGGCCGCTATGGACGCACGGTTTCGGGGGAAACAGGTGGACGACGGCTACGAGCTGGCTTACTACAACCTTCTCGCTGGCTCCTGTTTTGCCATAGCGTTGAAGTACGCTGGGACGGCCCGCGAAGAAGCATACCTCCTCCTGGTCCAATATTACGACATGTTTAGTCAACTGGCATACACCAACAGTGCGTGCTTTCCAATTCATTGTTCGTTCTCACCCACATCTGTTCCCAGGTATGGCGTATGACCAGCGTATTAAGCGCTCCGCGATACGGGAAGGCCTCAACCTCATCTCCGTCAGCCTTACTATGGTCATGGCTGGCACCGGGGAGATCAACTGCCTCCGACGTTTACGATATGCTTACGGAATGTACAACCATCCTATACGCTATGGTTGTCATGTTGCCAACCACATGTCTATCGGTCTTCTCTTCCTGGGCGGCGGGCGCTACACCCTCGGGACTTCGGACGCTGCTATTGCGTGTTTGATTGCAGCCTTTTACCCTCGATTCGCTCCCGTCTCCTCCGATAACAAGAGCTATCTGCAAGCTTATCGCCATCTCTGGGTTCTCGCTGTTGAACCAAGATGCCTCGTGGCCAGGGACGTCGATTCGCGAGAGGTCGTCTACGTCCCAGTCAAGATCAAGATCAGGGATGGAAAGGAGATTGGCAATGTTCAGCTCATTGCACCCACGCTGGTACCAGAGGTCGACAAGCTAGTCTCGATCAGAGTAGATACTCCGCGATACTGGCCCTTTTACCTGGATATTGCCAACTCGCCGCGTCACAGGGACTGCCTCTTGCGCAGTCAAACACTATTCGTGAAGCGACGTACAGCGTTCCTCAGCTACATGGAGGATCCCAAGGGTAGCCGAAGCTTGTTCGTGCGCTCTGGATCCTCCACAGGTGATGCGGCGACGCTGGATTTCCCTAGGACGACTGATCTCAAAGCCCATCCCGCCAGCGATCTACACCACTTCATTGCGTCCTCCTCTAATGATCCGCTATTCCTCGCTTTCGCCGACCGCTTTTGCAAGGACGACGGGGAGACGCCGGACGAACGACGCTTCCAGTCATACTGCCACGCTGCACTACTCGACAGCATCGTTCAGGACAAGCCGCAGACCCTCCAATCACATCTCTCCATCTTCCACATACGCACCGTGTCCCCAGAGTCGGCTTATTTCACGATGCGACTTCAAGACCTCAGGTTCGCCGCGGATTTTTATAGCAAAATTTACGATCGCAGATTCAGTGGGAGAACGGAGAATAACAGTAGACCTCCGCTGATAAGGGAGAACACACTCCTGGGCACTCTTCACGTTCTAGACGTCAATCTGGACGCTATCCGCTCGACGACCCTGTTTCAATCATTCCTCGCCCACTACGCTCGTGGGGAGGGCATTACCGGACAACAGGAGTCGTCCGCGGAGAGGATGGCTTCCCATCACTTGTCGTGGTATCTTCAGCGGAATAGCGTACCAGTGTCAACGGTGCTTGTTGTCCTCAGAAGTCTCGCCCGATCCGCTCACGACCGGTGCATCGTCGCTCCGCCGCCCGATGGCACTACTGACACGGATGTCTTGGACCAAGGGATCAAGGAGCTCCTGCATGCAACCGGGACCCAGATGTCAACGACTATGGGATCCGGATGGACGATGCGCTCATTGGACGAAGTGATCGCTGCTTGGAGCGTCGATTAAAGTCAGTCGCGCGATAGAGAAGTTGGTTCATGGAGGCATACGACGGACCGGGGAGATATGGTATTGTTGCCAACGATGCATATCAGCTGAGTGCTCGTCATCTATAGCGCGTTCTTCCGTATCACTGTTGTATTTTCGGCCTAGCATTCACGTAGGAAATGCGCGGACGGTCTACGGGAGATATTTGTGTCGTGAGATCGCCGTCGGACGCAAACCACGCAGTTTTCAAGAGGTTGGTGCAGGAAGCATATGCTCCACAGCTCCGGCAGAATGGCGCTGAAATCGTACCGTGCTGGCATAATTGTTAGTCAGCGTTACGGGTAGTAGTATCATCCATGCCCGTTGACCGCCTGCGATTTGTCGTAGATTTAGTTGCGAACGCACCTTCAAACACTTGAGCTGCGAATCCCCATTCCACGCAGAAGACAGTTGCATGACTACTTTAGCATAGCGAGATGACCATCGCTCCTAAGGCCCAACTCGTGCGCGTTATCACGTTGAATCCCTTCCCAGGCTCGGCAGCAAAGGGACGGACGAAATGCTTGGTCCACTCACGAGACACTTGGGCCACATCTGTTCAGGTGGCTCCTGGGTAAGTCTGGATTCTGACTTACTATGTACGACTGGCCTCGCCGAACAACACGTATGCTTCTAGTCTCATCGGATCGAATGTACGTCATGGTCGACTCGCGCTGAAAGAACTTCTCGCACGTACTTCTAGCAAATGGATGCAGGCCCGTATGTTCCCTGTTCACATCCCGAATCATGCAAATTCGTTCGGTCTCTCACCTCACAAGAGGGAACAAACGATCGCATCGGCATCTGGATTTCGCCGAGCCCTGCTCTATTTGCAAACGACCACCCCCGGCACTGTGACGAACCATATGTGTGAAGGATGAAGAGACGTCGATTGGTATAAGAGGCCGTTTGGCTGTCGTGATATTAGGCTCCCATCCCATTATAGCGCCTCCCGACCGCTACTTCAGCTAATGTCTTCCACTTCCAACACCGACTCCACCGCCTCAACCCTTCGAAAGGACCGTGTACGCCTTGCCGTACTCATGGCTCCCAAACCTGGCCTCTGCTTCGAAGAGTTCGACCGCTACTGGCTCGATGTACACGCCAATGTGTTCTCATCCATTGCCATCGCAAAGCGGAATCTGCTGAAATACGAACAGGTGAGCGGACCATCCAGACGAGTGTCTTAGACGAGTCTGGGACTCATCCACTGCGTTTCTATGCAGTTCCATCTCGACCCCAAATACGACGACGTCATTGCTGCCCAGTCACTGGCCAAATCAAAGTCGCCCTTCAGAGGAATCGCCATCTTCGAGGCAACTACACTTGAGAAGATTTTCGAGATCTTCCAAGACGAGGAATACCTCCGCGTTGTCGTCCCTGACGAGCTCAAGTTCTTTGACCATGAGAATGCACAAATCCTGGCAGGTCCGTTTGCTACGATAATTGACCTGTAGCGTCATGCGGCTCTCCCGCACGCCGCCTCAGAATTTGCGGTAAGCTTCAAGCGCATGTATGTTGCAAGTGACTTATACAGGCGCTTTTGACGCATATATTGTAGTTATGTCACGTAGTCCCGCAAAAGACATTAGCTCGTACGGTGTGGTACTGCTGCTGTATGCGTTGCTTGACCCGTCGTAGTACACGCGTTATTGTTTGTACTCATAGTTCAACCACTTAAATCAACCTGTACGCGTCCTGTTCGCTTGAAATGTCTTAGTGAATGTCTGCGGACGGCGATATTCAGAGACATCATCCGAATCACATAATAACTCAGTTTCTGGCCAGGCTATCAAGGAAGGTAGGCCACGAACCCCTGAACACACATACCTTTGTGAAGCCAATTTAGCTACAGCTACTTACCACACAGTAGGCATCGTAGGGGCAGTTGGCCACAAGCGAGCCCACAGCGCCAGGATGAGGTAAGCACTCTCACCGACAACGCGTTCGCGCGGGACCCAGTCTGCATGTCAGAATCGATTCAGTGGCGCCGGGGAGGACCACCAGGCTCTGCAGGAAGAATACGAATAGTCGAAAAGAAACGTAGGCATTCAATATGAAGAAGAGAGCCTGCTGTCAGGTTGGCACCGGTACTGTCAAGCAGAAGTCGAGGGCCGAGGCCTTGCTGAAACGCGCCAAGTACCAGGTGTTCAGCGATATGGAAAGACAATATTGACACAGGGAGTATAGTGAGGCAGCAGCGCCGTAAAGACGGTCATTACGTGAGTCTAGTCATGTCTCCTTGTCCATCAATCGTACAGGCGCAGGGTTGTGACTAAGGTGCATACGCTGTGGGGAAGAGCATCCCACATCAGTCCTGTTCATGCATACGTATCTGGAACGTTGGGGTACCTCTATGCCTTCTTATCCGTGTCAATGAATGTGATGATGGTACCTGGGATGAAACCCGTCTTCGAGCGATCGAGGAATTTTTGCTCATCGGGGAGACCGATGGCGTTATACTCTTCGCTCGCAAATATCTCCATAATCTTATCGTAGGACTCGGCCTCGAAAAGAGCAATGCCACGGTATGGAGCGACGTCGAAACCCATCGCCTTGGCTCCCTCTTCAAACTGGGTCGTGTAGTGATGCTGCGAATGGTAAGGCCAGTTGAGCTCTGTCGACTATGGGACGAATAGCAGTCGGGGCGAACGACGAGAGAGACCGCACCTGTTCGTACTTGAGGAGGTTCTTCTTCGTGACTTCGAGATTGGTGAACAGCGGGCCGTGGACCTCATGCCAGTGCTTGAAGAACTCCTCGTCGGAGAGGCCGGGTTTCTTGGCCATGAGGCCGATGAGGCGGACACGGTCCTTGCGCACGGGTGGGAAAGCAGTGGTGCTCATTGCGGACTTCTAGGGCGGGGAAGGACGGTGGAACACTCGGAGGGAGTAAGCCTGTGGGCACAAGTGAGAATGCGACAGTGGAGAGTTCGAGTATTTATGCCGTCGAGACTCGATGCTCGCAGCTGACTTCTAGGGCGGGAACACCGCGTGTCGCGGAAGCTCCTTGAATAATAGGGACTACAAGCTTATGACCATGATAGCCGTTTGCCCGGAAAGAATCATGCTGGACAGCAGCGACCAATGAGGATCGTCGCCAGAGGATCATAACAGACTTTCTAGAAGAAATGTTTCAGGGACGCTGTACGTTGGGGGAGCTGAGTGGGGACAGGAGGCTGTTCCAGGTTCGGCGCAAAACCCTCGCACGGGACGTTGACACGCGGACTGTCTTGGTCGAGACTAGAGGCCGTTCCTATAGCAAGCTGTACAAATTGGTACTTAGCGAGGACACGGCCGGACACGGCTGCAGGCGTTGTCGTGGAGAAACGTTGCGATGCTTATGGGCTGGATCGATTAGCCAGGCGGGGCGGGATGAGATTTAAGGGACCTGTTACCTCAGTTACGGCAACGAGCATACATTTGCGGACTGGCTCCAGAATGTTGATGGGTCTTGGACTCTTGGCCGACAGCAAGGTAGAAGTGATATGCTGCGGGGGCACGTGGATATTGACATGCGGTTTGTCTGACTGCCGCTGCGCATCTGAGACTAACTACAGCCAAGAGCGAAGTGGGAGGTCGCTGAAGCATTGTCTCCGCACCAGCAGGTTCTGCTGGGTCACGAAGGGAGCTAAAAGGCAATATTGTATGATGACGCAGGGGGGTGCGACTCAGAAACTACGAGTCGATGAGTGTCTGTCTGCTTGGGCGGTGAGTAGGGGGACTCGGAGACATTTGAACATAAAGAACAAGAAAACCACCATGGGCAGCTGGACCGGACGTGAAAAGGGTAGGCTGAGAGTACTTGAGCACCACTGTAGCTTGGAACCGTTCACTGGCATGAGCACAAAGAGTACTTCATGAGTGGCAGTTACGGACTGAGTACAAGTACTGGGGCGGCCTTTGGGTATGCATAGCTGAAAGAGGCAAGCTGACGTAATCCGGGCCGCGCTGGTGCTTGCCAGAATCTTTGGCCTTGCGCTCTGCGAGTGCAGTCTCTGCACTCGTCTGTCCTCGGTCTTCCCCAACTCCCTTCGCCATGTCTTCCAGCATCGAACTCATCAATCCCAAGGCAGAGAGTGTCCGCAGGGCAGCTGCCCTTCAGGTGCGTGCATCGCTCTCTTCTTTATCAGACAAGCACTCACATTTACGCATCCCTCCAGGTCAACACGACTGGTGCAATGGGCCTCGCAAACGTGGTCAAGGGAAATCTCGGTATACACACTCTGTCATCTGCATCCCACATTCTCGCTCATATCAGATAGGTCCGAGGGGTACCCTCAAGATGCTCGTCGACGGTTCCGGCCAAATCAAAATGACCAAGGACGGCAAGGTCCTCCTTTCCGAGATGCAGATCCAAAACCCTACCGCTGCCATGATTGCCCGCACCGCTGTCGCCCAGGATGATCAAGTCGGAGACGGCACCACCTCAGTCGTCCTCCTTGTCGGCGAACTACTCAAGCAGGCCGATCGATACATCTCCGAGGGTGTTCATCCAACCGTGATTGGAGAGGGCTTTGACATCGCAAAGAAAGAGGCTCTCGAGGTGCCCACCCTTCTTGGATCTCTCATAGCTTCTCAACTCACGCGTTCTCTATGGCAGTTCCTCGACAAGTTCAAGAGACCCGTCAACCTTGATCGTGCTACCCTCATCAATGTCGCATACACTTCCCTGGCCACCAAAGTCAACTCTGCCCTCGCGAAACAGCTTGCTGCTGAAGTTGTGGATGCCGTTCTCACTATCCGACCTCCTCATCCCTCCCCAGGTTTGATCGTCTATCTGACGCGTGACCTCCCTGCTCACGTCTGCGTGCAGATGCGCCTCATCAATTCCGTGAGCCTATCGACTTGCACATGGTCGAAATCATGAAGATGCAACACAGAACTGCGTCAGAAACGCAGCTCATCCGTGGTCTCGTCCTCGATCATGGTGCAAGACATCCCGACATGCCCAAACGCGTTGAGAATGCTTATATCTTGACCCTGAACGTCAGCCTGGAGTACGAGAAGACGTACGTTTATATGTATGATTCGTGCTTCGATCTAGAGAGCTCAATCGCGCCATCCAGGGAGGTCAACTCTGGATTCTTCTACTCTTCAGCGGAGCAGAGGGAAAAGCTCGTCGAGTCGGAGCGTCGGTTCACCGACGCGAAGTGCAAAAAGATCGTCGAGCTCAAGAACCTTGTATGTGACCAGGCCGTAGGCAGCAATGAGAAGAAGAAAAACTTTGTCGTCATCAATCAAAAGGGCATCGATCCTCTCAGCTTGGATATCTTGGCGAAGAACGGTATCCTTGCCCTGCGTCGCGCGAAGCGACGTAACATGGAGCGGTGAGGACGTCTGCCTCGCATTTTCTCGTCCACGTAGCTGACGTAGCATATCGTATCGGCAGATTGCAGCTGATCTGCGGAGGCACCGCGCAAAACTCGGTCGATGATCTCACGCCTGACGTCCTCGGATGGGCAGGGCTTGTGTATGAGCACACGCTCGGCGAGGACAAATTCACGTTCGTCGAGGACGTCAAGGATCCAAAGAGCGTGACGCTCCTTATCAAGGGTCCCAACCCGCACACCATCCAGCAGACTCAGGACGCGCTTCGCGATGGCCTCCGCGCGGTCAAGAACGCACTCGAAGACGAGGCTTTGATCCCCGGTGCGGGTGCGTTCGAGGTTGCGTGCGCAGCGCACCTCAACGGACCTGTAAAGAAGTGCGCGAAGGGTCGGGCGAAGATGGGCGTCCAGGCTTTCGCGGAGGCATTGCTCATCATCCCCAAGACCCTTGCCGCGAATGGTGGATACGACGTACAGGACGTGACCGTTGCGCTGCAGGACGAGGCAGCTGATGGCAACGTAGTTGGCATCGACCTCGAGTCGGGCGAGCCATTTGACCCGACTGTGCAAGGCGTATGGGACAACTACCGCGTGAAGCGGCAAATGCTCCACTCATGGTCGGTATTTGTATGCTACTGTCGCCGACCCTATATGCTAACGTGTCTCGTTTAGTTCCGTCATCGCGGTTAACCTGTTATCGACCGATGAAATTTTGCGAGCAGGACGTAGTTCATTGAAGCCAGATGGGCAGCAGTAGACGATCATAAAGCAGGTGTACTAATACAGCAGCGATCCAAGCATCTATCTCACCATACGGACTGTCCCACCCGAGCCGAACACTGATCGATATTAGACCGCTCAAGACAGCACTTGAGCACGTATTAGATACATGTACAAAGGGAAATGGAAGGTATATGCTAACAGAACGTAAGCGTTGAAGCAGAGGCGTCGTTACATGCGGAGTCGACAAACCGGAAAGGAAGCGTGCGAGATACCGGTACAATAAGGAGCAATAAGAAAGCGCCAGTCATCGTTCTTGAGGCTCTAGTGTTCAACACATTGTCAGACGTAAGCACAGAGGGGACAGGTACGTTCCCTGCAACAGAGGAATAAACACGATAAAAGATCTGTTCAGTCCGCATCGTCAGAGCTCCCATTGTCCCACCCCGCGCGTAGGAGCTTAGTGGGCGCTGGCGGAATGTCCGAGGTGACCGTGAGAGTAGTGCTATGATGAAGGAATGGCGCATTCATAGGTAGCAAGACGGTCTGCTGCCAGGTCTTGCTTGGTGGCTTCTGAGGAGAGGGGGGCTTACAGAGAGGGAGGGAGTTGGTTGACGAGGGTCTCGGATCCACGTTGAGAGGAGGAGCATCAGAGACGGACACGAGTCGTTCGACAATCTGCTCGGAATCGTCAGTTAAGTCGAGCAGCGCAGAAGACGCTGACGAGGACCGACGGCCGGGTTTGTAGATCGATAATATGCTGGGACCACGGAAGCCCTCCTAGAGTAGGAGCGTCAGATGTCAGCGCCACCAACTAACCTAGCGCCGCCGTGGTGTTGAGCTGAACTTACCTCTTCGGAAGAAACGTCAGGATCTACGCTTCCATGAACAGGCTCAGGGTCTTCAGTTCCGGCAGATGCTTCGTCTGGATCAGCTTCGAACAAGTCCGTGAAGCTAAGCATCGTGGGTCTCGACAGTGCTTTCCCCTCGGACGGGTCTCCGGACTCGTCCGGATCAGCCGCAGAGGACGGGGTGGGACCCCATCGCCGCCTGGACATATTGAGTGGATTAGGTTTATAGGCCATAGACCGAGACCCGGCGTATGCAGATTTGACCATGAGTCTGGGACGGACAAACATCCGTTCCGTGTCTTCGTCCGACTCGTTCCCTAGATCCTCCTGCTGATCTGATTCAGCAGGATCGGCGTCGCCAGAATCGTCAGCGACAGTAACAGGATGGTCGGCGTCGTCCTCCGGGGTGACCGGCAAGTCGGTGTCGTCCTCTGTGGAGGAAGACTGCGGCAAGTACAAGTCTTCGGGGGCCAGGATCTCTTCTGGATCTTCGGGAGGGACCGACGAGGTCCACTTGCGGCGAGCAAACGTGAGAGGATTGGGCCTAGAAAGGAGGCCTGCTCCGCTCTTCGACGCAGTTAAGAGTGGACGCCGAAACGGTTGGGGGTCTGCCTCCTCTTCCGCCTCCTCCTCATACGATACGACAGACAAGTCCGCCTCTTCACCTTCCGTCTTGATCTGTACCAGCAGCTCATCCTCCCTCTCGGCATCCACTTTGCGCCGCTTGCTTCGCTCCTCGTCCTCGTCCTCGTCCTCGTCTTCATCTCCCGGATCGTAGTGAGGCCGCTTCGGAAGCTGCGATGGCGTCTCGTTGCCGGCGCTCGCAGCTGCCTCGACCGCCTGGACCTTCGCCGCCTCCCCTTCATCACCAACTCCAACGTTTCCGCTCGGCACCATCTCAGTCGCCTTCGGCCGCACCTTGTTCGTTCTCCGTCCCCGCGCCATTTTCCGGCCACCGGCGCCGACGCAGAACTTGCGCTGGTATCGGCCGTTGGTCGTCGCCTTTTTACCAAATCTGCCGTTCGCCTCGCGCGGTTGCGATGCGACTGCGAGCGACTTTGGCGTAGGTAACTTGGGTGCGGCCTCCGTCTTGATAGACACGGGTGTAGACGGTTCCGGCGGCAGTGCGCTTCCGAGGCTGCGGAGGTGATGGCGGTCGTTCGCCTCGCGGTGTGGTGCGCTGAGAGGAGAGTCGGAGGAGTCAGAGTTTGAAGACGCAGAGGAGGTTGAGGCGGTAGAGAGAGGAGCCTTCGACGAGGAAGCAACAGGTGAGCTCTTGCCTTTCGACGGAGGCTCGCTCTCGCGAAGCTTGAGGCTCGGTACGCGCGTGCGGCCGCTGCGTCGCTCGCTGACGCCTAGAAGCTCGCGTGCCTTGGTCGACATGCCCACCTTGTTCTTCGGCGGACGTCCGCGCGGCCGACCTGTAGCTGTAGAAGCGGAAGCAGAGGCAGAGGTGGTGGCGACCTTCTGCCTTTTCGGCGCCGGCGCCGGCTCTTCGGCTTCCACGGTACGTTGTCGTTTGAGTGGTCGCTTCTCAACGGCTGAGGCAGAGCGAGAGCCCAATGCAGCATTCGACAGCTTGTGATGGAGAGATGGGAGCGGCTTGTGCGGTGGATGGGCCGGCGTGTTGCTCCTATTCTCTCGTGGTGCAGGGACGAAGGCCGGGGTTCCGTCCGTGGGCATGCGCTCTGGCCACCGAGCCGCGTATATAGCAAGATGGCGCATACATCTACACGAGAGTTAGGCACGTCAATGCAACTGATGAAAAATTGCGACGCACCTGGGGCACTCCTGCTCAACCTGCTTGCGAGGCCTCCCTCTTTTCCCCGTCTTCTCCGGCAGTCCGTTCCATACGACCTTATCGTCCACAGAGATCACGGGGAGCACGTTCTTGCAAGTCATGCATGTCGGAAGAAGCTTCCCATCTACACCTCGAGGGCCGTCCTGCGGCTTCTTCGCAAGCGCGTCGGGCGCGTCGAGAGCGGCGGGCATGACGGGACGCCGTCGCAACAAACGCCCTTCCGATTCGGGATCCTCTTTGCCCTTTCCTTTGAGGTCTGCCAGGTCGGCGGTCGACGTGCGCGCGGACGCTGGCGCCTTGCTCTTGTGGTCGCGCATGGGAGTACTGACGCGCGACGCAGAAGACGCAGCGTCCCCGCGGACACGTAAACGAGAGGACGATCGAAGAGTGGGGCCATCTGCGACAGAACCGTTGTCGGACGTGAGCGGAGGCGTCTCGAGTTGACGAACAGCCGATGCGGAGCGCGAGCTCGGGGCGCGCGCCTTGCCTTTGCCCTTGCCCTGCCCGCTGGCGGTGCCGCTGATGCTCGCACCGACAGTTTCGGACGCAGCTCGAGCCTTCTGAGCACGGGTGGAGATGGTGAACGTGGGCGTTGTTTTACGAGGGGTAGACGCTGCTGAGGCGGACCCGGTTTCATCTGGGAGAGTCTCGGTGTCAGGAGTGAGGAGACCTGTGCGATTCGATGGACCTGCGAGGCCTGGTGCTGATGAACTGGAGCGCGGTGCAGACGTGAGTTCCGATGTGGCGTCGGGCTCAGCTTCGAGTTCAGCTTCGACATCCGCGTCAGAAGCGTCGTCTTCTTCGTCGGGCAAGACCGCATACACGCCGCGGCGAGTCCGCCTCTCGTTGACGTTGACACTGGCGGAGCGGAATGGCGCATCTTCATTGTCTGTCGTTGAGTCCGACTCGTCCTCGTTATCCGAGGACGAACCGTCAGGAGCGGAACCAGAATCGGAAACCTCTTCGTCATTGTGCGGCGCGTAACCACCGCGGCCGTTGAACTCGCAGGTCTGGCAGAGACAGTGGCGATTATTGCGACCGACTGCGTAGAAAACGGCAAAAACGTCAGGGCACGAATGTCACGGGGCGTGATTGGCAAGGGCCCGTGAAAGGTACATACAGTATCCGTCGCCATAGTGCGCTGTCACTTCCTCTCCGACGCCTATGTGCTTGATGACTCGAAACGTGATGTACCGTCCTTCGCGAAAGAGTTCGACGTTGTGGTCGCAGTCATGCTGTGCGAGTGTGAATGACGTGTAATGAGGGAAGACACGGGAGGTGAGATGATCAGCACATAGACGGAAGAATTATTGGCCAAGCGAATGTGCTGGGAAGCGGTAGAGGACGAACACTCACATTGACAAAGCGGGCGGGACCCAAGAATAGATGATTTTTCTTGAGCTGTTTGGAATGGATGACGCTGAAATCGCGACGAATTCCGACGCTTTCGGGGCGACCGATGTCAGTGCCCTTGAGCTCTTTGTCCTCCTCTTCGGTCAAGTCGGCCATGGAGCCCTTGAGCTCGGAGATCACGGTTCCAGGAACCAGAGGGCGGGTGGCGAGAATGCATAACTCCGACTTGCCGGTGCGATGGGAGTAGCGGGAGGTGTGGGCGATCTCGATGGAACCAGAGGGCAGGTAGAGCTCAAAGTAGCGGGAGGCGTGGCTAGAGAGGGAGGAAGCGCGTCAGGGAACGCGCGTGTGTGATGGAATGGGAGGGTGGCGACATACGTGGCGAACGCGTTGATTTGCTTCTGAGTGTAAGATCGGACATAGTAACGTACAGCGGCGAGGCTGCGCGGGAGAAAGAGGGGAAAAGTGAGCTGTGGCTGTGGTTGGGAAGGAGAAGAGAGGGACTGGCGTACGATAGGAGATCGTCTACGGCTTGGCGGATAGCGGTCTGACTGGGGCCCTTGAAGGCGACGAGCTGTTGGGGGAGAATGTGGGGAGGTGAGGATGCGGGGAGGCAAGGACGGATCGTAAGACGTCAGTGGGTCGTGAAGAAGACGGGGAGAGACTCACACGTCGGACAATCTTCATGAGGTCCTCCGGGTCAGTCTTGGGGAGCCTCCTGGAGGGGTCCATCTTGTGGACGACGAGAGGAAAGCCGCCTGTGCCGAGTTTCTCAACGAGCAGGTGGCTGAGGAAATCGTCGTCGCGCGACAGGTCGCGCATGTTCATGATCTTGGTTGGGCGCCATGCGCCCTTGAGGACGGAGGACGTGGAGCCCGCGATCGCGGGAGGCATGGTGGGCAAAAAGGCCCTGCGCGAGGGGGTGAGGAGAGGCGGGAGGATGGGGCGGAGGAAGATGGAGAGAGGAGAGAGAAGCGGGCGCAGACGCGGACAACGCACTCAGCCGCGCTGGCCGTGAGCTGAGACCGTTCGGGACAAGGCCACTGCGGTCCGCCCTGAGCGTCTGCACCGGCGCTCACTCACTGCGACTCTCTCTCCCCGACGCCGTACCACGCGCGCATGCACGGCCCACGCACATGGCAACGCTCACGATACTGTGGTCGCATCTTACAATGTACATCCTAGCAGTCACACTTTCCGATCGGTAGCATCGCATGGACGGAACATACTCATCATACAGTAGGTGCAATAGTACCAGCAGCAACATGCGTCGGCGTCGTCATCATATCGGCGGTTTTCATGCATACACCCAGCCAGCTCGCACGTCTCCGTCCCACATCCGCCCAGACGGCCTCTCGCACTGCAGTCCCCACACATCACGCGACTCCTTATGCCGCATGTGCGTGCTTCTGCTTGCCCGTCCTGATCTTCCTCAGGTAGAACTGCCATCCCATGTGATACATGTTAGTATGCAACTTGTCTTCTCTCCCCCACGCGCCACCGTACGCACCTCGAGTTCCCGGCCTTCCAGAATGTACCCGTCCGCCCGACCCGACTGGCCAGGTCGGCTGCTGATCGCAGCGTACAACCGCCCCGCCGCAAATTGCGTCTCAAGCAGAGGGTCGATCTTGGCATCTTCATGTCACAACCATCCGCACATCATCAGGTCCAATCACCCACACATGCAGCAGCAGCGACGTACCCTTCTTCCGCTCCTCCAGCTTGCGCACGACATGCTTGGACTGCTTTTTCTCCTCCTCGCCCTCAGCAGCAGCATCCTTCTTTCCACCCTTCTTCGTCACGGGTTGGGCGTACTGTGGGAATCGTAGCGTCAGCTCGACAGAAAAACGCATCACATAGCAGACACGGTCTGTCACGTACGTGGGCCTCGTACCACTGGCGGAAAGGGGCCGCATCGACCTGGATGATGGCATTCTTGACGAGAGTGTTCGTCCGGACAAGCTCATTGTTGGACGCGTTGTAAACCTGCGCGAGAAAGCGTCGAGACAATTTTTGTTAGCATGTTCCCGTAGGAAAAAGAGGGCAGGGACGGGATTGGGCAGTGCGTGCAAATTGCATGTCATGCCGGGAGAACCAATGAGGAGTGCTTAATCGAGACAAGACTTACGACACCGATGATACGGGTCTTCCTTGTGACAGACTCGCTGCCCCATGCGAAGTTACCAGAGTCGAGACGGAGAGCGCGGTACTTGAGGTTACCGCCACGAACACGGACAGTGTGGATGCGCTTGGGGCCAAGCTTGGTGCTGGCAGCCTGGCGACCGAGCTCGAATTTTCTCTTCTTGCGGTAGTGGGGGCGTTGGGCACCAGTATGCGAACGCTTGTGCCGCGAGGAACGGGAGATACCTGCAGATTACGGACGCGGGGCGGATTGAATGTAAAGGTAGACGTGATGCAGAGGCCGCACGATATGCAAGGTCAGTTCTGCAGACATACGAACAGAGGGACATCACTGACCCATGGCGGATGGTCTTGAGGCTTGAGGGGACGGCGTCCTGCAGCGGCGATGTACGGTGGACGACGGATTACAGTTTACAAAACAAAGTTTGATGGAGGAGCAACTCCGACTGAATCTGCAGCCACCGCCATGCGCGATGGGGAGACGCCCATCCCACGAGCGCTTGAGACTTGGCCGTGAGTGCCTAAGACTCTCAGTCTGGACCGACATTGATGGACAACGCGCAAACCACAGTCCACCCCTCCTCCATTTTGTCTCACTGGCTATCTCACTGACTAAAGCTTGCACGCCATATACACCGCCGGTCTAACTCACTGTTTGTCGCCGTCCTTGAGCTCCGGCATGGAAGAGCGCTGTGGATCATAGCCACCTTCCTGATCCAATCCTCCATCTTCGCAGTTCCTCACCCCGTTCGCCTTCATCGCCGACATTGTGGAGGTTCACAAATTGCTACGGTGTTGTGCGCTCATCCTGGGAACCCCTAACGCCCTGTCACCAATCCCTCAGTACCCCTCCTGAAGCGCATTGATACATAGGACGCCTGGCAGGAACAGCCCGGGGAATAGAAGCCGAGAGGGAGCAGGAAGACGTAACGTGCCTGTCTCATTCGCCCAGCTGTAGTACCTCGCACAGTCTTCCTGTTTCTACTTCCTTGACCTGTCATCCTATCCTCTATCCGCGCGGGTCATGATCTGCCACGCGACGGACAATGTACGGTGTCGTGAACCCCATTGCACATATTCTCGAGATGCCATACACGCTTCAAGTTGCGACGCGGGCGCGCATTGGAATCGATAGGCTTGGGCGTTGGGCGACAAGGAAATCTAGACTGCGCACTCGCGTCGACGATGATCGCCCGTGCACATGGCTTCTTACATCGACCGCTACTTAAGGCCAATCCCTTTTTCGACATAGCTCGTCGACGACGCCCCTCTTGTCCTCAGGGTCGCCCCTGCCGTCTTTTGAGTACCTCGCTTTCGCTTCCGCCCTTGTCACGACATGTCTCTCGCCGCCGCTCACCTTTCCGAGAAGGCGCCTCGCACCAGGGGCGTCTCTGCCATGGTATGTCTACCATCTGGGATCGCCTCGCACTAGTGCCCAGTATCACCCATACATCCCACCCGTGCCATGGCGGCTGTCGTTACCCCCAGCATATGTATAGGCTGCTTGACATCTTTCGCTCATCCGCCTCTCGAATCGTATAGCACTTCAAGAGCGCGACTACTGGTGTCGCGACCAAGAACATGCGAAATGAGCTCAACAGACTCGTGAACACCGTCTCAGACCCCGCGACGAGAAAGGTACGCACCTGATGGCACATCTCTCCACGCTATAAGCGACCCACGTTGACTTCAAAACATGTAGGCGTTCGACACGGAGATGCAGTCCTTCTTCTACCTCTTCACTCGCTACCTCGCCGAAAAGGCTCAGAACAAGGAGATGTGAGTCTACCGGTTCGCCATGGTCTCCGAACTCGTGTCGACGACAATGTTGCGTGCCAGCGATTGGGAACGCATCAAATCTCCCGCTGCAGACCAGATCGTCTCATACGATGACTTGCCCGCTACCACGGACCCCAAGAGTCTGGACAGGCTCGCCGTCCTTAAGGTCAACGGGGGTCTTGGGACATCCATGGGTATGCGTTCCTGGGAGCCGGAATCTGCAATACCTTCTGACGCTGATGTCTTCTGTTCTTCACTAGGAATGACCGGCGCAAAGAGTGCCCTCGAGGTCAAGGACGATATGACTTTCCTCGATCTCACCGTGCGACAGATAGAGCACCTCAACACCACCTATCGCGTCGACGTGCCCCTGATACTCATGACATCCTTCAATACTCATGACGACACTCTCCGCATCATCAAGAAGTACGCAAACCAGCAGCTTCGCATTACAACATTTAACCAATCGCGTTACCCTCGCATCGACAAAGAAACACTTCTGCCTCTTCCCCGCTCTGCGACGGACGACAAGTCCAAGTGGTACCCACCCGGTCATGGTGACTTGTACAACGCCCTATTGCACTCGGGCGTGCTCGACCAGCTTCTGGCTGAGGGTAAGGAATACCTCTTTGTATCCAACTCGGACAACTTGGGTGCTGTCGTCGATCAGAAGATCTTGCAACACATGATCGACACGAATGCAGAGTTCATTATGGAGGTGACAGACAAGACTAAGGCTGACGTCAAGGTACGGGAGCGTTGCACCCACTGTGGTATGACGGCTGATGCAAGCTGCGTCCAGGGCGGTACCCTCATTGATTATGAGGGGAACGTTCAATTGCTCGAAATCGCCCAAGTACCGTCGGAACACGTCGAGGATTTCAAGTCTGTTCGTAAGTTCAAGATCTTCAACACGAACAACCTGTGGATCAACCTGAAGGGTAAGCATATGGGGTGGAGGCCCAATGAGCAAATAATTGCTGACATACGATGGCGTGAAGCGCTCAAGCGCATCATGGAGAACGAAGGCATGGAACTCGAGATCATCGTCAACCCCAAAGTTACAGAGGATGGCGTCTCGGTCATTCAACTGGAGACCGCCGCGGGTGCGGCCATCCGCCACTTCAAGAACGCACGCGGCATCAACGTGCCCAGGAGCCGGTTCTTGCCTGTGAAGAGCTGTTCCGACCTTCTGCTCATCAAGAGCGACGTCTACTCGCTTGAACACGGCGAACTTGTGATCAACGAAAACAGGATGTTTGGCACGACGCCTGTTATCAAGCTAGGCGACCACTTCAAGAAGATCGCGCAGTTCCAGAAACGGTTCAAGAAGATACCCAAGATCATTGAGCTCGACCATCTGACGGTCACTGGCGACGTGTATTTCGGCCGAAATGTGACTCTCAGAGGCACTGTCATCGGCAAGTGGATTTTTGTCGCTGCACGATCACCAGGAGACTGATCGATGGCAACTTAGTTGTTGCAAACGAGGGTCAGCGTATCGATATCCCCGACGGTTGCGTGCTGGAGAATAGTGAGTTTGCTGCTATCACGGCGTCTTATCACTGACCTCAATCGCGTGCAGGGCTTCTATCTGGAAACTTGACGATGACTGTAAGTAATGCCCGTGCAATCAATCGACGTCTTCCCTAATGCCTCGCCTTCTAGGAACTATAAATGGTGTCCTATATACCCACGTACGATACTCCTCGCTACATCTGGCTCCGCGTTAGGTTTCAGCGTGCTGTGCTAATACACTATCGTCGCCGTAAGCTCATCGCCTATATCTGTTATCGGACGAAGGGATGCCGCCAATGTTGCCACTGCACGGTTATACGGTCATGTCCCGGTTCTTGGCATGCTGAGATCATCCATCGTTCATGGAGGGCTCGTGTCTGCCTCCGGCATCCGATGGTGCATCGTTTGAATGTGCTGACGGCACCCGTCATTGAGATTTAGCTGCAAATGCGATGACGGGCAATTCGGCGTATTTTGAACGACCGTTTGTCGGGACCATGAAGTAGGCCAATTACGCTGTCAGCGACCTTGTTCCTTCTATTCTATATCTCTGCATGCGTTGATGACATCTGGCGAGTCTGTCGTTCCCATTGATGTCCCGCAGGTTGGCAAGCAGGTCCGTGAATTACGTTTGGGTTACACTGCCGATCAAGAAGCATGACGAACTCAAAGTGTTCGGGGTCATTATTTCTGGGATAACTAGTTGTGAGTCAATTGCGTCCCCAACCCGCCAATGTACGCCAGCACTTCCCTTGTGAAGTGGGCTCCAGCGAGCCTGTACACTAGCTCCTAATACGTCACTGATCCCGACCGCCACCATCTGCCTTCCTATACGTGTGTACATACTCAACCAACACATAGATCGCAGCGGAAACTCCTCCCCGGCCCTCTGCACTTGACACACAAAGATCGAACTACTGCGTCAACAGCTTGAGCTAGTCTGCGAACTGCAGGCAGCAGGCTGGGATCATGGAGTGACGCTCAAAGGCGTCCAACGACTGGTGGCCTGCCGAAGATAGGGTACGGATCTCAATTGGCCCTAGTCCGAGGCGTACCCGTTGCATCGATGTCGGAGGGTTTGGTACGCTGCGGATCCACCATGTGCACCAGCGTAGCCAGCTCGGCAGAGCCACTCCGTGACCACTGGTACATGGTGGTGAGCCCACTTGCCCTACAAGCTCCACCGCCACTCATCTGGTATGCCAATGAATCAGTGAATACATAGTGCCCGGGCACGTCTTGAAGGTGCGCAGGATACCTGTTGGCATACGATTCTCTGGATCACCCTAGTCTCCGTATCGTCGCCTTCAGCCTTTGGGGGCTAGGATTCTCTGATACATCAAAGAAAGGCTTTGCTGCCCGCCTGTGTGTTGCGGTACGAGCAGATTCGTAGGGTCGCCCGAGTGTTGTCCTACTCGCCTCGTTGAGATATTTTACAAGCGGATGGTGAACTTCGCTCATAATAAATATGTTACGCTCGACCACCTTCCTTACTCAGTGCGTCTGAAACTCTCATGTTAAAAAAGAAGGTTGGGGACATCATGTCAGTCATGGCATGCATGACCTCTGGCACGTGGTAGAGTCGAACGTAGACATTTGTTGCACGTCCTCGATAGCTCGTTTATGACGTTGTAAGCACACACCTCACATGAGGGCTAGCACTCCAACTACATAAGGCGCGTACTTGATTTCTTCAGGTGTTCTTGTGGTTGTGGCTATCGCTTATGGACACCGTGATTGGCGCAGAACGACTGTGCCCTGTCTCTATGTTATGCACGCGGTCACTCCATATACCGAGTGGGAGGATAGAGGACGCCAGCATCAAAACCTTCCAGGTAGCAGGTTAGCGAATACTCACATGAACAGGCTACGCAGCCAGACCACCGCTACTCTCTTGCTGGTACCCAGCTGGCATACTGACATGGATCTACGAGAAGCTACCAAGTTGGGCTGATGCTCAGCGCTCAGCGCTCAACCTAGAGGACGACCATGCGTATACGTCTTTGGACATCATTCACGTCCTCATGATGTTGCATAACTTCGGAGTGATATCGATCGAATTGGTGCTCTCGTGCTGGGCCTGCGGTGTCTGTCAGAATCTACATACACAAGAGGAGGTTACCGAAGAGAGACAACTGCAGCTATCGTCATATGACATATGGCCTCGGAGTCGCGGCAATGGAGTTTTCGCGTCCGTTCATTCACACGGAGGATACTTTGCGACGCAGAAGGAGCCTGAGGGAACTTATGAGGAACGTCAGAACCGTGTTTCCAGATGAAAAGACGGCAGATCCGGGGGAAACGGGCGTACCTGAAAGGTGTCAAGAAAGGAGCAGGTGAACGATGGTGCTAGTGATTCGGACTGGATATAGTCTCGCAATCCAGGCTACACTCGCTCGTTCTATACAGCCTGGGAGCGTGCGGTGGGAAGGAGCCTGCGTTGGGGGGGGGTGGCTGGTATCGGAGCGGAGACCGAGGGCCAGGTGCGGAAGGAGATGCCGAACGGCGCCGGATGCGGATCGGCTCGTTGCAGGCATCGGACACAGGTCTCCACCAGGTGCGGGATCTCGACTTGCTCGTTGTCCACGACGTCGTCCGTGGCGAGCTCTGCTCCAATCCCTCTTCTCCCCCTCAAAAATCCAGTCTGTCGCCCTCTTCAGACTCTTCTTCCCTTTGTCCTCGCCCTCGCCTATCCTCGTAGCCGCCCAGGGAACAACAACAACGTCGCACAATAGACTCCGCCGGGTAAGTCTCACAATACAGCCCTTGTCCTCGTGCACAATGCCCCGCTCACATACGACACAGTGCACTTATAGCTCGTCGCGCCAGCTCACGCTGGTCGCCTCTTGCCCTTCATGTTCTTCCCTGTCGCCCGGCTGCGACTCCTCGTCTCTCTTCTTCTCGCCCCCGTCCTGGTCGCCTCACGCGACCAATCTCTGTGTGAGTCGTTCACTCCTCTTTTCCCTACTACATTCACTCATGTTCCCCCACAAGTCACCTCCTCTGTCACGTATTGTGCTCCTCCGGAGAGTCTCCTCGTAGAGCAATTTGACATCGCTTATTATGCAAAGAATCAGTCGATCGTCTTCAACATATCCGCAGCTAGTGTCGTACGTATTAATAATTCTCCCTCGACCTCTTCCATTTCCTCATAAGTCCCCGTCAGGATCCCAACACAAATGTCAATGCCAACCTCTTCCTTAACGTCTATGGCATGCAGCCAATTAATGTCTCCATCGACATTTGCTCCCTCTTCGGAGGCGCCCTCTGTCCTCTCCCTCTCTACACATTCAACGGGTCCGACTCCATCTCCCTTCCCCAGAGCCTCAATATCCAGTCTCGCTTCCCAACTATAGCTTATTCCATCCCCGATCTCGAGGCATTTGCTCAACTCACTCTCACCGACGTCAAGACCGGAGACGTGAAGGCCTGCGTTCAAACCACCTTGTCCAATGGCTGGTCTACGCATCAGTACGGCGTGGAGTGGGCCACAGCAAGTATCGCCATTCTTGCGCTCGCCGTCGCCATATGGCAGTCTGTCACTCAGGGCGACTGTGCGCTCGCCCCCATCCGCTTCGTCGATACCATCTCCCTCTTCCAGACCATCGCTCTCTCAGGCTTGCTCAGTCTCAACTTCCCTTCTCTCTACCGCTCCTACACCCTCAACTTCGCATGGGCGATGGGCCTGTTTTCGGCGTCGACGACGTCTCCCATCCAGCAGTCGATCAATCGCATGCGCCATCTTACTGGAGGCGACCCATCCAACTCCGGCGGCAATGGGGCCATCGATTTCGTGAACCGCAAGCTGAGCCCCTACAACTCTCAGACTCTCGTCCTCCCCGAAAGCCTGTCGAGGCTAGTGGAGGCGCCTAGTGTTGCATTGGATTTCGTCAAGTCATTCTTTTCATACGCGCTCACCACCAAGGATCCTCACGTTCTGGTCGGCGGCGACGTTGCCACCGTCACTCAGGATTCCTCCAATGTCCTCCAGGCCGGCATCCCGATCTATACGAACTCGATTGGCATTGCTACAGCAAACGCCTTCATGACAATCTTCCTCATCGGCCTCATACTCGCCGCTATCCTTCTCGCGTCGCTCGCCCTCGTATACGGAGCGACAGTCCTACTCTGTCGTACAGAATTAGCTCGGAGATATCCAGAAATCCACGGGTTCCGCTCACGGTACCCCTCCTTCGCCCGTGCTTGGGGCCTGCGTGGAGCTATGGTGTTGTCGTTACCGATCCTCGTCTTCGCCTTCTATCAGTGGACGCTGCAGGACTCCTGGCTTTCCGTCTTGTTGTCCGTCCTCGTCCTCATAGCGCTCATGGCGTTCGTGCTTCCAGCTGCTTTCTTTGCCACTCGCGCATCGATCTCGAAAGGGAAATGGTCTGGTCGAGAGGCACCTGCTTGGGTCGCCCCTTTGACCTCACTGTATCGTGCCAACAGGGTGTATTATGTTATACCCCTTTTGGTTGCCATGGTCATCAAGGCCCTCGTCACGGCGTTCGCTCACGGGCACGGCACCGCGCAGATTATCATCTTCGTCGTTCTCGAGTTCCTTTTCCTCCTTTCGATCATCGCCCTCAAACCTCATCGCACACGTGGCGCTGACATCCTCGCTGGTTACCTTTGCATTACGCGCTTGGTGAGTAGCGGGTTGATGATCGCCTTCGCCGAATCCCTCGCAGTCAAACCCATCCCGCGCGTTGCAATCGGAGCCATCGTTGCTGTCATCTTCTCGGTGGCGGTCGTCGTCATGTTCCTCAACCTTCTTGTCAACATGGGTCTATGGCGTCTCTTCATCTTCGCCCTCACCTGTGGTCACCGTGGTCGCGGTGTGGACCATGCAACATTGGCCAGCCAATCGAGCGATGCTTCGATGGTAGAGCAGGGCAATTATGCAGGGACTTCCAAAGATGTTATAGAAGAGAAGGATAGCGCAACGGTGGATAGCGCCACGGTGGACACCACCAAATCCCAGGACTTCCCAGGGCGACCCAACAACCCTACACCACCAAGTACAGCGTCGTTCTCGCCAAAGTCGCTCCCGAGTGCGACCTCGAGCACGACGCTTGGTGAGACTCTTCCTCGAAGGTGGTCATTCCAACACTCACGACCGCCATCGATCTCGACAGATGGACTCTATTCTCCTGCCTACACGCATCGGACTTCCACAGCTTCCTCACCTATCTCCGGCCAGAGACATAGTCGAAATATCTCGTCGTCAGTCCCTACACCTCTAGACGAGCACCATGAGTACGAGAAGTACGAAACCCGTGCGGTATAGATGGTACTACTATAGCAAGTTGATCAGATTCACCGCACCGTCGGACATTGCTTTCTACCTTCACGTTGCACGCATTGCATCTTGCATCTTCCCGCATCATGGTCTCGCATCATCTTCTATCTGGCATTGCACCAATTCTTCACATGTACAGCTCATTGCACATTATCATAATTCCCTCGTTATTGGCATCTAGATCTCAGTTGGTGTTGAACCAGTATTATATCCTGTAGAAGAATGGAATAACTTGGCATTTGCTGATCACCAGCATCATTGGCTGAGCTGTAGCACAATCCCTTATATTTCAAACTGCAATCAATGCATGGGTGTTGTCACGGTTTTCTCGTGCCACGTGACCTGGGCGTCATGTGTACCAAGGCAGACGCTCACCTCAACCATGGACAACTCGTATTGGAAAGGTCCAACCTTGGACTGCAACCACCACCATGCACAGCATTGGTGGCTGCGGCGCGCCTCTCCCCAAGCGGAGGTCCAAGGGGCAGAGGCTAATACCCCCTGCTAAGATGTCGTCTGCTATCTGGCCATCAGGCGGAGGAAGGACCTCGAGAGATGAGATTGACATTGTCTAGAGCGAGGTCCAAGACAAGTGGCAGAGGTTGTGTCTGTAGTGGCCGTGACGGTCACTCCGCAGGGGGCAGAGCGCCCCCCACCGACACCTGAGGCCGGGAGGCTTTGAGGCCAGATGTATCTTATGTAGACTACGATAGAGAGCCAAATGGCCACCAGGAGAACGGTGGCCATGGCCCCCTCCTAGGAAGAGTAATTCACTGTCAACCAACAGAGAGGCGGCTGCCCACTGC
Source organism: Dichomitus squalens LYAD-421 SS1 (assembly GCF_000275845.1). Taxonomy (NCBI): domain Eukaryota; kingdom Fungi; phylum Basidiomycota; class Agaricomycetes; order Polyporales; family Polyporaceae; genus Dichomitus; species Dichomitus squalens. The sequence goes on from NW_006766885.1 coordinate 573,269, forward strand.
CCCGCTGAGCCCTAAGACCTAGAACCCCTCTTATACACCAGAAGGTGAACAGCGGGTCCACCACATCTGTAAAAACCACCTTTACAAATTACACCTATTCAGTACAAATTAGCTCTTAATAGACACAGTAGTTGGATGGTGACAAATAGTGCAAAATCGAGAGGTCCCCAAAAATAATTGCACTATTTTGCACTATCAATGCAAATTCGTGCAAAGTAGCACTATAGTAGATAGAAATAGTGCTACAGTAGACGTTGATAGTAGTGGATAGAGTGGGTCTATGATTTCTGACTGGTGTAGAGATGCTTTCTATGACCTCAAAACCATCTGTTCATAAGCCTCAGATGCATTTGAAGTGCTGGAAAAATATATGAAAAAAATGTCCTCAGCTAATCTTGAACCCTCAACCTCACCTTTATATGACACTTGTTCCAAGGTGCTCTATGCCACTGCACCACTAGAGCTTATGCAAACCCTCTTCACAGGTACTATATATATTCATTTCTGCTAGACTTAGACAAAGTGGTGACACCTCCCTTTGAGATTCACCTGCTGGGGCTTGCATATGTGTAATGTCTGGGACTATGTATATAATATAGAGTGTGCTATAGAGTATGCTTCATGATATGAATGCTGTGCTGGCAGCCTAATCCTATACATGATAACAAGTTCTATGTTGAGTTGTGCCCTCAAATATAAGTCAGCTATCATGGTGATTTTGCAGCTATAGAGGTGTGTAATGCTTGAGTTGAGAACTATGAGCTATAAATAAAGGATTGTCATCTTATTTGAGTCTCCCCTAAATGAGTAGTGCTAAAATAGCACTAAATAGTACTACAGAAGTGCAAAATAGTGAAAATTAAAGGACCAAATTTGCAGTAGTGCTATAGTAGTATTATGTTGGCACTACATGGCACTATAGCAAAAGTGATAGTGAAGAGTAGTTATAACTAGTACCAAGTATACTATTAGTGCTTAGTTGCACTACTAAAGAAGTGTGTCTGAATAGTAGCTCTAATATAGATGTTATCTCTGCTAACACTTGCTAATATAGATGAGATTATCTGAATAGTGATAATTAGCGTCAATTTGCAAAGGCTGTTTTTTCAGATGCAGAAGGTGGCATTGCTGAGCGGCGACGACAGAGGGCCCGAGCGCAGATACGCAAGGTGTCCTTTCAGTGCCAGCGAGCAGAGCTTGCTCCCTGACGCCCAGCTAGTTCGCCCGCCCACCCGCCCTTGCACAAGATCGGCCTTGCCCCAAAAGGACACCTCATGACTAAAAATGAAGGGCCAGCCCGATCCTTCCCCGGATGAGAACACTGATAATGCCTGTGCATGCACATGACATAGACCTGGCAGAGCAAATGTCCACGTATAAAGAGGCGAGTAGAGCGGTGAGCAGCTCATCCATTATGGTCTTGT